>NC_143014.1:176593737-176912904 GCF_055824585.1 Amblyomma mixtum
TTTAAGGCATTGTATGATAATTGCATGATAATTAATGACTAATTGAGCAATTAGCCTAATTAACGTTTCTGGTCAGACCAGATAAATAAATAAAACCGAGTAGGATATTGGTCGAGTTGGGCAATCGAACCAGTGTCTCCGGAGTGCGAGACGAGCACGCTAACCACTCCGCCATGCCAGCTCGATGGTTTGGAATGAACAAAGGCACGTCTAGTGAATACGGTGTCTTCGTTCACTCCCATCTTCCTCCATTTCCGTTACGGTGAGGTTCAGGTGTCCACCGAGATATGCGAGACAGATACATTTCCTTTCCTCAAAAACCAATTTACCGACGAGCAAGGCGTACAGCCCAGCGGGCGATGGCGTTCTGTGGACTCCCTGGCAGCGTTGCAAGACGCCGTCGCGTTCCACTCTTAGAGGCGAAGCTTAAGATCTTAACCACACATCAGTGACACAAGCAGCAACACCGCGCTTAAGACTTTCGCCTCACCGCACTTTAGGCCAGTAAAGTGCCCCCCTGAATTTTTATTGCGAAAGAAATACTACTCTCAAGAACGGCCTTTCGCGTAGCGGCGGCCACTTGGCACGCTTGACCTTTAGAATGACCCCTGGCGTCATATCATGCCTGGTGACGTCACAGCGTGACGTCATACCAGGAGCGAGAGACGGGCTACCAACTCAGCTCGCCGGGTAACGGCGGCCGCTTGTCACGGCGCGCCGCGCTCTTCCCACTAGAGGCGCTGCATATGCAGTATAAAACACCTGCTTTCGCAACGTATACCAGGCTTAACCAAAGCTAAGCCCCCGCCAATTTTTTTTTCTTGAGGGCGTCATGAATGCGTGATAGTCTGTGACCTTACCGTACGCAACATCCTTTTTTCCTTTCCGTGCACTCTCCTCCCTCTTCTTATTCCCCTTTATATTCCCAATCCCTTTACCCCGTTGCAGGGTAGCAGCAAACCGCTATCTTCTCCTGGTTAACCTCCCGCCTTTCCTTCTCTGTCTCTTTAGGTTGATCGTTGTGCCTTGGTTTCTCGCATAAAAACAAGAATTTAGAGACCTTCTTGGAAGCACTGTTCGCGCTGGAAAAACTGCGTGTTAGTAAGCTTTCGAGTAAGTCTATTCACGCGGTCTGTTTTTTTTTTTTCGCCGAAAACTGAGAACACGTTGGGAAGTAACGATAAGAAGTGATGCACGCATGCAAAAGCAGCTAGTTCCCCAACATTACCAATTTGCACCAACCCCGCACTCCCAGCGCCGGCTTCTTGCACTGTTTGCGTCTAAAGATGGCTTCTCTCGGAGTGCCCGCTTTTCCGCCCCGTCCGCCCGTACGAAGAGGTGTGGAGGCCATCGTTTACGGGATTTTAGAGCCGCCCATCCGTCGCCTTCGAGAAGCGAGAGATAGGGATTTAGAACGTGAATAGGATGCGCGGCGCTTCCAGAGCCGGGCAGGCGCTGGCGTGAATCCCACGGGAGGCCTAATGGACGGAAGATGGGATTAGGGCTTAGAGAGGTCGCTTCCCCCGCGTGCGCAAAGGATCTCCGGCGCCGGTCAAAGGGACGACCTATGGGGCACTCTGCGCACATTTCAGTGGCACGGATCGGTAGGAATGGCGACGAACGGAGAAGCCGTGAGAGACACGGGGCCAAAATGCAAGCCCTACCTAAGACGTGCGCGGAGAGGTGACCCTAATCGCTACGTCATATTTCACGTGAGCCACGTTGAAAGGAGAGAATGTAGACTCCTCGAGTATTTTGCATGAGTAATGTGGGGGAGTTTGTAACCTTCCGGTTTGAGTGAGTTTCGGCACATCTGAGTGCACCCGGTCTGTAGGATAGTTCAAAGGGGGCGACACTCATGTGTCGTTCGCTACCGCTCCGTGCGGAGCCTAGTGGACGCCATCGCTTATTTCACTGTTCACAATAAAAGATTGCAAAGGGCAGTAACTATAAATGCTACACAGAATTGGCGCTAGATCAAAGGCGGTGCATAGCGAGAAAAGAACGCCACATCATCGCCTTACCTGAGCCATAGTCGGACGTACTTCCGAAGTTGCGGTAGAGCTGCTTTCTGATCTTGTTTTTTCTTCCTATAAATATTGTGCTGTGAAAAGACTGGGGTTATGCGTAACTCGGCCTCGGCTAGCCCTTTTTCCCGACTACCACAAAGAAAAATTACTTCCTCTACCACGGATGCCCCAAGAGAGAGCCCTCCAGGAAGGCCGTGAAGTTGTCCGGTTTAGCTTCCTCGGGATTTCGCGGCAACGGCAATGTGCGATGTTTTCGCCAGGGTAAACTGCCGCGGTCACCTCCTACCCAAATGAAATGTCGCCCATGTGTACACTGGGAAAAAGAAAAGGGACAAAGGTTACGTGGGCTGGGAAGCGGACACTCCTCCTGTGGTTTTCTGTGGTTTTAGGAAACATCGTTGTTTTGTGCATTTACTAGCGTGCTGACTGAGGCAACAAATTATTATTGTACTTTTAAACGGTTGAAGACATGCCAGAAATTTAAAGGGCATGAAAAGCAACGTGTTGAGCGATTTCCGAAAAGGTGTAGAGCGTGCGGATCCGCTAGCCGTGTCAAACAGCAGAAGGGAAGCTCTGCCAGGCTTGGAACGTTAAAAAACACGCTCTTGCAGCATGAAGCGTAGAAAGCTGGGCTAGTTGGTTGCTAGTAAAATTGTGAGACATTCCAGCGGCTAAAAAAGACACGGACGAAGGTAGACGAGACAGGACGAACGCCGGTCGTTCGTCCTGCATGTCTCATCTACCATAGTCCGTGTCTTTTTTAGCCGCTGGAATGTCTCACACTTGGCGCATGAAATTTTGAAAGTCCACACGCTTTGTGCACGGTGCGCGAAACCACTTTTCAAAAAGTTGGAGGGGACACTCAAGAAACACAATCTTAGTTAACTGTTTTGCCTGTTGATTGCATACAGTGAGTTATAATGGTGTTATTAACGTCGGTAATACCGCGTACATTCCGTTTTTTTAATATTTTAATGTCCTCCCAAAAACAACTTCATGGCTCTGATGGTGTCGCCACACAGTGGCGGGTTTTTAGCAGCGGATATGACATCACCTGGCGCGAGCTTGATAACCGGACAAACAGTAAATATACTGCAAATTGTGTGAATAAATAGAGACACATTTTGTCACCTGTCTGCGTTTTGTATTAGATCAACAAAAACAATTTGTTTGTCTTAGATAAAAGCCCTGCAAAGCAAGTAAAGTAAAAATACACCACCAGGGGCGCTCTGGCATGGAAACAACGCTGCCAGTCTCAGCAAGAACGAGTTACAGAGAGCAGGCAACCATGGAGTACAAACTTCCGCGACGTGCTCTGGCTGGCTGTTTTGATTGGTTGCGCCAGGTGCCGTCATTGGGAGAGCGAAATAGGAGTGGGAAGCCCAGCCAAAATCGAGTTGAGGGCAGCGTTTTGTTTGCTTGTATTTTGAAATTTCTTCACTGAATAACTCCCGTTCCTGTGCATCGATTCCTGTAATTCTTTTTAAGTCAGCATCTGTGTGACATAAAGAACCCACCTGAAGTATAGCCGGTATTCCCCCAGGCAGTGTTTCGCAGCCCCTTTAAGGGTATGACGCGATAGCTAATGGGTTAATGCCCATATATGCAGAATTGGGCATTCTCTACTTAACATTCATAGATCCCTGGGAGTCTTCATAACACTCCTGACGCAGTGGTGCTATAGTGTACTAGAATTAGAAGTAGTGGGGCGAGTGAAGCTCCGCGCCAGCGGAGCGCGTGAAGCAGGCGGCGCCGAAATCTCGGGCTGCCGCGCGGCGGCGCTGCTGCGCCTTTCACTTGGCAGCCCCATCATACTCCGGAGCTCGCTGCGATAGGCGCCGGCTTGTTACACGGGGAGCGCGCTCTGCCTTGGAGAGCATTTTCAGCGTGCCATGCTCTGTTATGCTGTTCAACATAGGTGTAATTCCCCAAGACAATTCAGTGCACCCCGTGACTTTCTCCAGGAAACAGATAGGGGCCATCCACTGACCGTACGAGAAACGGAACACTTTGCGCGGCAATCTAAGCACGTGCACGCATCTACGTAGGTTACGCGCGCTGGTTTCAACAAGATCGTCGTGGGCAAGCGTTTTTCCTCCGTACGTTAATTCATGTGCGTCTTGATTTCATCTCTTCTGCGCTGTGCAGCCCATGATATTACGAGATGAGCAAACCTCGGCGGAGGAACTATTGTTTTGCTCCTGGATGTCGGACCGGCTTCAGTGGAGTGAAGGATGCTCCGAAGTTATCATTATTCTGGGTTCCTGAAGACGAAACAAGGCGCCGCACATGGCAGCGCAACTTGCACCGTGCGGACAAGCCCCTGGAAATGACGTCCGCCGTGTGTGAGCTGCATTTTGAAGAGAAGTACATATTAAGAGACTACGTGCATATCATCAACTTCAAACAGGTGCGCATACCACGTGGCAAGCCATCTCTTTAGCCAGATGCAGAACCAACAATTCTGCCCAACCTTCCCGCGTATCTGTCCAAAAAGCCCTCGCGCGAGAGGCCAGCAAGGAAAAGAACGTCTTCGCAAGTGCCCAGCGACCTGTCGGCCAAGAGGCAGTGCACACAAGGGGATATATCACCGATTATTACGTCCCAGAATGACGAAGCAGCGGAGTTATGTGAGCCTCGCGAGAATTATGCGTTTCAGCTAAGCGAAGTCCCTAAACCATCTGAGCTCTATGCACTGCACAAGTTTTTGGAACTATATACGATGGTGTTGCTTTCGTCCACGGCTCCCTCAATTGTGAAACACACGCTATCAGCATAAACTAGACCAGGCTGAGACTTCTCTCGTTAAGGTGCCACCTGCAAATGACCAACACTTGCCATTAGTGGTCGAAAAGAGTGACTCAAGACTTATTTATTATATGGCAGGGTACGTGGCCAGAAAATGTGTCTTGAAACTTAACTGGGCGTCTTGCAAAGACATTCTTCTCGTGGAACCAAATGAGGCAGCAGTGCACCATCTCCCATCCGAGTATACAAAACATTGTGACTGGGGTGGACTTTTCTACCCCTCGAAAGATTTGTACTGCTTCGTCGCTGAATTGGAAAATTTATTTACAGAATGCTTCAGCACCGGAGAATTGCACGCCAACAGCATATCCGACGTGATATCGCTTGTGAGGCAAACATTCATTCATCTAATGCTGTTGGGTGCAGTGTACACAAGGAAGAGATCAGCATGAAGGTGGTCTGTTCCTATGTCCTTACGCGCTTGCACTTTCTCGTCAAAGGACTGAACAGCGAAAATAGCGCAAAGCGAAAAAGAGCCAAACTTGCTAATCTGAGCAGGAGTGTGTAAAATTCGCGGCAGTCAGTTCCACCAATGCAACTTTGCGTTTTCTCGAAAATATTTTGCGAATTATTGCAAATAAAGCCATTTTGTATATATTTCCAATGCAATCAGACTCTTCACATGCCTATGTGAGCTACAGTGAACGCACGCCAGCCATACGTCACACGGAACGTTTATGACTTTACAAGAGAGGACTATCTGCCTTTCTTCCATAAATGTCTGATGTAAGATTAAACCTCGTAGAGCCCGAATAACTTCAGGAGCATACCTGCCTGATCGCCGAGCTGCTGCGAGCGCGCGCTTGCCAGGTGAAGGGAGCGGCAGCGCCATCTGTCGGTGTCGGCGCAAACAGCTTCAGCCCGCCACCTTCCCTCGACCCACTACTCCTAATTCTAGTACACTATAGTGGTGCAGCGGTTGAGCGATACGTCACTGTCCTGCGATGACAGGTGCTGCCACCGGTGGAACTTGTGCGATTCAGTTTGCTCTTCCCAGCAGCTTCTCGGGACCAATCACTACTTTAACTGCCACCTGCCACGGTGAGCACTATGCTCACAATCCGGTGGGCAGGTTGTTATGACGCCACAAGGTCACGTGACCTAGCTGGCCTGCCTACCTCCTAGGTTGCTTCTCTGGAAATTTTTCGGGAATTTTTCGGTTTTTCGGATTTTTCGGTCAACAACGCCGACGCCGAATTTTCTGCGACACGAGCTCCCTAATGTTATCGCGTTAATAACGTTACTGTTGCGAAAATTCAACCATTTTTGGTTTACTTTGAAGTTCTGGAGCCTTCTAGTTGCAACTTTTTACAATTATCTGTTCTTTTCTTTTTCCTTAGTTTTGCGCTGGTGGTGGTGTCCGCATCGAAGCACGCGCTGCTGCAATGAAAACGTGCGGCATAACACGCTGGTGGTCTGCTTGGAATGACGTTATGCGTGACGGCACTCTATGCAGACCAATAAGCCTGCCAGCGAGCACAGGAGACAACAGAAGCGGTCTGAAGATGAACAAAGACAAACTCGTCCAACACGCCACCATGCTGCAGCACCTGTGATGATTGTTGGGAAAATTCTATAAAGGAAGTAGGACCTTGAGACCCGAAAGCAATCCGACAAGGAGCGGAAATGCCTAGCCGGCCAAAACAGTCCTGGCTAACGTGCCACGGAGGCTCATTGGTTAGGGCCGCAGAAGCAGATGCAAAGCGAGTAGACGTGAAGACCCTGCAGTTCGAGACGCGGCAGTCGAGGTGAACGCGTGCCACACGGACAAATTTAATGCAGTTGTGTGTTTACTTCAGGTTTTAACGGCAATCACGCGGTGCCACAAGCGTAAATTTAATGGCATTAGTCTTACTGCGATTCGCGACCTATTGAGTTCGCCGCAACTTTGCCCGAGCAATCCGTACTCTTGTCTCCAATCCACGCGCAAAAAAGCACGAAACTTTGTTATTACCAACTTGCTTCCCAGTAGCCCATGGTTTATTGATAACTTTCAGTCAGATGAGGCATCTCTACTGCATTTTAGATGTGAAGGCAGACATTTTTGCCAGCACTTCAGAAAGATAGCCTCAGGATAAGAACGGACACGCGAGTTTATAGCTACTTTTTCATCTTGTCAAGCAAGAACAGTGGCATCTTCTGCAAAATTTTTGTTATGTTACATTTGAACGACTTTTCATGCTTATTGGCACTATTTACATTCAGGTGAATTTTTTACCTTGAAGGCGTCATCGGTCTACCAAAACAACCAATGATAACGAAGACGCAGGACAAGGAGAAGGTACTCACGCACACCGTCGCCGGACGTGGATCGTGACTCTCTTATAATGACATTAAATGTGGGCGTGTAGCACCAACTCCGAAAGTAATGCCACTAACAAATGAAAGGCGTTAAGCATTTATTGCCGCTTCTTATGCACGTGTGGCACGGGTATTACACACCAGGACCTTCCTGTTCTAGCCGCCGATGAAGAAGCCAGGCGACAAAATCGGCAAGCCAAGGCAGCGATCAAGACGGAAGCAGCAGTCAGGGCGCTTGCCAAACAGTTTCTGGACAACCCATTCAGCCACTGTAGTTCGGTATGCGATCGGTTGTGGTCCAGGAACGATCTCTCTGCCGTGACCATGTCCCAGGGGATACTTTCACTGGAGTTTCCTGTTAGCAGCTCCTCGAAGTTCCATCTATGCTAACACTGAACCATTCGCGTTACAACACTCATAACCGTCCTGTGAGTTTGCTCAGTGAGCGGGAACCTAATTACACCCTTCAGTCTTCGTCAGAAAGTTTTCTTTGAAATGCGCGGTTGCATTTTCCCGCATTGGCAAGGCTTTCCCATGGGGTCTTACGTCGAAGGTTGTTGGCCTGTGGTTAATTGGTATCACTGGTTGAAAGACCCAAGAGGCTGATTGAATGAAGGTGCCGTCGATCGTTCAACACTGGGGCTGCCCCCCGCTTTTGTGACATCGCAGACCCGAATCGTTCACGCGCGCTCACCGGAGCGAGCGCGTGACACACCTCCGCAGTGGATGTGCGGCGCAGGATGGCCGACTTGGGCCCCTCCTTCGTCCGGGAAGGTGAGAAATGAACTGTCAAGAGGAAACTAGAATAGGGAGCGAGTGAACTCGAGAGGTCAAGGCTCGCTTCCTTTCGTAAATCGACACCGCCTTTTGACGCCGGTGGTCGCTGTACTAAATGAGCACTTTATGCAAAACTGCTTAGCCACGGTGTCGTTGTGCGCTCCCTTCGTACCGAGTATCCAAAAAAGGGGGCCCAGCTTTAACTCGCTTCGCGCTCTCTTATGTGAGCGTGCATGTGTGTGTGTGTGTGGTGGGGGGGGATGTTCGTCGCATAGGTGTCGCGAATGTCGCGCTGGCAAGCGAAGGAGCAGACCATCCGCCAACTTATTCTTTTCCCTCCAAGTGATTCTTTTACATGGCTTCGGGTGTAACAGTAAAAAGATGGACAAAGTTCTAAAAGGTGATGCAAGACTTAAACAAGTTGATTTTCGTCTTGCTTTGGTTAGTGCGAAACAGTTGTGACTTCGCCATAGCGAATGCCTGCACTCGAGTGACGCGATGTAATGCGACTAAAAGCGATGTCTTGTCCCCGGCGATTTGTCGCTGCCACGCGAGCGACCGTCTCACTTTTCGTCGGGTCTGCGGTGCCGCTCGCCATCGTGCACGCGCACGCGTGTCCCCCGCGAGTGGCAGGCCAACCACGCGAACAAAGCCATCTCGCGTGTCACTTCTTCCTCCACCCTCGCGAACTTCCTTCCTGCCGACATTTCCGGTCGCCAAATAGCGCGCGCGCACACACAAAACGCCCGATCGACGCGCTCGCGGGCGGCAAGGGCGAGCAGACAGGGGGGCAATGCGTGTGATTTCAATCGAACGCAATTATAATTGCCGTCCTATTTCGCTCTTTGATCGATTATGCAGAGTCGTTTTGTTCCTTTTCTGTACTCCCTCGTCCCTCCGTGCAGCTGCAGCAATGGCTTGCGCCATTGTTAACATTTTGCTCCCATTTTTATTCCCCTTTTCCTTTTCGCATTCGCGACTGGCGAGTCGAACGCACATATTCTGGGGGCATATTTCTTTTATACACGTTGTCCCCCCTCGCTCGCTCAGCGCGCCTTCCCGGTAGGACGACGGGCTCGCTTGTTCGGTTGCGTCCCTTTGTTATCTTTGCACTCTTTTCCGTGCCCCGGCAATATAGAACACACGACCCTCCACTCGCCATCAAGTGAGTCCCCAAAACTCGCAGTCACTACCGACCCCCGCTCGCCCCCCGCCGCCTCCAACCCCGCTACCCCTCGTCTGTGCCCCACCAGCTCTCTCGTTAACCGTGTTGCGCCAGCGTCGGGCAGTTCTCTCTCCGCACCGGCGCACGTAGATGCAATTGGTAACCTGCATAACAGGAGGAGGAAGGCGCATGACGCTTCATAAATTCTCTACTGACACATGCAGCGCAGTATTCTCTCCCCCCCCCCCCCCCCCCCCCCCCCCCCCCCCCGCTCTTTCTCCCTCGGCTGGCTGCAGCAGTGCTCTACACATCCGCAGCTCGGCAGCCCACGCTGTGCCGCCGACTTTTGTCACCAGCGCAGGGCGAATAGCTCTCCCTCCCATTGCGCAATTTTTCGCTTTGTTCGAGCAGCCGGGCTCGTTAGCTCTGTCTCGTCCCTGAAACGCGTGCAGGCAGCAGTGACTCCTTTTGGGGTGGTTTTTCCGCACTGCATCACCTCTTTGTGTGCCGAAACACACCGGCGCCTATGGTGTCGCGTCGGCAAGTGGTTACTCGCGACGATGATGAAGACGGTGATTGTGCTCGCTTTATTTTACGGGAGCGCAAAGAACAGCTCCGTCTCAATAAGCAGGCTCGGAAGACGCAACAAAGATAATGAAAATTGGTGAACTACTGGTGTCTCCGATTCCTTATTTTAGAAGTAGGTGAAAGCATACAGTGTATTGCTCCAAAATGGTCAGTCTGAGGCCAAACACAAGGTGGCTGGAAAAAACTATACAGCATCAAACAAAAACAACACGCTACGAGCAGTGTTTAGGAAGCAATATTTGTCCGTGTGCTTACATACCATGCAAGGCGTTTGCGACTACAACCCCTGTCCAAAAGGTGCTGAGTCATTGGCTTCCGGAGTAGACGTGTTGGATGTTGTGCTATTGTCAAGACGACGGAATATGAACAGCGTATCACAAAAGATGAATTTTCTCTTTAAAATGGTCCTTTAAAAGATACTCAACATAAGCGATACGCTTCAAAAAACAAGCACCTTGCTTCAGTGATCGCCGAAAGACGGGGCAGTTGTCAACTCGTGCGCAGGCGCGACAGGGTGCGCAGCCGTGCACATGCAAGCTGTGGCGCCCTTCAGCAGAGATGAACAGAAGGGACCTCACTGCGAATAGGCGGCTGGTCGAGCGCCGTCCATTCTTCTCGACATAAGGGCGGGGAAACGGAAGTGTAAAGCTCGGGATGGGCCAGTTACTTTTGTTAATGTTAGATCAATTTTTAAACTGGCGCCACGCCATCGCAAGAGGGTCTGACAATGACTCGAGGCGTTTCGGTCAGACGCAGAGCACAAACATCGAATATATATATATATATATATATATATATATATATATATATATATATATATATATATATATATATATATATATATACACACACATGTATATACACAATAGGAACCTGGAGCTATTGCCTACGCTGAGCGGTGGCGCCGGAGAACAGGAATGGGTCTAACTGTAGCTTAATCAATTAATTATTAAAATGATTAATTGATTAGCCGTTTTGTTTTAAGGCCCAAATGCTCTGAAAAGGGGTTAGTTATCGATATCAAGGAACTTAAACACAAACGCAGTGAAGGATAGAAGTTTTTTTATGCTCCTTTTATCCAGCGCGAAAGCGCTAATTACTGATGCGTGAAATTTCTGCGGGAAGATGATTCCATTCGCGTGACGTACGAGGCAAGAAGCACGCAAACGTAGCTAGTGTGTTACATGGCTCGCTACCAACTTTGTGACGACGCCCAATACGATTTGACATGTTTGGTTTGGTTTATGAGGGTTTAACGTCCCAAAGCAACTCAGGCTATGAGGAACGCCGTATAGGAGGGCTCCGGATAATTTTGGCCTCCTGGGGTTCTTTAGCGTGCACTGTCATCGCACAGTACACGAATGTCTAGCATATGCCACCGCCCCGGCCGGGATTGATCCCGCGTCTTTCGGGTTAGTAGCCGAGCACCATAATCGCTGAGCCACCGCGGCGGCACGATTGAACATGTGTTGCAGGGAAGTAGTCAGCGCTTCGCGTGACATGTTTGTAAACAAAGGTGGCGCTGCGGTCGGCAGCGACGCGGGGTGTAGGCAAAAACGTAGCATGCCTACCCCGCGCCAAGCGATGCTGCCTTCGAAACCAACTCGAGTGCGCGCATATTTCAAAGCGTGCGCGTCGCTTGTGGTTAGAAACATTTCTGTTGGTGACCGGACAGCAGGTCAGCACTTTTTCAACCTGTTCGCCGGACGGAATTATCTGGCGAAGCGCTGCATATAGGCTTCCTTTTGCGCTCCTGTGTTTGGCAGCAACGGCGCGGCTGCGGCGGTCGACTAGGTTGATTTATTAAATGAAACCGAGAAAGCACGAGGTATACAGGTCTGCAGTCTCAACATTTGGGCCGATACAGCCTACCCGATTGCTAAGTGCAAGAAGAAGGACGACGAGAGGCAGCTTTTTACCATGACGAACCTTTGTGATGTGCCTGCTCTCGTCCAGCCACTTCAGTGCGGAGAACGCCGAACACTACTGGAAACTGAAGCCATGCAGTTACTTTAAATGAGTCCTGCAAATGCGATCTTCACTGGAAATCTCTGAAAAAATGATTTTTTTATTCGCTTGGCTTTAAGAGAGGTGCTCAGGCGAATGGATAGAAGTTTACCTCGAGCTACAACGAAGTTACGTTTGCTCTGCATAGCTAAATATTTGAATTCATTATGATTGCAGGCCTTATTCTGCTTGATAACTGGTTTTTGGTATGGTATTTTCTCTTTTCGCCAGGTTCTGATTGACCAGTAATTGTAAAATTCAGGTAAAATGGGAAATAACACTGCATGATTTTGCCGATGCCTTAGCGACGTTTATTCGTTTGCTAGGATAGGTGGTGAAAAACGTACAAGTTGAAGCTCGTGGAAGCGAAATTAGAGAAAAAACAACGCGTCGTACATTCCTACTACCGGACTACAGTGATGCTTCAAACGTCGCGCTTAGTGGCCCGATGAATGCTGAAGGTGACTGGCAGCAGCTGTTTTTTTTTTTTTTTTTTTTTAGCGCGAAGAGATGCCCGGGACGTAGTCCGGGTGATTGCCACCTGAAAACGGTCCCCTGCGTTCAATTTACGGTCACACCCACATGGATTGTCGAGTCCAGACTTCTCATAATGAGAGCCCCACAGAACGCGAACAAGCTGCAGACGTTGATTCTTGCACTATTCGCCGGGCGACTGAAGAGCAAACATGCGAATTAAGAGACGCAAACTATCATATTTCGATGCAGAAATGCAATACTAGCCGCGCAGCCGATCCGTCGCCGAACTTTTCCCGCTCCACGACCGCTGCGCATCGCATTTGGCCCATATCTAAATGCGATAAACTTGTGGAAACTTGTGCCGCTGCCTTTCTTCAGCATTGCGGTTCAACCACCCGCACCACAGCTCGCCGGAATATTGCAAAATGCGTTCAAAAACGCGCAAGCGTGGCATACCCAAGGCACACGGTACCGGCTTTTGCCTACACAACGAAAGTCACTGCTGACTCCAGCGCCGCCGCATCTCCGTGACGTCACGGCCTGACGCTTGTCTATAGTGAAATTGATGAAAAAAGTAAGGTTAAGAGGAGTTTTTTTCCAACGAGATGTTAAGGATGGGGAAGAAAGGTTAGCTTTCATTGTTTTTACGCGGCTAAAATTAGGTATACAACTACCTGGGTTAGTTCCGACTAGTTCCAGATAAGAAAACTGGTTTGTATCTTCGTGCAAGGGATCCCGCACGGCAGCATCATACTTTGTTTTAAAACACAATAGAACTTTATAAAGCAATAACTTCAAAAATGACGACAGTTAAAAAAATTTACGCTGCATGTTGCCTAGCATGCGATTAACAATATTAGTGATGTGCTCGATACTGTGCATCCGAGTAAGGTTATGATTTGGTTTATTTGGATTTGACGTCCCAAAGCGACTCAGGCTATGAGGGGACGCCATAGTGAAGGGCTCCGGAAATTTCGACCACCTGGGGTTCTTTAACGTACGCTGACATCGCACAGTACACGGGCTTCTAGAATTTTGCCTCCATAGAAATTCGACCACCACGGCCGGGATCAAACCAGCCTTTTTCGGGTCAGCAGCCGAGCGCCATAATCACTGACCCACCGCGGCGGCCCAAGTTGGTCATGCAGAGATGCAGAGACCTACGTGTTTGCACGTAGTCAGTTCATGAAAGAACGATATCCAGGCAATCAATATCCATGTTGAGTGCCAGCACATCGCGAAATGAGGCCCTCATTTTTTCTCACTTGCATTTTGATCATCACAGTTCTTTTGCGATCTTAATAATTTGTGCACAGTGTTCTTGAAATTGTGCTTGGCTCGTTCAAACGCTGTAACCTCTATGAACTTTTTGGTTTAGGGATTTTTTTTTTTTCAGGAAAGGAAATGGCGCAGTGTCTGTCTTCCTTTCCGGTAGACACCTCGACCGCGCGGTTAGGAAAAGGGTGAAGGAGAGAGTGTAAGAAGAAATATAGAAAGATGGACCGTATAGTGGAGGCTTTGGAATAATTTAGGCCACCGCTATGAACTCACAGATTGCTAGAAGAGCCCTGTGCTTTCGTCTGTGCTTAGGGTCTGTACAGACTCTCGGATCGTACCTTTAGGTGGAAACAACAGCCTATGCCACTTCAAAGGCGAACCGGTATGCATCGAGTTTTCATACTGTGCTGATAAAAAGCACTCGTCGTGCTTCTTTGAGCAGGGCAAGTCTATACGTATACTTTAAAAGCACTGCTAGTCATACTGAAGTTCTGCCAGCGAGTTCATGAATGAAAAAAATACATGAAAGATCTCATCTGAAGCAAGTGGAGGCAGCCAAACGCGGTCACTGCAAGGGCCATCATCGCATCAGGCTGTAAGGTAATCTGGCTATCACCTTATTGTCTATCATGATCGACAGCCGACCTATCAGGAGCCAAAGTTACGTACGAGCAGTTCTATAGACTGAGCCCTGCATGTTTTAGTGCGAAAGCGCTCATACGCTCACCGACACCATGAATCTTGTCACCCTACGTACGCACGTTCTTGCGATCTTGCGCCGTTGCCCAGCAACCCGAGTTACTACCCGAGCTTACCCGAGTTACTCGGGGCAAGTTCAGAGGAGCGTCGCGTCAGTGGAGTGGCGCATCGCTTAACCGCTACGCCACTGCGGTGGTAGTGATATGAGAACGCGCCGCCATCTACGAATGTTAAGCAGGGAATGACCTATCATTAATATACCGGCATTAACCCACTAAAGACATCGCGTCATATCCTTAAGGCGGAGCTTAAGTGTCCCTTGAATTGAAGAATGAAAGCCTGCTTTCGCACATCTATTCGGTTTAACTACGTTAAACCCTAAGCAATTTTCTTTTGTCACGCGGAACTCAGTTACAGATGCGCACCAGTTCTTTATTTTATTTCAGTCATTCTTGAGTACTTCATGACGCATGGGGGAAAAAACGTGCACGGTTGCCTTTGAAACAAGCACTTCTTATTAACGAAATGTAACCAACGTTATCTCATTCAAAAGGAGGAAAACTTTCGTTAAAAAGTAAGTCGTCTTTGCGAAGGCTTTAGTAATTTATATTTTTAACCCAAAAAACCGACAAGGCAGATTGATGCTTTTGCTTGAAGGATAGGCGATATTAGTAATTCATTTGATGGATTACTTACACGTGAGCCACAAGAAACGCCTTGTTGTAGGGCTTGGGCTCAGGATTAGTTTCGACCAGCTGTGGTTTTTCGATGTGCAATCGAGCAGCACGCGTTTTTTTTTTTGCATTTCGTCTCCACTAAATGCATCGGTTGTGCAGTAGAATACATGAGCCACTGATAAGATGCAGCAACGACAGGAGCGCTAATCTGAATGCGGAACGTGTTGTAACGCACGCGGTTGTGCATCGTACTGAACAAGGCGGGGAGCTCCATTTCCGTAGCGGGGCTTCAGATGCCTTCATGAACGTTGGTACGTATAGTATGCCTCAGGTACGGACGTCCACAAAACAATGAAGGGCACGCCAGCGCCCGCTGAAACGCATCGCCGCGCCTTCTGGCGGCGCGATCTAGCTCTCTGGACCGACGCGCGTGGAAGAACGTTTGCGCGTGCGTGCGTGTGCACGTGTGTGCATGTAAGAGAGTGTCTCGCCGTCACAGAATCTATGACAAAGTCTACGCTTTCTGCGTTGCGGTTGATAACCGGATCATATATCGCACTTGTGTCGACCACGGCCAATGGTCTTGTTACCGGTTCAGGAAGGATTAAAATTTGAGCTTGGGCTAGTTGGTTCATATTTGAAACATTAGAGGGCAGCGCGAAAAGACAGCACAGAAAAGAGCAGAAACACAAAACACAGGACGGGCGCTGTTTTGTGCTTCTGCTCAGTTCTGTGCCGTCCTTTTGCGCTACCCTCTAATATTTCTGGAAGGGTTGTTTATCTTTTTGTCTAGTCTTTCGACCAGCTAGGGCGCATCACTATTTTCATATATGAGAGTGAAATGGGATATGCCCGAAAGAGGCACGCGAAACAGCTGCACCGCCGGTGGCAGCTGCCCCGCCGCTCCTTCGCCAGACGTCTCGTTGCAGTCGAGTGAGTGAGACGCATGGCTCCGAAGCGGCCCAGTGATTCCGCGCCAAGCGGTTGGGGGAAGCGGCAGTGGGTTGACCACAAGGCTTTCGCCAAGCGCAGTTTAGAATTTCCAGAGTGCCTTCGGTAATTTCTTTTTTTGTCCGCACACCTGCTTATTCACAGTGTGACATTTTTGTGCGATTGATGAACCAACAACCGCGCTGAGTTAGCCTCGTGAGCAAGCATGGCTTGACTGTCCTCTTTCCTAGGTATACGAGCATTTGACAGCACCCTCTTAGTGCTGCCTATCACGGCATGACAGAAGCGATAGGATAGGATAGGAAAACTTTTATTGTCCAACAGAAAGAGGGTAGCCTGAGGGCTACCCGCCTAGACGACGGCCGAAAGGTCTTGACTCTCGGCGGCGGCTTCGGCCAGTCGAACGAGTTGTAACTGAGTCGCCGGGTCGGAGCTCAGTAGCAAGGTCTCCCATTGATCTTTTGTGTTTATACCTCGTCCCTCCCGGGGAGCATGAGGACATTCCCATAGTATGTGGCCCAAGGTGGCCCTAAGTTCGCAGTTTGAGCATTTGTCTGAAAATTGCCCTGGGTACATAAGACTCCAGAGGGCCGGGTTTGGAAAGGTGTAAGTTTGTAACCGGCGCCAGTTGATGGCTTGGTGTCTGGACAAGGATCTATCCGCTGGAGGAAGTCTAGCTCGTTGGAAACGATAGTGTTGTGTAATTTTTCTGTAGGTCACCATGCGATCCCTGTCTGTAAAGACCACCTCGCTCGGGTCCGCCCGGAAAGAAAAGCCTCGGGCGAACTCGTGGGCCGTCTCATTACCAGGCAGGGATGGTGTCCAGACTAGTGTAATTTTCCGGTCTATTACATGACGGCTTAGAATTGTATTTGTTAGAGGGGAGAGCCGGCCCCTGCTGAAATTTAGTATGGCGACTTTGGAGTCACTGATGATGTATCTCGCTTTTGTGCCTACACAGGCCAGTGCTATGGCAGCTTCCTCTGCAGTCTCTGGGTTACCCGAGAGTATGGAGGCACTTATTTTGAGGAGTTTTTTATTATTGACGACCGCGACGGTCATCGTGTTCTTACCATACTCAGCGGCATCCACGTAGACCACGTCCTCGTCTTTGTAGGAGCAGAAGCGTTTCTCTAGCGCCTCTGCCCGCTTGGCCCGGCGCACTGAGTGATGAATAGGATGCATATTCCTGGGTAATGGGGGTACAACTATATTGTCTCGAATTTTTCTGAGCATGCCAACTTTGGCGGTTGTTCTGTTATCTCGGCTCAGATTGAGTTTTTCTAGAATTGCCCTGCCGGTTGTGGTCCCGGCTAAGCGTTCGATTTGGGACGTTCTCACTGCTTCCGTAATTTCTTCCAGGGTATTATGCATTCCTAGCTCTAGGAGGCGGTGAGTGGATGTACGGATGGGCAATCCTAGAGCTTGTTTCGTGCATCGCCTGGTAATTCCATTTATCTTTTCCTTTTCTGAAACTTTAAGATCAAGGAAGGGGGCAGCATACGAGATACGGCTTACTACGAATGCCTGTACCAGCCGTAGGAGATTCTGCTCTTTCATGCCGTGTCTTCTGTTGGCAATCCGCTGTATGAGCCGCATAGTTTGTTGCGCGCAGTTTTCCATCTTAGTTATTGCATCACGGTTATACCCGTTGCTTTGTATAATCATTCCTAAAATTCTGATTTTTTCAACATGAGGAATCTCCGCCCCATGAGTTTGTAATTTGATGTTAGGGATGGTTCTAGTTTGTCTTTGATGCAGAGGTCGATAAAAAAGAAGTTCAGACTTCTGCGGCGAGCATTGCAAGCCCCTACGGCTGACATAGTTTTCGACCTCATTTATGGCCTTCTGTAGCGTACTTTCGATGTGCGCGTCGTGTCCACGGGTCATCCACATGGTGATATCGTCCGCATGCATGCAGAAATTCAAGCCATCTATCCCCTCCAGTCTCTTCGGTAGCCGTATCATGGCCACGTTGAAGAGAAGAGGGGAAAGTACCGAACCCTGAGGGGTGCCTATGCTGCCCAAATGTATGTTTTGAGACTGACTTTCACCAAAGTGGATGCGCGCTATCCTGCCCGAAAGGAAATTGGCAATGTAGTTGTATGTGCGCTCCCCGACGTTTAAAAGAGCCAGGTTTTCTAATATCACCTCGTGTTTTACATTATCGAAAGCTTTAGTGAGATCAAGTCCCACTATTACTTTCGCATCCAGCGACTTAGTGTCTAATATGTCATGTTTGAGCTGTATCATGACATCTTGCGTGGACAAATGCGATCTAAAACCTATCATTGAATGGGGGTATAAGTCGTTGTCTTCCATGAAATTGTTTAGTCGCGTTTGTATGACATGTTTCATCAGTTTTCCAACGCAAGATGTGAGGGATATAGGCCTTAGATTTTCTAGATTGAGCGGTTTCCCTGGCTTAGGTATGAAAATTACCTTAGCAGTTTTCCATTGTTTGGGAATCTCACCCTCTCCCAGCATTCTTGCATGAAATTGGTCAGCGCAGTTATAGATTTGTCATCTAGGTTTCTAAGCATTTTGTTGTTTACACCATCGGGTCCGGGGGCTGATTTGGTTTTCAGTTTTAGTATTTCTGCTCGAACCTCGAATTCGTGAATAGGGGCGTCTAGTTCGCTGTTGGATTTACCCTCATAGCGCGGTAAGGAAGTTTTGGTGGCGGAGCCTATATATCGACAACGAATTGCATCGAGGAGTTCCTGCTCCGAACCTTCAAATTTATAACCTAATTTCTGACAGAAGCGATGACAGAAGCGATGTACCCATGGCAGGCCGAGACCCGTCTTGATTGAAGAACAGTGTTAGCAGTGTGCCAAGCTTAAGAGGTGTGGATTATAATGAAGCATACGAAAGTTGAAGTTTGCAAACATCGGCATTCCGTAAATATAGATCGTAGCGCGAAAGACGAAACGAAACGGGTCTACAGACAGCAAAAGCAATAACATTCCGGCTGATTTATTCCTGAAATATATCATGGAGAAACTACCACAAAAAGTGTGACATGCGCGTGCGCCAAACAAGAAAAAAAATAAAGGAATTAAGCTAAGGCACCCAGCAAGGAATCAGCACTTAACTGCAAAGAAAGCGAACTGTTTCTGTGGGAGAGTAATAGACACGCAGCTTTAATGTGGCAATCTTTGCGGCTTCCGAAACTTCGCAATTTAATGTTCCTTCGCAAAGGACGACAGACAGAAAATGTGGGGAGGAGGCAATGGACAAAAGGCGGCCTCTCCCTGCGCAACTACTCTATCGCAGGAAAGGAGAGAGAAAATTATGCTTTAAGATATTGTGGGCCACTGGCAAAATAAGTTTGGAAGAGAAAAGATAAAGAGACATACAGGTTGAAATGTATAAAAGCGTGAAAGCAATGACAGAGAGCAATGCTAAATAGGGGAAGGAAACAAATGAATGTGCTGGTCTTTGCTCGGTGATCGTCCGTACAACCCCCTTTGCGCACAACGATAGAGCGGCGAGGATTCGCGCGACCGCCGCGTCGAATTTGCGGCGAAGTGAATAATGCGCGCCTTGTGCGCTCACAAAGGCAACGCACTGTCCGCATTCGGTGAACCCATTCGTCTCGGCGAGGCGCTTCCCATTCAGGCTCCGGTACGCGCCACGGCGGGGGCCCGGGAAGGGACGCACTGGCGGCCGGTTGTATATTACACGCCTAGGATCCATTTCCTTTTATCCAGCTAAAGCCCGGCGCAACTACGCGACACGATTCTTTCTCGGCCCCCTTTGTCGTCGCTCAGCGGTGGTGGCCGCCTTTGCGAGGCGAACGAGAGCACGATCGTTTGCATACCATGTACACACAGTGTGTACGTACTGTATTTACGTATAAAAGCTTGGACACGAGACGCCTCCCCTTGCTCGCGGGCCTCTCTGGATGTATGCGCAGCAACATGTCGCCCGCGGTGCGCATCGCATGCAGGCGATCCGCGGGTGCCTTTCCGCCAGCAGAATCGTGTGACGCCCAGCGGCCGGCCTCCCTTTAGTCATGGAAAATAAGCAGTGCTCCGCCGGCAAGAACGGGCCCTGAGGCCTTGAATCCTTCTGATGCCATGCACTCACTGGCAAGTTTTAGGAGCTCTGCATCCCATGCAGGCTCTCGCACCGCGGGTGTTTCCAAGGAACATCGCGAAAGAGTTGCCTTTGTGTGTGCTCTTTTGGCCTTCTCGTTGGGCGGTGGCTATAGCTCCTTTTAACGGCGGAGTCAAATAGCCTTCATGGACGCACGGACACTACGTGAACATCCCTCGGAATATATCAGCTGGTGGCCACCCGATCATAGCTAGTGGAATCGAATAACCTTTGCTTGAAGATATAAGCACTTGGTGAATAAATTTCGGGAAGTTGCAATTATTTTTTGTCATTTTGCGTCCTCGTAAGCACAAAAGCGAGAAACTGAACCAAGACAGAAAAAGTGGACCTCGAAAAGGCAGACGCACGGTAAAATGCTAAGTCGGTGCCACGCATTTGTGGCGTAGTCTACAAGATACCTCTGTTGTGTCAAAAAATGGGCACCGATCAGATGTGTCGTGCCTTGTCAAGCGGCTGAGGTTTTCCTTTTTTTTGTTTCGATATTTCTGTCTGTTGACCTGGTTTTGCTTCGCACCGCAAGGTGGTCGCAGGAGACTGCCCTCACAAAAAACTTCTGATGTTGGCTCCTTGTCATGTGTCTTTGTTTGCACCTGTGAAGCCATTTTTTGTGTTGTTTGCATGGGAGTTTTCGCCACACTAAGTTCTTAGTTGATTATGTCAGTCTACTTACTGATGTTGTAACAAGAGTTAAAAGTTGCGTACGCTTGCATTGCAGCTTGGACGTCCTCTACGATCGCGATCGTTTTCCTAAAGAAAAAAAGGGGGGGGGGGGAGGGGGGGGGGGGGGCGGAGACATTTGCCGAAGCGACAGGTAACGAAATGAGAAAAAGGCCACAACATAGTTTATTTGTTTGTTCTGTGAACTGAGGCGTTCCATGGTTCGATTCAGACTGAGCAGTGAAAGTTACTTTAACTTAATTTATTACAAAGACGATAACTTGCTTTCACTGCAAGGCTTATGTTAAAATAATCTAGCAATTCGTCTTCAACATGCCTAAAAATACCTAAAAACTTTAACGCCAACCCCAAAGTAGCCTTTGACAATATGTTCATTGAAGAAGGCAGAATACCCTCTATATAAGTGCTTCATCGCGATCGCCGAAGCTGGCAGAAAATAAATACCATAAATACTGTAGAGAAGCCGGCAGCCATCCTTTTCTCGTAGTACCTTCGACCAGAGTCAAAATTTTGATTAAGATGCCTGGGTGGTAAATAGGCAAGTACAAATAAAAAATTGGAGATCACTGCAGTCTGCTGTATACATATTGGAGAAATACGAAAGCATTTGCGTTTGAACGTCAGCAACTTTTTTTTCAAGTCATCGTTGTCTCGTGAAACTTATCACGAGGCCCTTAGATGACGTCAGCAACTTTTTTGGAAGTCATCGTTGTCTAACAAGTGTGCACATTCCCAACACACTTTACCGTCGTACACACCACAACGGGTTCATTACGCGCCCATCTAAAGGGCTTGGACCAGCGACCCTTCGTGGCATATGAATTGCGCGCCTCCCTGGCGCACAGAGGGCCTCGCTTCGAACCGCACATGTAATACCGGCGAATTTCTTCTTTCGAATGGTCATTTCCTTGCGGACACGCTCTTCCGACACGCTCTTCCGACACGCTCTGCTGACAAGCACGCCACTCATGAGACAAGCAATGCTTTCGCATTAAAATTGCGACGTAGCGCAACTGTAAATGCGGCTGTGGTGTAAAGTAAAGCCCGTTCAACTGAGTAACAACATACTCGGCGCAAAAATTGACATTTCACAAGATGCGCAGTTGCCTGATTTCGGAAAGCATTCATGCAGATTGCATTTGACACAAATTTCGACTGCCAACTGAGCATATTTGTCGCAATATTTATGAAAGAATCGAACGGGCCGGTAAAAAAAAAATATCGCTAAAATCGTTGCAAAAAGTATGTTATGAGCTCCTGATGCCTCGTGATGCCACTTGGTAGCGGGTGTTTCACCAGCTGTTCCGCAATTTTTAAAAATGGGCTTTCTGAGTTCGAAGAGCGCTTTTCTCAGCATAATATTGGCAGCGGTGTAGCGCACCAGAATACCGCTAAGACGGGGTAATTAGTAGGCTGGCTAACTAATATTGAATAATCAACTTTTTAACGGTTACTGATAGTATATTTATTTATTGAGAGGTGTGTAGCCGATTGTAAGTAAAATTCATATTTTTTAGAATTTCGAAAACGCAGTTACCCTCGGCGCTGTGGCACAACAAATTTTGCCTACATCGCGCCAAAATACAGGCGCTTCCTAGAAGCTTGCAGGCAAAGCAACCCCTCCAGTGCACGCCGACAATTACGGCGATGACGACTACGACGCGGAACGTAGGTGCAGGCGCTCTAAAAGTTAACTATTCAGTATTAGCTACACAGCCTACTGATTAGCACGTTTCAGCTGTATTCAGATGCGCTACACCACTGACAATGCTATGCGGCAAAAAAAAAAAGCACGTTCTTCTAAAGCTTATTTTTAAAAATGACAGAACATCTTAGGTGAAATACACGGTATATGCTCGTTATAGTGTGGTGAAAGTCCCAATGTGCTCCTCAGAAGCTTTTCCTCTAAGTCCACCTCGGCGCACACTACGAGCTGGTAGTGCAGACCCTGTTGCTAGGTGTTTGTGTTACAAAGAACGCCATGTCTATAGAGCGAACTCAGCTCAAGATTAGGAGGGCGAAAAAGTTCCGCACTAAAAAGTTGCCCATACGGTGGACTCCTTAGCCCGAAGGTCACTGTCACTGACGTTTATCTCAGTTGCCTCCCCCCCCCCCCCCCCCCTGCTGTCCTAAAAGTGTCTTATAGCTTTCCCCGCGTAAACGGTGATCTTGTACAGGCACCGCAACCACAACAACGCAACGCGACATGAGAAAGCGAGCCATTGTCGATGCGGAATATTTTACGTCACGCTAGTGGTCTGCCTGGCAGGTAGCTGCGTTGTCTTCCCGTCGATCCACGCCCCAGGCGAAGAACGGCGCGTCATATTTTCTACGCAGCCCCGAAGTAGATAGGTGAAGGTCTGGAAGGTTTCCAACGTGCCCAAAGAAACTCTTACCTTTTATACCCGCTGCGGCCGCAGCACATTCGACGTGAAAAAAACAAGGCAGCAATGAGGCCCACCGCGTACTACCACGTTGACTTGACGTGGGTATGCCCCCCACCCCTCTGCGACGTACGTACACACAGTGTCGAGTTGCCCGTCAACCCGGAGGCCTCCATTCAGCCGCCATTGACATCTTGTCACCAGGAGGGCGCAGCAGAAGGAAAGGTCGCCCCGTCCGCGGTGTCGGGTTGCCGCTGTACTCGAATGACGCGCGCGCCGTTCCGATGGGTGCTAAGCCACGAAGGCACCTTTTCCCGCTCTCCCGACTCTGGCGGCGCTCATCGTAAAACTTGTGGATTCTTCGCCCTCTTTGTCCTCGGTTGTCTCCTTGCCGCCGCGCCACGGACCGCCCTTCTTGGGAAGAGGTGCCTTTGGTTGTTTGATGGAGTGCCGTGTCCCAGTGGGCGTGTGGCGGACGATGACTTGCTTTTTACTCTTTTGCATGATTTCTCCCGCAACATCACAACCATGCCAGCCTGGAAACGTCGGAAGTGAGCAGCGTTCGTGTTTTTTTTTTTTTTCTGATGCTCAAGTGATGTGGTTCCGTGCTTTGTTGTCGACGTACACGTCGCCAGTTGACGCTGCTTGTTCTGCTACTGAAAATGCGCTTTTCAGGGTATAACGCGCGCCCGCAGTCACACTATGAGACTTTATGCAACACTATTTTGTGTAAAGATCCGAGGTTATCCTGCAGTTGTACTCGCACACCTTCCACAGTACAAGTATAGAACTGCAATGCTTAGCTGCTGTTTGCGAAATAAAGGCATTTGGCAAGTGTATGAGAGGAATTGTTCGGCATACGATGTGAAGAGAGGGGAGCACGGCCCGAGAAAACTTGCTGCTGTGATCTCCCCAACTGTTTACTGCGTTTAAATTCCCTATGGCGTTAATGCCGTTCTTCACCCTGTTTTGACAGAGAGAACAGCCTGTACATTCCCTCCACGGACAAAAGGATTTGAGGATGGCTCTGCTATCTCCACTTGTTTCATGTACACACTGGTACGAGTAAAAAATTATGGCACAAGTGGCTCCATCGCAGCAGCGAGATCGCACCTCACGGTCACCGCGGGGTGCGAACACGCCGATCGGGCCGTTCCCATGTTCGCAACGCAGAAGGGGAAGTAGTTGATGCTCATGAAGAACAAGCTTTCACATACGCCATGAACTTGATTCTGAATGGTATTTCTCTGCGGTGCACAGCTTTTCTCTCCATTGCATCTTCATTTACACAGTTGTGCAAGCTCTGGTGTGGTACTACCGTAGCTGATCGAATCGGTGGAATTAAAACGCAGTAACCATGGCCGCACTTAGTATCCAGCTGCAACATATATACTTATTTAAAGCCATCAGGGCGCTTTCCACGGATAGTCAAGGGGTAAACCCTCCGGCTGCTGACAGAAAGTTCTGCAGCCCAATTCTACGCTCCACCCCAGCTTTTGTTCTTCTGAGGCCCGTATTGGGGGCACGTAGTTCTACTTATGCAGGGTGTGTTTTACTCTCCTGATTTACTCGGCTTAGAGGAGTCGGACAACTATTGAAAAGGGAGCCAAATAGGGTTCAAGCGTTTACTCCCTCAAAAAGAACAGCTGGAACTCCTTTGCTTCTAGGAGCGTATGGTAGTTTTGTGCTCACAACTTATCGTCAGAAGGTCGTAAATAGTAAAAAAAAAAGGAATTGGGCTATTTCTCTTTGCACGTGGACCGCAGAATTGCGTTGCCGTAACCGATTTAAGCTTTGGTCTGATACAACTCAATACCTACGCGACAGATTCCCCTCAAAGGATGCCTTCCAGCCAAAGGCGTCGACCGAGTTTCATGACGCTGCTGTTAATCTGATTAGGTCGTGGTTAATCTCTTCATCTTTCTCCCCCTGCGATGTCATGCTAGCAGGTACAATGAGATTAACCACTATGTCTTGAGAATCGGTCGACATAATTGGCTTTTCCCAGTTTATGTGACCAGCTCCATTATTAATGAACGCTCGCTCTGCCTAAGAAGGTGTGAAGTAACGCGATTGACTACATCGCGGTTGCTAAGCATGCGCTAATGCCGCACGCAAGCACTGCCTACAAGGAATACGCGGGCGTAATGCAGTCGAACCTCGTTATAACGAAATGGTTTATAACGAAGGAATGACAATTTCCCCAAGAAGCTTAGTCAACTCGCGCTGTAACGAAGATACGGCTACAACGAAGTAATCACAGGGGCCCCTTCAACTTCGTTATAATGAGGTTCAGTTGCAGAACAAAATTTTTTAAAATAATGACAATACGAAAAGAGCGAACAAATCGCCCGAAAAACTGACAGCAAGTGTACGTCGTTTTCTCTCCTTCGGGCTTGATGCAACGAATAATAATAAAATTATGGATTTACGTAGCAGGCGCGCTCGCCTTGGTAGTCAATGAGTGAAGTTTACTTCGCGTCACACCATCACCACTGTTGAAGCAGCACCTTTTAATGTTGTCATAGTGCCATTTCATGATACTGTACATGAATAACTGTCGACATCTCGGGCCAGCTAAAAACCAGAAGCCACATTTAAAAACCACACAGCAGTTGCGGAGCTGAGTTTCTGACTGGACAGAGCCTGCTTTCTGGACAGACACGATAGCTGACAACACTAAAAACGAGGCACTAGCAAGACTCAGATCAGCGTTGCGTTTTGTTTTTAACGAGATCTTTTGTACCAAAGCTGAACCACTGCCATTTTTACCGTTTGGGAACGCGCACTGTACGCGGGCGTTATTGAGTTTCTGCTCTTCTGCTATGTGGATCCCCGTGACCGTGATCGAAAGCGCGAACACCCGCTCAGGAGCAAAAGACGTAGCATATACCCTGTAGCCGCGGCGAGCGAATCAGCCTTATACGCTGAAAAGACTGGGAGTTTCGAGTTCCCGTTTCCCGTCATATATGAAGTGCTTGGCTCGCACTTGTTTGCAACTTTGTCGAACAAGAGCTACAAGTATGTCCACATTGATAAATTCACGCGGCAGCATGTTCCAGGCTTCCATGACCAGCGGAAAAAGAAATATTTGAGTGTGTCGCAACGGGATGCAGCCGACCTGCCAAAATTTTCATGGTTAGCCCTGAGCAAGTGATAATTCGGTGGTGTCCGGTATGTGGTTTTGTTGATGTTCATGTGATTGCGGCACAAAAATTGCATCGCGGTTACACAACTGGCAATGATGCGGAAAATCAGCGCTAGCCGGCGTGCGATAATGATTACGCCCAGAAAGCTGCAGCCCGTGCGGGAGGCCGTGCAGGGCCCCTGCATACATTTACACCTGACCCCTGTCCGCTTTTCCCGCGGCCATGCTCGGCTCTACGGCTGCGATATGACTTCGAATACAAACATCCCTTTCCTGGGTTTTAACCATCACTCTTTGCTTTGGAATCGTTAGCACGAGGCGCAAGGCGCAGGCTGTGTGCACGAGGTGGTTACGTGATCGCGCCCCCGTGGATGGCACCTAGATGGCAACGGGTCCGCGGGCTGCCCCCTGCTCTCCTTGCCACCCTCTTTCCGGTCACACGAACGGCTTTTGTCTACTACTACGACAACGACGGCGACAACGCTTCGCCCTAGAACCTTCGCATTAACAGCTAGCGCTGTGAAAGAAAAAAATATCAACATTTGAACACGTCAGCGGCTATAGCCAGGGGCGGGATTCTTGCATGGATACGCATGCCGCACTATCACGGCGGGAATATTCCTTTCGAATAAATAAAATGAAGAGCCGTGCACTGTATCTATTCTGATTAATTTGTGAAGTAAGCGTAGTAGAGTTTCTGAAGTTGATTAGTGATCCTAATTAATGAAGGGTTCCTGTGATGTAATTCGCCCACTGGGCAATGTGACGTGATCGTACAAGGCTTCCATTTACCCCACTGAACGAACGTACCTCAGTGGTGTATAGAGGTAGCGTGCCGGCTCACAACTCACAAGAGAGCGATTTCATTCCGCTTGACTACCTTTTTTTCACTACGGCGAAACTACTTTTCTACGTCACTACCCTCTCGACCAATGAGGATTTTCTAGTCGCAACGACGCCAACGCCGGGTTTTCCGCCGAACAGGTCCTCTAATGCTATCGCGGTCCTCTAATGCTATCGAGACTACCGTATTCAGAAAGCCGAGAATATTTCACGAGAGCCAACGCGAATTTTAGGACGACGCACATAGATAGTGGCAGCCGAACACCGCCATTGCTCAAGGCTTTTGGCTGCTGGCCATGCACCCGTGTTCACCCGCTCTTGTGTTTCCAGCCGGGCAGCGCGCATGGTCTCCCGGGTTACTTTCGCGGCTTGAGCAGTCCCCGCCCGCAGAGGTTTTACTTTTATTAGCTCGTCAGCGCGCTCAGCGTCCCTCGCACCTTTCGCTGTTTGACGCGCCATAGCGCTCGCCCACTCTTCATCGTCCTTAGTGGCGCGTTCGGCCGCATTGGCCGCCTTCTCACCTTCGTGTGCGGATACGTAAAGTTACCGTTGGCGGCTCATGCGAACCTTTTTTATCTTTTGACTCATCCGGTTGCACTGCATGGTCACGGAGGCTGCGCCGCTGACACGGAGCATTTGGAAAGGCTGGACGAACAGATGACAGGTGACGAAGGCTACGATTTATAACCCGGCCCGAGAGGCTGCAGACATGGACGATGGTACAAGGCGACGCGAAACGAAGCTGCTTTGGTTGCGCCAGTGCTGGTTCGAATCCCCTTCAGGGCTAGTACAGCAAGTTAGGACCATATATGGGCCTAAACGAGCTTTGGCTATGGGCCCAACAGTTGTTTGCTTATGTTGTTGTACAAATTCATGATGCAATAATGTCTCTGTTTATGCCGGATGCCATTCGAACGGAAAACTCCTAAATGTTTCAGACATCTTCGGCGTGGGTGGGAGCTATAAACGTTTCATGCTAGAAAGAAAATACTATGACGATCCTCGCACTCTATAGTGCCGAATGAATGTAGTGGCGGCAGCCGGCGTAACGTGTACTGGTGTCTTATCGTGTATGTGTCGGATATGTAAAACTCAGTGAGGACTGATTGGGCTAGGCGAATGCGACTGAATCGTCACACATGGTACGACGGGCGGCGGAATCACTTGCTCGTGCTGAAACCCGCTGTTCATCTGTTTTCTTCGGACGGCGCTGCCGCCAGAACTCGACACGTTTTCGAATTCCTTCGACGCGAGCGGCGGGTTTTATTTTACTTCGTGGCATTTTTGACCGCAATTTCATAGTTACCGCGGCACCCGTGCCCTTGGCCTGGTGAAGTTGATTTCTTATGAAACGTGCTCGTGCCAAGACTGTGCCTGCTTCTGACAGGACCCCTTTCCCGCGCTGTCTTTTTTTGGCGTGCGTTGATCATTCATACTCGACTGCTTGGTGAAACTCATCCCTGCAAAGCGCCAGGAAAGTGACTGTAATCTTTGTAACGGTAGGGTACGTACACAACAGGTGCTAACCGTCGCACGAATACACGGGAGCCTTCCGGTCTTACTTGTTTGTTCCTTGTCTCCCTGCACTCGATATATTTTCTTATTCTTCGTCAGCTCGTCAAACCGGATCACGGCGAGGCGTAAGCCACACAGCCCGGTCCTCTGACCTTGTTGACGCATGCACGTCGGCGTACGAGGCCAACTGAAGCAACGAGGGGGCCCGGCTTCTTTTCGGTCGCGCCCACGGAGCGCAACAATGAGGCATCCGCGCTGAGCAAACGTGTCCCAGCCGTCGTGCAGATACCGTTGCGGGCTTCTTTATGCGGGCTGAATTGAACGACAAGATTTGCGAACACAGCCATAGTACGCTGTCAGGAGCAAATCATAATTAATAGTGAGGAGATGCAGATGACGGTCCGGGATGGGGGAGGGGAGGGGGAGCCCTTTGTGTGATCGAGCCAAGACGAAACCGGTCCGCAAAGAGCGAGGCGAATCGGTGCGAAGACTGACGTCGACACTTCGAGCAATGGCTCGCTTTCAAAGTGTGTTTTCTCTGCACTCGATTCACCTTGCGCGCGTCAGTATCTTCCTGCTGCACAAGAAGACTAACGCATGCACGCGTATCACACCATCATCGATCATGAAGATATAGTTCTGCGACGAAGATTTCGCTTTTTATTTTTCGCTTTTTGAGAATGCTAGTCGAGCTGCAAATGCTCAAAAACCGTGCGCCTTATATATCACATGATTTCGCCCGTGTTCCGCTGTCTTACTTCTCGCCGAGCGTTGTAAGCTAGCTCCCACGAGGCACCTGCCTTTTGCGTAGAGACGTATATCTGCATGGGGGAACAGTTTCGCGAACTGTATACGCATTTAGCGCCATTTCACCTTTTTTCACGCGTGTGCCCTCGCCTGGTGTCAAGGTCTAACGGATTAAGTCTCGTGTGCGCAGACGAGGTTGTCGGGACTGACGTGTGCGACTATCCGAGCTACGCGCGTGAAAGTATGCAGCATATAAAATATACA
Source organism: Amblyomma mixtum (assembly GCF_055824585.1). Taxonomy (NCBI): domain Eukaryota; kingdom Metazoa; phylum Arthropoda; class Arachnida; order Ixodida; family Ixodidae; genus Amblyomma; species Amblyomma mixtum. The sequence continues at coordinate 176,623,200 of NC_143014.1, forward strand.
TACAACCTTGGTCAAAAGTCTTGAGCCCACACGGTGTGCTTTTGAGCTGTGTAGCGAGGTAACCTGCAAAGGTATCGAGGTCCTTATAGGAGTGAGAATGAGAATCCATCTCACCTTACAGAGATTTAAAGCTTTAAAAGGTGCCGTAAACGCCGCACTACGGGACTCAAAAGCAAACCGCGTGGGTACATCTTCGGGCGGAGGCCATTTTGTTGGAGGCTGCGCAGCGTGCACACCGCTTGGCTGAAAAAATGTTCGAGAACGGTGCGCGTCCGATGACAACCAAAACCCTACTTCAAATAACAGGTAGTTATGCGGTTTGCGCTTCCGTTCAGTGGTGTCCCAATTGTAAACGCTGGTGTCGGAAGTTGGCGGTAGTCAAGGCTACGAGTGTCGCGCAGTACTCGCAGAGGCCGTGTCTCCGCTTTCCACGGCAGACTTAGCCCTTAAACGGTCACAATTACATTCGCATACTTCACCTCACTTGCCGTCCATTCCTGTTGGGGCAAAGCATACCACATATCGCTCTAAGGCGACAGAGGAGCTGACCCCTTTCGCTTCGTTAGTCGTACTTTTGGACACTTATGAATGAAGGCCTACAAGGATATATACTGAGATAGGGTAGCATGTACAGAGCTCATCGTGACTCAACTGCATGCGCTGTCAGGAAGCGCGCAGTAATGCCAGTTTGTACGCCTCTCCCCGACGATGAAGTGATGATGACGTTCCGCTGCAGAGTCCCGAGTTTACGGGTATGGATGGTGGCCTCGTTTGCATTTCTGTGAAAGCGAAATTTAAAGACGCCTCTGTTCTGATATTGCGATGTAAATTCCAGGAGGTCGAAATTATTTCCGAGCAACCGTCTACGGCGTGGCTAACACGGACGTAAAAGAAAAAAAGAAAGCTATCTACAGATCTTCCTCCCGTCCCCCGGCGAGGCCATGAGATAGCACTGAGATTTCTACTCTCCCTTCATGGCGAGCACGATAAAATTAGGGCGTAGTACTGCAGCTGACAAAGCGCGACCTTTCAAACGACCACGATGCAAGAACTACCCTTACACTTTGCAAGCGACGTAACAGCGGGCCAACAAGTCTCTGGATCCCCAAATTTACTACTGCATTTTGTCAAGGGTTCCTTCCCATGACCTGTCTGTCGCATTTTGACGCATAATTTCCTTTTTTGCAGTATGCTGGTATAAAATTGCGTCAAGAATAATTAGTTACAAAGGTACAACACTAAAATATCGTCATGTTTTTAAATGATAACTTTGAGGGCTATAAAATTTAAAACTTTCATTCTATCTTGAAATGAAGCAGTAGAGAGAGAAAGCTAATCGGGAAGAAGTCGACGAGTGGCCGATCAGGGAATGCGCAGGCAGTTTGGCTTGCCCATGTCAAAATTTTCAAGTGTTCCAGCGACCGTACCCAGACGGAAAGAAGGACTGGCGAATTTGATCCTCATCAACCCTACCACCCGTGGCCGATTCTACGATGGTCGTGTCGTGACGTCACTAAACGGCTCCACGCAGGTGGAGCGTCCCTGTCTCTGGCTTATGAAATTTGGCCGCCCTTACGCACCATGCTCGGGCCCCTCTCCCCACAACGCACACACACACACACACACACAATAAAAAAATATAAGCGTTGCAAAGAGGCTGCAGGGCTTAGTGCCCGCGTCGCTTGCACGCTGCCTTAGGGATTAAGCTCATCCCGATCGTCTCCCTCATTCGGGTTTGCTTTTCTTTTCTCTTGCCTTTTTACGCTGGGCTCGCAGCCAACAGCGTCGTCAGCTGCTTCCCCGCTGCGCGAGTGCGACACGCATATTCCTTCAGCTTTCCGCGCGACGTCCCCCGTCCCCGGCTAAGCCTATCTGCCGTCTCTTTTCAAAAACGGGCAGATGCGACGTAGCTTTCCTGTCTTCTGTGGGGGCACAATGACCTGCGCCATTCATAAGGATATCTGCTATATGCTGGGCTCCAGCAGGGCGTCCGTCCGCTCGCATTATACGTCGCCGCGCACGCAGCTTCGCGGACGACGCAGCCTACATGCGCAAGTGCGCTGGAGCCCGTTCGCTATGCTGTCCGCTTCGCGTTTCATGCTGCGGGCAGGCTCTTTTTGCGCACCTTCTCGGCATCGCCAGAAACGCACTGCGCGGTCCATACAGTTACTGTACGCCTTCGCATGACAACGTGACGGCTGCTTTCCTGTTCCCAATCATTTTCCATTTTTGGCGGCGCTTCTGGTACCACCTTTTTTTCTCTTTACTTTGTTCAGGAAGTACGGCCAATATTAGGGGTTTCAAACGCACCTCAACATGCGGGGCGCACTGACAAACTTTTGTCTTTCGTGGGCGAGTAGTCGCACGAAGTAGAGGAAAAAGCAGATGTCGAAGGAAAAAAAGAAGAAAAGTGTAGACATGAACAAATTCAATCAGAAATGTAAGTCAGATGCTCCAGGGGAAGGACACTCCTCAACCAATACTTTTTGTTTATTTATGTTTTTGTTCGCGTATTCAAAGCTTCTAGACCATTCTCATTAAAGGATGACTAACCGGGCGTTGAGTAGTTACTCACGGCTGTATATTAGAACAGGGCAAATAAGTGCCAACCAGCGACGGTCATCGGGAACAATGCCTGAAGTCCTATAGAGCTACCGAGCCATACGGCAAGGCCCTGGGGTCCTCTCTTCGGGACCCCTGGCCTATATCATCACGCAAACAGCGCTTACGCGTGGCCTGAGCGCTAGTTTCTGAGAATGAGAGCGCTGGTATTTGTTGTCTGGCTTTACTTAGAATGTTCGGGTGTCGCTCCTGTGCGGGCGTTCGGAAGCCTCCAGTGCAGCATCCCCGGTTCGTCGAGAGCGTATGACATACGAAAACGGCTGTTATAGCTGCTAGCACTACTTTCAAAGAAATCAGTGTCGCGATGACTGCGCGGCGGGACTTGAGCGTCTCGAACGCGAGTAAAGTCCACGCGAAAAACCCTTACACACAAGTGGAAGTGACAATGCGGTGCTCTTCAGGGCACCGGAGCAGCGGCGCAGTCCATCGTCCTTACCCCAGTACGAATGCAGGCATAACTGTGTAGCGGTATGGTGCTGATGAGCAGGATGCGTAGGGAACGTCACCTGCCCACTTGAGAATCCCCGGCCCTTGTCCCTCGTCTCTACAACGTCCTGCGACTGGCCGTGTTTCGTTCGCCGAGGCCCCCCGCCCTGCCTCCTTTGAATGGGGGAAGTTCGGCCCATTGAGCAAACGCGAACGCTCCACGACGCGGGCTTGCAGGGCAGACGTCGAGTGTCCTTCTCTCTTTTATCTGTGTGGCCCTCGCGTGCGCGGTTCCTGTCTAGCCTGTCTCGTAAAATTTCATCCGACTCGAGACTCCTTATGAATGCAGCTCGGTGTGTAATCGGCGCTCCAGCTCGATGCAGCGCGCGCACCCTTTAAGCTAAAGCTGATTATTTTTTTTTCCTTTCTCGACCTCGCCAGCAATGCTGTTATTTTTGTTTGTGGCGGCCAGCATCTTAACCGCTGCTTGAGCCTTCATTACCTACTATCGTTCTCCGCTTCGCTTTTCAGTATTCTCCTATGTCTCTGAACGAATATAAAATGGAAACATCTAGCTGCGCACGTTGAACTGAATTTTCATTTTTGAACTCTGTTCCCCTACAAAGGCGGTTTCGTTCGCGCCATCAGCAAAACCGATTGAAATGTTTTTTTTTTTTCATGGGCAGAATAGTTGGGTGGGCAGCTTGGACTGTCGAAGTAGGAATGAAAATACCCCATTATGGCACCATTTCTTTGTTGAATGTCGGTGAGCTGTTCACTCGTTCGTTTCCAAGCCGCTTGCTCGCCGGGCTAACTGGACTCGAAATGTATGAAATCCTTATGAAATGCGATTGAATAGCCTATGGAATTAAAGAATGAGCCAGTGAGTCCAGGACAGGACGAATGTTATAACCAGTTTTGATAAGAGGATATGAGTGATGGTAGACAGTGGAAAATGGGAAGGAACGAAAGAATAAAAACTCTAGAAAACACGCATACACATGCACGCACAAAAAAAAAAGAGGCAAAAAGACGATCTCCTGCACATGACAAGCTCTGGCTACCTTTTTTGTGTGTGTGTGTTCATTTTGTTTTGGAGGAAGCGCGGCGCGATGCCGGAGCCGCTCCTACAAGGCCATGGCGCAAGCCCCTCTCAAGGGCGCACGCTGCGCCCAGGGACTCCCTGTCTGGGCCCTCCCGGCTTCCCCGCAAGATCTGGGCTGAGCTTTCGTCTTTGAGGGAGGGCCGGCGGGTCAAAAGAGCCAAGGTCGAATTCAGCTGTTTCTTTTTTTGTCTATTTACCCCTGCGCGCGGGATCATCGCACTGTGTGCTCTGAAATGAAATGTGTATACACGGAGACGAATCGAGACCTGTGCGTGGCTAGGAGGCAGCCAACAGCTCAGATTCTAGCCCTTCTAAGTAAGTGGAGCGTGAATAAAATGAGCTGGACGAAAAGCACCCCCGAAAGTTTTGTAGATACTTTACAGGTGGGTGTCAGCTCAGTAGGCTGGGGTAATAACACTTTATTAGCTCACTTTTTTTGTATTTACAGAAGTTGTTGCTTTCAGCAGCGAAACTGCTAGACTGGAGGAAATTTTGGAGACCCTTGATAATTCTTAACCATGCTAGGTAACGCAGGACATTAACGTAAGTATTTTTTTTTCGTGAACTAGTCTCACTATAAAGTGTACCAGAAGTGTACCGAATTCCCAAAGATGCTCACAGGTTTAAGCTGTCTGCGATTGGTCGAAGTCTTGAATGTCGTATGCTCGCTTGCCAACGTCACTGAGGCCATGGGCACCATTCTTCCGCCATGAGCCGTTGATCCGCACCAACGGCTTGTAGAATTCTTGCCATGGCTTTGTCCATGACCACTATAGCTTTTAAAACACAACTTCAGTGATACCAAGCATAGATTTTGCGAGATTTTTGGCGTCCGACATTATATATCGAGTTTCGAGCAAGAAGAACATCTGATTAGGTTGTGCGCAGCGAGATAAAAGGAGACAAACCTTAGATACCAGAAGTCAGCACATATGCTATTTCAGAAGTGCCAATGCGCCCGTTCAGGAATGAACAGAACAAATGGTCAGGAGAGTGGAGCAGCGTGCATATTAACGTCTGTTGGTAATCGTCTCATTTTACGTCAGATAATTATTAAATAAATAAAATAAAATTGTGCATGTTGCACGGAGGGAACTAAAGCAGCATGATGGTCGTCTATTCAACCAGTAAATAGCATTTGCGAGCTGCTTCGAATTGGTGAGATTGGCATTAGAAGCGCTGGAGTGAGAAGTTTCAAATAAAAAGCTGCTGAAAATTTTGAATGAATAGATTTAATAACAGTGTTTTTATATGTGTCCCAGAAAATCTGGGCAAGGTGGCTTCGCTGGGCGTGTTATTAAGGATTTCGCGCGTTCTGGCTAAAAGTAAGGTGGGGGGAGAGGGGAGGCGCTGGAGCTTTCACAAGGATGTTACTAGAACAATAATTGCGACCCTGGGCGTTTAGTTAGACGCGCTATACAGCTTTTCAGGTGAAGCGTTTCAAACTGTCTCCAGCGGTAAAAAAAAAAAAAAGTAATTCATTTTACCAACCAAATGAGCAATTTCAAAGCGAAAATTTCTCTTGTTTCGCTAGGCGACCACGAGCCATTAGCGCTTCAGTGTTATTCGCCATACACGCCCTATCCTTCGTTCTCATATACATGAACATGTAATGGGAAGCTAGCAACCGATAGTGGCGCAGGCTACCCCTTTTCACAGAGGAAATGAATCGCTAGAACTGGCGTCATAATAACCAATACGACTCAGCTACTGCCCGTAGCACACAATGCAATGGACAACACAACACGCACGCCAATTATATTAATGAAGAATGTTGGGGGGACTAGCACGAAACAGCAGAGTGGACACAAGCACTAAAAAAAAAAGCGAAAACAAAAAGAATACAGCCCAATTTTTCACAACGAGACCGCATAATCCCATGTGTGGAACAAAAATTACACTCAGAAGCTACCATGACGCGAACACTTATGAAACACGAGGGTTAGGAAGGCAGCTGCTGCAGCGCAGTGTCTCGCTGAGCTATTATCCGAGTGTGCTTGAATGAAGTCTATATGAGTCGTTGCCAAGGCTGTTGATGGCTTTGAAAATTGTTATGAACGCATTTATTACGCATTTTTGAAGAGCCTGCGACGGTTATGAACCTACTAGCTTTTTAAGCCTAGAAATTCCTTCTATCAAGCTTGGTAAGTAACTCACTAATCAAGGCTCTAATATTGAAGTCGTGTGGGCATCCTATTATCAGAGGCATCCACATCGTCGTGGCCGTACATACTTCGAGGGCTGTCTTAGCGCCAGATCTGAGTCAAAAGTTATTTGTGTTGGCGGTATCAATCGAGAACGGTTAATGAATTTGCCAGTGAACAATTTTGGGCGAGTTGATGACAGCAGACATTGCATGGACGTAAACATATGCGTACGTCTATTCCTGCGTCCTTGTCGTATTTGCGCGATTTTAAGAATGATTAATGAATGTTACAAGTACGCTGTTTAGAGATAATGGAATGACAAAACGAAATAATGAATCAGGGCAATAGTGGTCAGTACTTTTAGGAGAAGGCTCAAACATATTCTTTTGCTAATACGAACGCGCATATATTTGAGAAGACGGCGCGTTTCACACCATGACAATGGCCGGCCAGAGGTTTCTCTGTTATGAGCTATTCTAGGGCGCAGCATCAGAGTTTCTGGTATTGAACAGTGTCCGTGTATCGACTGGAAGAGAGCAGTCTATTGCGCTTTGTTAGCCTCGGAAAGTTTATTGTGCGCGCACGTCTCATGGGCTAACTGAGTACTGACGCTCTTGAGCTTTCGTTGTCAAACTTTAATGCGACCTGCGAGTCGCTAATGATTGCCTACTTCGACGGGCATTGTGTCAGCGTTGTGAACCGCAGTGCCAACAGAACAGCATATAACTCTGTTATTGTTGGTGCCTTTGTGCGCGCAAATTTAGATGCTTGTTGCCTCCTTAATGTGGAAGGACAAATGTGGATGAAGAACAATTCTCAACAGTACAGCCATCCGTGCATGGGACTACGGAAAGTGTCGCATGTATGTATGTCTGATATAGTGCTATTCGCAGTGCGGAAAGTACTGTCATGTCTCGTTTTGGATTTATTCCCTCGACATGCCACTTAATTTCACGAATCACAAGAAGCCATGCGGAGTGTGCAGTATGTCCGTTTTGAAATCAATGATTCATCAGAAGTTGGTAGTGTTCTTAAAACTTTTTGTTTGCATGACTTCCATCTCATTTCAGCAACGCAGAAACTAATAGGTGTCTGCCACGCTAGGACACAAGACAAAAAATGTGCCGGCTAGTTTCTATTGCTCGCAACACTTGAAATGGAGGCTGCTGTGCCTCTCTGTGCCATGACAAAATAGCTGAAAGAGGCTTTGAGAACTCCCAAGCATACGCGAAGGCCTCTAGCTATTGGCTACCTGTCGCGAGTGTACGTGCACGAAAAGCCGGGCAGAGTCCATGAAAACTGCGTTTTTTTTCTTCACATAAATGCCTAGTGAACACTGGGCAGAAATGACGCTGACTCTCCTTACGATGCAGCGACAAGCCTTTGAAGCTAATTCCTCACGCTGTTAACCTGATCTTCAAATATAGAAAGCGTTCCCGTATAACGCGGAACACCGAACGAAATACTTCAGCACTGACGCGACACCCGCCGGGCAAGCCTAACCGGCATCATTTGTTATGAGACGCAACAGAACGACATTTCCGCAGCTTCGTCCGCCACTGCTCTTATTTTCTGGGCCTTTCTAGCGAACATTTCGTGCCCTCAAGCCACTGCGTTTTAGAATAGAATAGGGGGACCCTATCGATTTGGGGGCGTCAGTGCGCGTGCGCAGAACAATGCCGCCCCTCGGGTTATTGTCCTGCGCATGTGCTCTGGATCCCCGCTATTCCCCTATGCCCTTAACACTCTATTCTAGAAATCACTCTTAGGGAGTTTTAGTATAGGGGACCCTATCGATTAGGGTAATAGGGGAATAACGGGACGCCGGTGCGCATACACAAGACAATATCCCGAGCAGCGTTAGTGTTCACTGCGTTCCCACTAGTGCCCCGCAATTGCCCTATCCCCTTAATGGATAGGGTCCCCCTATTCTTAAACCCCCTATTAACCCCAATATTTGGAAGAAAATCGGTACTAACGGATGAAGGGACTAACAAATCATTTCGCAGTGCTGCTCTTTGGGGCCCATGGTGCCGTCCGCACAGCGTAGCAGTGGACGGCACCATGCTCCCCAAAGGCAAGAGCCACGTATGCACGGGGGAGGGTAAGCTCGCCGTGGCCGCAGTACAAGCATTCACCATTGTCTTGGTGACCGCAGGAGCCGTCGAGTTTCGACAGGCATAAGTGGCCTCCTCCTCCGCCTGGCTGAGGCCTTCCCGCCCCTTCTTTTCTGCCTCTTTTCGGTCGCGACGTCGATCTGGGCGCTTCTGTCTGCATGCACGCGCAGTACAGGAGGTGTGCGTGCCGGACGGGCCGTTTCACGCGACGCCGGCCTCACTGGGACGCGGCGGAGCGTGTAATCGGCCTCTCGAAGACCACAAGGGAAGCCGCCGCCCGCGCCGACCGCGGAAGAAGAGTCTGGGGGATCAATGCCGTTTGCGGGCGCGTTCTTCTTTGTGCGGAAGCCACAGCCGCGCCTCCTTCGGCTCTCCTAAGAGGCGGTGGGAAGCAGGGCCTCAAGCCTAGCTGCAAAAACGCCTAGGGATGCATTGGCACCTCTTTTGTCTGAGCCCCAATGAAGAGCAGCTATAGCGTTCCCTAACACAGCCTCTCAAGAGCCCCCGCCCGTTCCTGCCCCGTCACGCGAATTGGGAACAGAATGGAGGCGACCGCTACTCAGATCTGCTTCCTCTTTTTTTTTTTTCAAGACTGTGGCAGTGGCTGCAGCTATCGTTGTCCAGCGGCATGTGCTGGCCATTGAACGCACGGCTGGCACGAGAATCGGAGGCTTTGTCACTTTCTTCGATTCTCTTCCTCTCGCCCCTTTCCATATATTTCGTGTTTCCTTTCTTTTTCTCCTCTGTCCACTTTCGGCTTTCAAGAACTTGGCTACTCTCATTCACTATTTCCTTTTCCCGCGCTGAAGGGAATACGGTGTCTGGAAGAAATAGCCCATGGCACAGAGTTCCAGGGCATCGCCGCGAACACGTACACGTGGTCAGAGGCCCGTGGACCCTTTTGTCTTGTAGTTCGTATTTCGAGGACTGGGACTCACTGTAGCTGCCCTCGCCCGCGCGCAAACAATGCGCAGCGAAGCGCGCCTGGTCGCGGGCAGCTCTCACTGCGGGCTCGCTGTGAGCTCGCCGCCGCGGGAAGGCGGTCCAAAACACGAGCAAGCGTCGATGAACGATTGCTTTCGGACATCGGCGAGCTAAGCTTCGATTTAAGAGCCTGACCTTACTTGACCAACGCGCCGGGGTTGAGCGAAAAAAAAATCTACTTCCTTCCTTTTATAGGGGATCCTTACTTGGCGCGTGCACAAAGCAACATTAGGGAGGAAGGCAATACTCTTGCGGCGAAGGACGTCCGGAAGGCACCTTTAAGTGGATTAGCGTCTGGTAAAAAAGCCGCCTTTAGTAGCGAGGTCTGGGGGCCGGCAGACCCTTGACTTTTGCTGAGGCGTGTGTGCGATGGGCGTCTACACTGGTTGGCTGCCGCAAAACCGCACGAATGGAACAACAGCACCTCGCTTCTGCAACTGCGCACAGGAAACAGTGCTCCCGCATGCAAGCGCATGCAAGTATAAGAGGAATAGGAAGTTTTGTCATTAATGGTTTTGTCATAAGTTGACAACTTTTCTGGGAAGATAAAGAGGAGGGGGCTATAAAGCGAGGGCAGCCGCTTTAACTGTCTCGCTCTGGGTAGACACCCGGACCGTTCCGTGAGGAAAGGGCTAAATGAATTAAGGGGGAGACAAAGAGAAAGCAGGAAGATATCCCGCATGGTATGGGGAGTGTGCGTGGCAGTGTGCGACGCATGGGGCTCGGAAAAACGTTATGATATTAATAGTTTTTTTTTAATAGTGCGCACGCCTAACCAACTGCTGCAATGCCCACAGATCAGGTGCGCACGCAACATGCGGCAAGACTGACTCAAGAAACTCCGGTGCTATTTGCGCTGTGCCACTAAGCATGGTTGTTTGTGAAAGTGGGCTTCCTGTAAATGTCATAATTGTTCGCACTCAGCTGCAGACCCATGCGCATTTACTTATTTAAACGTAAACACTAGAAATCGTATTCACTGTGTGTTGTGCGGACAAAAGTTCAGATTGCGACCCATCAGGAATATATATTCCTTTAATTCCCGATGGGTCGCAATATATATATATATATATATATATATATATATATATATATATATATATATATATACAGGGTGTTGCACCTAAGACTTTCTGCAATTTTTAAAAATAAGCTATTTGAATTAGATGCGCGCTTTTTCTGGCATAGCATTGTCGGTGGTGTAGTACATCATAATGCAGCTAAGACGTGCTAACTAGCAGGCTTGTTAACCAATATTTAATAGCTAACTTTTAAACTATTACCGTTGGGCTTCTTAATTATTGAGCGGCATGCAGCCCACCGTAAGTAATGTCCATATCCGTTTCTAGAATTTCGAGAACGCGATTATCCTCGGCGCTGTGGCCCAACAAATTTCGCCTACATCGCGCCAAAATACATGCGGTTTGAGAAGCTTGCAGGCAAAGCAACCTCTCCAGTGCACGTAACTCGTCGAAATAGCCAAAATTTGTTGCGCCACAGCGCCGAGGATAATCGCGTTCTCGAAATTCTAAAAACGGATATGGACATCACTTACGGTGGGCTACATGCCTCTCAATAATTAAGGAGCCCAACGGTAATAGTTTAAAAGTTAACTATTAAATATTGGTTAACAAGCCTGCTAGTTAGCACGCCTTAGTTGAATTATGATGTACTACACCACTGACAATGTTATGCAAGAAAAAGCGCGCATCTAATTCATACAGCTTATTTTTAAAAATTGCAGAAAGTCTTAGGTGAAACACCCTGTATATATACATACACACTCTCAAGGTTAGGTTACTTGTAAACATAAATACCCCCGAAAGCAGAAGATTTGACAGCCGTCGCCGTAGCTCAGAGGTAGAGCACCGGACGCGTAATTCGGAGGTCGTGGGTTCGGATCCCACCGGCGGCATGTGGTTGTTTTTTCTTCTGCTTTTCTAATCAATTAGCATTAAGCGGTAACATATTCAGTAATATTCTAAATTGATCAACCCCACAAATTAAATAAATAAATTAAAAAAAATCCCCTTTGCCCCTTGGTTTCCGTGGCTGTTGGCTTCTGTCATATATATATATATATATATATATATATATATATATATATATATATATATATATATATATATATATATATATATAAGATAAAGTCACCAGAAATTGAAAAACATAACAAGATTTAATTCACGACGTTTCGGCTGGAGGTCCAGCCTTTTTCGAAGCTGGTCCTCCAGCCGAAACGTCGTGAATTAAATCCTGTTATGTTTTTCAATTTCTGGTGACTTTATCTTATATTGATCAATCAGCTGCCAAGAAATAAGTTTTGATATATATATATATATATATATATATATATATATATAGGGACGGTTTTAAATCAAAAGCAATTGCGGAGCGGAGATAGAAGCTGCGATATGGGTCCGTGTCGGTATACGAACCTCATCATCGTCATCATGTCTCTCTTCTCTCACCCCCTCCATCCCTTCCCTGAGGGGGCAGTTCAGCTGTCCTATTGCATCCTTCCTTACTGTAACTTTCCTAATAACAGAATGAAGGGTGGGTGTAGAGCTACTGCAGGTTATCCAAGCGAGTTCTAAAGTCGGATCTTGGGGATGACAAGTGTGGTAATCGTTTAAGTTGAGTCTGAAAGTTAAGTTCAGTTGAAAGCTGTGTCAGCCGTAATAAAATGTTACATGACTACTTTTAAACTAGTCATAAAGCTTCTCGTGAAGGAGCAGAGCTACTCGCTGGCGCACCGACAGCAATCCGAGAAATATCACCGCTCCAATCCTGCACCCATACATATTTTTGCGGCGGTTCTTGGTTACACGATGATGCTATAGTCAAGACAATAATTTATTTTAAAAGCTAAATTCAAGGCATCTGTGCGTTATACAATAAGCGCTTACCCTTGGTTAACATGAGCAAGATAGATGTTTGTGGCGGCCTGGACTGAAGACATCATGAGGACTTGCAGCAAGTGGCTGAATTACTGCTGATACTAAAACCAAGCTAAGAAGCATTTCTTATACGCTTTTAAACCAGGCCATCAGCGTCCCACCCAGGCAGATACCCACACCGCAGGTTTTTATTTAGAGCACAGCGTGTGATATATTATAATTACAACGGCATTATGAAAAGCACAGAAGCCTTGACTGTTTGCATATCAAAATGCTGAACTCGCCGCAGCCTCCGCTCTTGCAGAGACTCCAGAAAAAGGCAGTTTAGTGCGAACAAGAAACTCAGATGAAGATCTCATATTATAATGCTTCTGGAGCACTGCTTCTACAATTTAGACTTGCATTTACATGGAAGGGGCTGTGAAACAGAGGAGTCAACATTTGTACGGTGGCACGTTTTTTGTTTTAAAGCCTTGACGGAAAAGGAACTTGTGTACAGGACATCGAGATGAAGGCTATACAGGAAGATCCAGTCCACATTTTTTTTTTCTGTCAACACAGTCCTGATATAGAGCAACACATAGGGAACGTTAATATTGTCCCACTCTTGTGTGGGGGAGTATAGTTACGTAGTGAAGCACATCTGCCAAAATACATTATCCGTTCAGTAATTTGCCTTCATGATCATGACTGTCGAACATCCTGTGGCTTTTTCGCTACCTTTTCCATTGTTGCCAAGGGGGTGCCTTCGCGTGGAACGCGGCAGATACCCACTTGCTTAACACGTTTTATTTGTTAGGAAGTACGACAGAAGTGCCGAAAACCGCAGGACAAGACACAATACCGACTGTGCCTGCGGCTATCCAGCCGCTAGTTGGCCGCCGTTCCCCAGTGTAGCATACAGAGAGGAATGCGCATGCAGTATAGCGTGGCGCGACAGGCCCACTCCCCTTGTCACGCGCACGCATCAGTTAGCTCACGCGGCTGCGACCGAGCGCCCCGCATCGTGCCATTGCGCGGGCAGCTCAAACGGTGCCCCCTGAACAGCACACTGCGTCAGACACAGCGCGCAAGCAACAAGCTCGTTGAAGCGAGCACGCGCGCAGCTCGGCGATGTAAATTTATAGGGAAGAACCGGCCGCGGTGTCGTTATCCCCTTTCATCAAATAGGCAGGTGCGAATCCGGAGCGGACAATTCACGCGTGAAAAAGCGCGGTGGCCGGGTGAGCGCCGCAACTTCGGCTTCGGCTCGTGCTTCGGTTAGCACTGTGCCGGGGAGGGCAGGCAGGTCACCCTTGCGGTGGCTGTGCACCCTGAAAGGACGGGGGGAGGGGGACAGGGGTTGATGAAGGCAGGCGCCCGACGACTTTTTATCATTAGTCCCTAGTGTCGCGCGCACATACCCAAGTTGAGCTGGCGCAGCGCGCGTGATCAGCGGGTCGATGCAGTTGGGTCGTTTCAGGCATAGTAGATACCGGACGCGGTGCTGGCGCCTGGGTTACCCCTCGCGGATTTCCCGTTCGCAAAGCGGCTGTTCACTTAGCGATCGCGCCTTTATGTCAGCTCCGAGTGAGCCGCAGTCTGACCAGACTAGATTCAGCCCGGATGTAATCCCGCGTCGCGGTTGAAACACACGGCCAGTTTCGCCTGGCCAGTTATTTCATGAAATCCCCGCGGATAACACACTCTCTGAGCCTACAGAGGAGCACCGAAGGTTCGATGCTCGCTAATTGCGGTTCGGTCCGCCATCAGCCTCTCGGACCAGTGGAAAGTGTCCTCTGAAAGGACAGAACTGGGAATACGAGAAGTCGCTTGCTTAGATGAATTCCGCTGTCGCAAAGAGCTAATCAGCGGCCCTGTGATCAAACTTGCTCATTACAACGTACAGCTGTCAAATACTGAGAGCTTTAGCTTGAACTCTACTTGAGAGCTTGAAATAATTGAACTCTGTTAGAAAACTGCTATATTTGTATAAAAAAAGGAAAATTGGAAAATGCTTTATTTTAATTCAGTACCGTCAGCATCCTGATGGCGTTACAGAACGGGGTGGTTAATGCAACCACTTGCTAATAAATACATTAGTCATTATCTTGAACAATTACAACATATATGAAAGTAGCATTTCTAAAAGCTGCGATTGAGGCGGGCGGGTGGTTTTATTATCTTGTTGTGTTCCTAAAAAAAAAATGAGAAAGAAATAATATCTACATTGTGCAACACCAACATTGAGGAGACAACGAACGCGATGATACGTGTATTTCACGGGGCAGAGTAACTTGGCGTTTAGCTGATGATCATGGTTAATCTCGGTACATAGTGGTAATCATGAAATGTGTTGGTGTGCAGAAAGATTGGGAGGATAAATGGTCTAGCCCGTCAGAAGGATGGCGGTGTTGTGTGTTGCCTCCATCAATTTGATAATTAGGAACAACATGAACAACATTTTCGGACGTTCCTGAGCGTGAGCGAGAGAAATATTAAGCGCGAACTAGGAAGACCGAGTAAGTGCGCCTGGCCACATCCAGTGTCACGCGTAACCACGTAAACAGAGCTTAGTCAGCGGGACAATTTTTCACTCGAACAAAACCGCTAAACCTCAGTGTTAAAATATTCGCTAGCAGACAGGCATCTACGTCCGCCAAGCTTTTACACCGTGTAGTAGCCAGTAAGGCAGGTCGAAGCAAGGAGGTGCAACAAAGAGAAGGGAAGGTGAAGCCGTGTTCCTTCTTTGTGGACCGCTTGTCGGCGCTTTGTGACCGCAGCGAGGCCCTGAATGCGGCTACACGTGTAAGGGCGACGCGGAGAGAATGGACAGCCGCCCAGGACTGGCTTCTCGGCGGGCGGGCCCGTTCCGTCCTCGTGCCTCACCCGTTTCGGGCAGCCAGGGACAGGAAGAACGAATGGACGGGCGGGCAGGCCTTCGGCGCCACCGAGAACTAAGCGCCTCCGGTTTTTCTTGCTTGTGATGACAACCTTTTCTTTTCATGCATATTTTTCAACTTTTTGGGATCTCTCCCTTCCCTTTCCTCTCTTCACCTCCCTCTAACCCACGCCCCCGAGCCTTAGAAACCTCGAGATTCTTCTTGGCTTGTTGACGTGTAGCTCAGCTTAGTAGGTTCCCCGTGTGGATGTTTGTTTCCGCTTCCTAAATATACCTCGACCTCTGAACAGTGCCTTGAAAGGTGCTGATTTCGGGGCTTACTTTTTTTGTGAAAAACCGCAGAAATTAGGGTGCCAATTTTCGTCTCCTTGCAAAAAAGAGTGAAGCAAGGCTCGGCTCACCAAAGTAATTTCTTCTAGACGTCGTTTTTTTTAAAAAAATAAATAAAATAAGTAAGGACGGGCGCTCAAGCCTGACGCTTCGAAGCAGCAAATGGAAATGCACAGCGGTGCGTTCTCCTTACTCTCCACTTTCTTAGCACGCAGGATATTTTCTGTTTGTTTGCCTCACTTCGCAACGTTCGCGCCGCACCCTTACCGTTTCGGATTCAAGTCTTGCCCTCCATTGGCCTCCTGTCCTTCGCCTATTTTGTTTATAATGCTGCACCTCACATGGGGAGAGAGAGAGAAATAACCTCACATGGAAGGTTCTTTTCTTCTCCTCCGTCGTTGCGTCTCCCCCGCGATGCCCGTGCGAGCGGCGCCTGCAGTGGTAAAGATCAAAAGCGCGCGCTTTCGGGAAACCGAGGTCGCTGGCACTACGACCCACGATGCGTGAAAATGGAGGCACCGCGGTCGCTCAATGGAGGTGTCTTCCGGAAGCCTTGCTCTGTTCTCACTGTTCTCACCACCCATTCCCCTCCTCCCCTTCCTTTTTTTTTTGCCATTTTGAAAGAACAGCGTGGAATTTTGCTCAACAGGAGAAAAAACCGCGTCTTTATCGATCTCGGGCTTTCCCAACATAATGATGCCGGCTGAACTGTCCCTCGTCTGAGCGGGTCTCAGCCCGTGAGCTTTGCTCATGACATACATTTTTGCTCATACATTTGCTCATGACCCCAAAGCTGGTGATTTCAAATGAACGAAGGGCGTAGCATATTAGGTTAGTACAATGAGCCTGCGTCATCAGGACTGTGCGATCGGCACAAGTCAGTTTGCATGACGCAGGCGATATATATACTTTAGCGTACACATAATCCCTTTCAGTACGTAAGCATACTGCGTGGTAGGAATTTCCCATGTAAAAATGTCCCGCACTGTCGGGAACAAAAGTGGTGAATACCACGACAGATGCTGCTAAAGACTGACCGTCATTGCGCCACCTGCTGTCGAGACAGTCGAAGGGTGAACACTTTTATCTGCAGTCATGCCACTTTTCGCATTTGATTCCTCTCACTCCCACTTATAGAAAACGCCAAAACCTTCTCGCCGCGACGCAGGGTTATTGAAGTTCGCGTGGAATGCTTTCTGTAGTTTTGCTTCCGGGGCTGCATTCCGCATAAGTGCGTAAAAATGCAGAAATAACAGCATACACACGCAAAGCGAACTTCTTGTACGGCAGTAAGGCAACGTCCTTTTCAGCGGTGGCAACTCGTCGTTGCTGCGTTCTTGGTATGCAGCTATGTATCTCGAATGATGTCGGGATGAACATGCATGCGGTAACTCCGAACTTGCGATGTGCTAACGCAATGGCGGAGGCTACTGTAAGGCCTAGGGGCAAAAGCCGCCCTCACCGCTGCTCGAATATATGCGTAAGTTGTCACTTTCGGTCGCAAGCAGGACGGTGGTGCCGTGTGGCGGACGATGACGAAGCGTGTTTCGCTTTCTGTCGAGGAATACTGAAAATCAAACATCAGTCGCACCAAACCTCTTGACTTTGGAAAATAAGGAAGCATGTACAACTGGCGAAGGTGCAGCCTGTTCATCGCAGGCATTTTAGCTTATAATGCGGCTCTGACACGGCAGCTGAGGATATGCGAGCGCCGCTGTTATTCCACCCCCGCTCGCTCGTTGGTGCGGCGAGCACCAGTTGGTTCTGCCAACTCTGCGATTTAGCCCCAGAACACTTCCTGTGACGTGCACCTTCCGCTGACGTGCAGCGTCCCGAGCACGGCGATCCCTCTCGGCTGCACGCATGGCAGCCTTGCGCATTATTCTCTATCTTCCTCTCGGCTGCACGACGAGCTATTAGCCTTCACAGGACTCTGCTTACGTTCACAATTTCGTGAACGCCGCGAAGCTTGTCTGTCCACACATCCCTGTATCCTCGTGACGCGTTAAGCGGTCACTGAAGGGTTTCACCGCAGCGGCAGACTAAGACGAAAAGGCCTGCACTCACAACGCCTGGCACACTTCGCACGCGCACCTTTCCTCGCGTTTTCACTTCTCTGCGGACGCTATACATCACTACCCCACGAAACTCGAGAATGTGGCACTAACAGCTATCGCTGTAGATGTGTGCCTTATTCACAACTGGGGAGTAATCTTTCACGCAATGCTGCAGTGTCTCATAGTACTTCGATCTGCATGAAGTACAAAAGCTTTCGGCCTTTTTTTACCTCCAAAAGTGTGTTCACTTCTAAAAGACTATTTTTAAAAGTCAGTGGCGGGCTTCCCTGAAACATCTGGTATATGCGGCTTTCAAAGCCTGATCTATCTGCAGCGAAATTTGCCAAGATATGCACCTTTTAAGCTTGTACAGCGGCGATAAAAAAAGATGCAAACAGCGCTGCGCCTAGGCGCCGCGCTATTCGCATATCATTTTATCGCGACAGTACATTTGCGCTTAAAAAAACTAATGAGTAAAAGACGTCTTCGTCCTTCCGTACTGTACTAAGAGCGACACAATTCATATCAAACTGACATCGTGGCAAACCGCGGCCTCTGGATGTTTTTCGAGAATAACGATTACAAGCAGCTCGAGCATGCGGTACGTTTATTAAAATATTTCAGTGCAGTCTACAAGAAAAAAAAGTATTTGCAGGGTATAGGGTATAAATAATTATGTGTGTATGTTAGATAACATTACAAAATGGCAATTGTATCTCTGCGAATCTTTACGCCACCGAAATGGAGTTGTTAGTATGACAGGAAGAAATCGGCGTTCGCTGATTCGTATGAGCACGGCTAGGTTTTCTCTTACGACTGAAGATGTAGATTCCACGACCCAATGGAAGGGATAAATGATTAAACGAAAGCAACATTAGCTTCCACTGATTAGCGCTCCAAGGCGATAAGGTTAGCTCTTCGAATTTCAAAAATTTCGCGCACCATGTTCAATATGCTGCGAGTGAACACTGCATCTTCAAGGTTTCGCGCTGGTCGTGGCAAAGATCGCACGGCTGCAATTTTTTCTTCTTAGTTTTCGTCCGGGAAACGTTACCAAGCAGAAAAAGATGGGGGAAAAAAGCGACTACAACAAAATATGTACGCGTTAGAAAGTTTTAACACACAAGAACAGAGCCATTTTTATTGTTGTCGCTGAGATATGGGGCGAATAATAGGCGAAGACGGGCGACTGGAAATGGCCCTTCCCTCTTTCGCCAAGTCGAAATTCGGTAGCCTGGAAACTGGAAGGCGATGCAGTGAAGAGATGGGAGCGGAGCCTAGAGAGAGGAAGAAAAAAAAAAGAACAGAATGAAGGGGCAGCATAAAAGGTGGCATGAGACAGAACGACGCAAGCAAAAATACGGGAATGCTGCACAGAAAAAAGAGAGGGACGCGCCGTGATCAAAAGACTGCCAAGTGGCCGGGCACGGCCTTCCTTCTCGCGATCCCCACCGGAGTTCGCAGAGAAGGCGGCAGCGGCGACGCGGCGTTGCCTGGATGCAGACGCAGAGCGGGTCTAGCCTGGTCTAGCCGGCTGCCTTATTCCATGAATTCACATATATGAACCGGCCGGAGCTGGTCCTCTTTTCTTTGGGGCCTTCGCCGCGCCGCAGTCAAAGCGTCTACCGCACCGTCGCTAAGCGGTCGGCGTGACTGCGGCCTTCGACAATGGTTCACTGAGCAACCTGGTGGGAGCTGCGTCGTCCAGTATTGGACAACGAACGTGCGAGCAGGGGTAACAATGGAAACGGTCCCTTTGCACCCCGGAGATGATGAAGCTTGACTGTGCGCAGGGCTGGCCCGAATAACCGCTAGAGATGAGGAATAGTCGATGGAAAAAGGTTATGGAGATGAAAGGCCTTGAACACACAGCGCTCATTAGGGCTTAACTGTGCCTCTCAGCAGCTCTGCCTGAAAGAACAGAGGTGGTCCATCCAGAAGCTTGCCAGCTTTGTGCTTACAGAAGGAGTGGTGTTTGTTGCGGGAAAATTCTGCCGCATTATGCCCTGCCATTCCTCCGTGGGTCTCATCCCTGGGAAGGGAGATTTCAGCGTGGCGTTATATGCAGAGAGAAAGCGAAAGAGATACTTGTATAGCTGTTTTAACATATCACACCACATACCGCACAACCTCTTTGTGATAAGATAGAAAGAAAATGAAGCAAACATGTGCGGAACCGGCGCTTTGGTTGTCTTGGGGTGTCATCTGCCTTCAGTAAACGCGTGGGAGGAGCTGTTCCTAGTTCGGTGTCTGAGGAATACGGCTTCTTTATCGAGCAAACCGGCGATAAGAGAAGGTCTCTTGGGTGCCCATGCCATGCGAGATCTTTGCTTTCTGCCGGCTCGTATGAAAAGAAAAGGGCGGCCCTGACTCTTACTAAGCCAGACCAATGTCCCCCAGGGGCTCGTCGTGCACCGGCTCCCTCCCGCTGCGCTGAATGCGTTAAATAGCGCGGCCGAATGAAAACACCTTTGTTGGGGGGCGCTGCCGCAGTGCTTCGGTGCGTCATAGAAAGGACAGCGTGTGAGCCTGAGCGCATCTGTAAACACCTCTGTCTGTCTGCCTTTTTCATCCCAGCCATTCCTGGGCTTCACAAGGGGCCGTGTACTCTCCTTCCTTCGCGGGCGTGCCGAGAGAATCGATTCACAAGCGGCAAAACTAACCACTGCGCTCCGCCAATCAGGCCCCCTTGTCATGGATTCGCTTTGCTGTCGATGGCGTGCCGGACACACTGCCTGTTGCTCCGAGTGACTATTTCACCCTTTCCACGCCAGACATGGTCATGTACGCTTTTGGAAAAATGCGGCAGCTTTTACAAGCCGCCGTCACGTTCGCACGGTGGCGTGGTGTTTTGTTTAACATGTTGAAGATTTGTGCTCACAGAAAGCGCCGAGTTTACGCAAACTTGGGACGTCTGGCAACATCCTCACTAAAGCTAAGGAAGGCTTTCGGGAAACGAGATCGACTTTTAGCTCATGGTAGTGAAGATAGTCCATTTGTTACCTGTATCGTATTTGTATACATGCACTAGTGTCGCCAGTGGCTTCATTAAAAAAAAAACTCCAGTATTAGTGACACAATATGTTCAATATCTGAGAAATTAACCTTAAGCGCTCAAAAATAAAGCTATTTTTTGTCAGGGCTCATTTTAGCTCATAGTAAAACTTAGTGTGAGTGCACTCAGTCGGCGGTGAGCACACGTCAGCTGTAAGAACACTAGTGTACATTGGCCCCCAGCTTTCGCGTACCAGCAATCCGTGGAAGTGAAAACAACGGGCACGTGACGAAAGCAAAAATATCGCGCCTTGATACTTGTTTGGTGATATGGTGCGCCTAATAGTAAAAAATGTGCTGGAGATTGAACTGCACGATTACATGTGTGGTAACGCTGCCGCAACCGCAAAAGGTGGACATCTTCTCCGCTTGCCCGCCTTTCCACTGGCGTACCATCCATCCTACACTACTTGACTGCGTATTCCGTTTTGTATAACAAACAGAGCAAAATGACAGTCACTGAGGTTTCTTGAAACTTTTATGACTCTCTCTTACGTAAACGAAAAAAAAAAACCACTCACACAAGACGAGGGACAAGAAGAGTGTACACACCACGTTGGTGTGTGTGTTGGTTTTTTACCGTTTACAATGTACCAACTGGCCCGCATTTCAACCCTTCTCTCTCACGTGTCTTCGACCGTTTCATTGCCGTCGCCCAGACAGGCACAAGCAATCTTTTTCACCGTCTTGCAACTCTGACTACTAAGATTTTCTGGTCCCGCTGCCACTTTCCGTACATGCACCCTGCACGTGTGCCTCATTGCAACACGTGGAGCTTCGTATAGTTAGTGCTCTGATTCCCCTACATAACATATTTCGCCAAAGAGTAAAACATCGTTTGGTACGAAACGCCTGTCCAATCGTCTGTGCTTGTCTCTTCTCTCGTGTTCCTTGCGCTACTGTTTTTGAGCACCATGAAAGAATAACCGCAAGAAAGGTACTGTTCGGTTCTCTCTCTTTTGTTTGCTACCTCGTTCTCTTCGTCTTTTCAGTGTACAGAGGGATGTGTGTGTGTTGGTGGAGGATGAGGAGGTCTCAGTAAGTGTCCCGGTGGATAAAGCTGACAGAAGCTAAAGGAGATGTGCCGCATTTCGACGCTGGCTTGCCTTATGTAGGCGAGTATAGCGACTTCGTGAACGAAGAGCAGCCCTTCTGAACTGCAAATCGCGGCGTAGAGCCGCTACAGCCAGCGCTGTACATCGACCGTTTGTTTGCGTGCTCGAAAGAACGCTACCGCGCATGGCTCCTGGGTCAACATCAAATGAATGAAGGAATAAATAAATAAATAAATGAAAAATAAATAAATGAAAAATAAATGAAAAATAAGCGCCAACCAGCGTGTCAACCCCCCAAACGAGGAGCTTGCTCCACTGTGGAAGCCAACGTCTTAGGAAGGTCTAATAAAGCGTCTTCGATCGATGGTCTGTCGCAGTGGCCGGTGAATACTTCCCACCTGGTTATACAACGTGGTTTAGTGGACACTTTCGAAATTTCTTAAAAATGAGGCTGTGCAAAATAAATTTTTTTTCAGGAATAAAATGTTAGCCACGGCTACATCAGTAATTTTGAAAACCATGCTAATTAGCTCGCTAAAAAGTACAATTTACCGATTACTTTTTAATTAGCACAGTTGTGCGGTTAGGGCCAATGGCGGATTTGTAGCCGTCAAGTAGACGATGTGCCATGGAAACCACTCGGAGGGTAGTTACCTTAGAAGGACGAGGAGGGTTACCATGACAGGAGGCTTTATGGAGAGAGCGTAAGAAGGTGTGAACACAGGATGGTTACAACGGCAACCGTCCGGAAGGTGGCCACCGTGGACTGAGGAGGGTATGGCCATAGCGTGAGAACGCAAAACTGGCACCTGATTGCCATGGGAACGAACCGGGGCGTAGTTGCCCTAGAAGGAGGCGGTTTACTGTGGAAGGGGGGTGCAGAGAGTGGAAGAGGATATGGCGAGAGCGAAGGAAGGCGTTACACGGTAACCACCCAGCACGTGGTTACCGTGGAAGAAGGAGAAATCATGTGGCGAGAGTCGAGAAATGTAGCGCCATGCATCTGCGGCAGCTGCTGCGAAACGCGCCGCCCGAGGAGAGGATCACCGGCGGCGCTGTGCTTCTAGAGAGGCGGACTTGAGAGGAGACCTAGGCGCAAAACAAGTCTGGAAAACTGAAAAGAGCGCCCTAAAACTATGCAGATATGAGGTCGCTCCCATATAACGCGACAGCAATATAGGCCCTGTTCCCTAGGATATCCGGATATCCGGGGCCAGAGTTGCTGGCGTCGCAGTTGAGAGCGAAAAATCACGAGCATGGATCTGGCAGGTGGTCTCCAGAAAAGAACCTAGGAGACAGGTGGCCCACCTAGATCACGTTACAACAGTAACGCCCAGAAACAGTAAGAAGCCCAGAAAAGCTCATGACGGATGGTGAGCAGTCCACGTCAAGGTCCTGAATCAAAACAGCATCCTCGTCGCCAAAATATGTTGTATCGTAAGTAATGATAATTAGAATGAAACAGTACACGTAGCATACGGTCGAGCCGATCTGTATTCTCCTACTTCGTCGTCTTCTCCACTCCCGTGCGCGCGAGTGCGTGCAGCGCACTTGCCACACTTCATCTTTATCACAGTTACCTTGCGGCTTCATCACAACCTGCCCACCGGATAGTAAGCAAATTGCCCACCGGTTAGTAAGAAAATTGCCCACCGTGACAGGAGGCAGTTCATGATTTTTAGCTCGGGAAAAGCCACTAGGGCTGCAAAATTGAGGCCCATCGCCGGTAGCACCTGCCATCGCACGGCAGTGGCGCATCGCGTAACCGCGGTAGTATGAGGACTCCCAGGGTTCTATGAATCTACAGTACAGAATGACCTTCTGCATATGGAGAATTAACCCAATACACAATGGCGTTATACCCTTAAAGGTACTCTGAAATAGTTTCGATGGGCATATTGTACTGGAACAGATCTGTAGAGGTGGCCATGGCTGGTGTTCAGTTAAGTTTTAAAGCGCTATGTGGAGGCTATAATTTAGAAAAAATATCTTTAATAGTTGCTCGCAATAGCTCGCAGCCCGATGACAACGACGCCAAGCAGCGCTGCGTCACCCACCCCGATGACGTTAGAGGGCAGACCTGGCGAGCCTTCAGCTTTCAAGTCGGTGTTTTCCAAGACGTTGAGTTTGAGCAAGGTGACGAAAGAAATGCGTACGGAAGATTTATGCCGATGACTGCACTCTCAATGTCTTCCTTCTCCCACCAGAGTGCCCGCACTGTGCCCACAGGAATTAGTCGATGCTCCCAGAATCACCAGAAAAGATCGACATCTGGGCACAGGCGGTGCCATTGTTAACGAATTCACCGCAGTCCACGGGAAGGACAATATAGCAATGTAATCTCATTGACACTCACGGTGTAGTCAATGAGATTACATTGCGTTACCTTCACAGAATTGATTACTTCTGTACATAAAATTTCGTCTAATTTCATGCACAAATAGGCACATAGTTTTATTGCTATATCTTTCAGGTAATTGCCTTTTTGCTCGTATAGAAGCAAGTTCTTAAAAATAAAACGAAACAATGAGGGTGACATTTATTGCAGAGCGAAAAACATCTCCATCAATACCATAATGTCTTGCCCCTCCCTGTAATAAACGAAGCACAAACCACACGACCCCTTTCTTATCAGAATGTATTTGTGACAAGTGCGATCGCTGCAACTAGCTTGTACTGCTCACAAAAACAGTAAAACTCAGCGCATGTCATCGCGATTCGATAGCACGCTACGACCATCACAAAATGCAGTGGTGTTGCGACAAGCACTGATAACAAAAACTTGTAATAACCCATTTTGGCGCCACCGGTGTTCACAGGTACAGCAGACATCAGTGGCAGAAACGCAAACAACTTTGAAAGGAAAAGCGACGCAACGAACAAGGACAACGCAAGATATAATAAGACAAGCGCTTTTCAATGTTTGCTGCGCCGTTCTTACCTTGAAAGAAAAATGAAGCAACTGGCCCGGAACCCTGACCCTGTGCACAGCTTCCTGCTGCGAGGCCGCTCAGTTCCACGCTCAACGAAGCTAATGCCGCCAATTCTACGCTTCAAGCAGCCTACTTTTCATCTAAAGAAAATTTTTCACTCCTGAGGCACCAGCTTTGGAAGTTGGGGCGCAAGTGAAACACGGAAATGTTCGCCGCCCTACCGCTGTGTTCGGCACCATTATAGCCCTGAAGCGGATATTTAAAACCCAGCTCTCCCTGAGCCTACCACTTTTCGGCGAGGCAGAGTTGCTGAAGCTCCACCTTGGCAGACGCAGTTTTGCCACAAGTACCGTGCATTAATTGCTCAAAATTTTAGCTCGTGATGGGAAACAAGTGATGCCTACATGTTTTTTGTTGTGTTTAAAAGCAAATGCTACAAGTAAATATTGAAAGCTCGTTCGCCGTTAAAACTTTTATTGCGAGAGCAATACTACGCCAGGTCTAACCGCTCGTCGTGTGGTCCGTGGACCCCCCTGCTCCTCGAGAAACCGCCGCTGCGCCTAACAGATGGTGTGACGTCAGCCTCTCCGTTGCTATGGCGACGCGTGACGTCAGCTTGCTCTCTCCACCGCAGCCAGGAGGAGCCGGTTGTGCGGCGCTCCTCGAGGAGTCTCGCCATGGAAGTCACCGACGAAGAGTCTATATCTGAATGTTGCTCTACTGCTTCTGAACAGTTTAACCAGCGCTGGATTAAGGGGGGGTCTAAGGGGGCTGCAGCCCAGGGCCTCACCTCCGACAGCAGGAGAAGGGGCCCATTTATTCTAACTTGCTTAGTATATGGAACCGCGGGCAATGGAACTTTGAGCGACACGTATGAAGCGAGAAAACCAGAACGATGAGAGCCCCCACCTTATAACTTCGTTCAGCCGGATCAGTTGGGGAGAACTTGTCGAGCTGCAAAAACAGGAATCCCCCGCCACCCTGGAGGGGGCCCCATTTCTTATGAAGCGAGATATGCATTTGCTTACGGCTTGCGGAAAGTTTTTCGTGGTTTTCTGTCAATCCCCCCGTTCAGTGGCGTCTGAAGGTGTGGTGTTGAAGGTGTATGAGAGTCCTGGCGTCGGCATAACATCCGTTTTTACAGAGCGGCGAGGCGGGACTCCCGCCTCGCTAATATGCAGTGCGTGCTAGATGTAAAAAATAGTTGCTTTGCGCCCTCTGCATGACTTACGAATGTAAGGAAATGCAACGCTTTAGCGTCACAAGTATCATTAGAGCAGGGCAGGCAAAAACGAAACCAAAATGCGCAGCGGAATTTGAAGCGGCGTCTACTTGTGCAAGTATCATATACAGACTGTTTAGAAAAAAAACGCGCGCAGTAGAATGCTTCTCTCAGCTACACAAGTCGATTGTTCGAGTTCGAATATCGCACAGATATGACATTTTGTCGTGAGAATGTTTTATTCAACACCAGGTTTTCTTCTATAGCGTTACCAAACTGAAAAACAAATCAGGCTGTGCTCGCTTCTTGGGAGTCCCACTGTTTCACTTTGTGCTCCGGCGGCCACTAGGAAAGCGAAACAATCGTTTATCGCTTTATGTTTAGGTTTATAGGCTTTGACGTCCGAAATCAAGTCCGGCTATGCGGTACGCCATAGTGGAAGGCTCCGGATAATTTCGACCGCCTCGGGTTCTTTAAAGTGCACTGATATGGCATAGTGCACGGGCCTCGTAGCATTTCGCCTCCAGTGAAATGCGACCGCCGCGGCCGTTCTTTTTTTCTCGGCATTGGTTTTGTAGAGCCAGGTGAATTTAAATTTTTTAGGAAATAGAAGCCACAGTAACGGCCTAGCTGACTTCTAGGTGGACGTGGGTTGAGGGAAGGGAGGAAGGTGTGAATGAAAGATGGAGCAGCTGTTGTGGAGGGCTCAGGAATAATTTCGACCACCTGCGGATCTTTAACGTGCTCTGAAATCGCACAGCACACGGGCACCTTTTTGCATTTCGCCTC
This sequence comes from Amblyomma mixtum, assembly GCF_055824585.1. Taxonomy (NCBI): domain Eukaryota; kingdom Metazoa; phylum Arthropoda; class Arachnida; order Ixodida; family Ixodidae; genus Amblyomma; species Amblyomma mixtum. The sequence goes on from NC_143014.1 coordinate 176,649,822, forward strand.
CATCAAAACGCGGCCGCCGTGTGGCCGGGTTTGAAGCCAAGTACTCGGCTCAGCGCCGAGCATGATAACCACTGAACCAGGATTTAAATTCTGCTATTCAGATGTGTCCACGAAGGCAGTAGTAAATGTTCATCGTGTAATGAAATTAATTTCAATAAATTTTAATAATACCCTCTCGGCGCACCAATTAATGAGTGTTTCTATTTCCTAGTCGCTGCCGGAGTACCAACCTCAACTGTAGGAAGCCAGCTCAGCCTGCTTTTCTTCAATGCGTTAGCATTAGAACAGTGCTGCGAACGAAAACCCGTCTGTCGGCTCGTGTAGAGGCGGCGCGCGCTGCATGCCCCGCAAGCTTTCGGTCTGCCCACGTGGCTCTTCCATGGCGTTAGGTGCTCGGCCACAGACGGACATGTGTAGCGCGTCCCAAGAGCCTTGTTGTGTTTTGTGCGCTGTAAAACTGATGCTAATGCGTTACTGTTGCATGAATCCCATTGATCACACTTCGTTCTTTTTATTTAATTTGGTGGAATTACAGTGAAACATGTGAATTATTCCAGTAGTGAAGCAAGGGGAAGGGGTGTCAGTAGAGGGAAAGGGAGAGGGGGCCTACATGCGCATTAGCCCAGGGCCCCCATTTTTCTTAATCCGGCCCTGAGTTTAACTCTAAGGTAACAGCCATGCAAGCGAAGAAAAATGCAACAAAGAGGTTACAACATGTTCAAGAAATGGAAGAACAACGAGAAGAACGACTGCAGAAACGACGAGAAGCCGAAGCAGCTAAACGAGCTGTATCGAGTTCCGAAGCTGGGATTAGGCAAGCTAAACGGAATGAAGCCAAGCGGAAAACAACGTGCCCAGGAAACAGAGGAACAACGAGAAGAACGTTTGCGAAAACGACGAGAATCAGAAGCCGCTAAGCAAGCCACTTCAAGTTCTGAATGTGAGTCCAGCCGTGCTATACGGAATGAAGCTAGGAGACGAAGACGTGCCGAGGAAACAGAAGAACAACGGGTCGAACGGCTTGAAAAGCGGATGAAAACCGAAGATGTTCACGCTAACCAAGCAAAAAATCACCACGACTGTGTGTGACCAAGCATAAAATTGCATTGCTTTCGCAACCAACCAGGTTTAACCAGAGCTGAACCACACCATTTTTTTTACAAGAGCGCTTTCAAGGCCCTGTGCAGGCATGTCTACACTGCACTCCAGCTGTAGCCCAATGTGGTCTTCAAATAGTGGTAGCTCTATGAAAGACCCCCTTTTTTTATTTCACTTTTTATTTATACCATGAAGATGCTGGGAGACTCGGGCAAAAAGCCATTTTCGCTTGATTCGAACCCGAGCCCTCCTGTACAAGGCTGATAGCGAATATACAGCACACAAAATCACTTACATATCAATGTATACCCAGAGAATTGTAAACAAACGTAAGAGAAAGAAAACAAGAAATACATACGATATATTAACACCTTAGCGTCGTTGATATTTACACAGATAATACAAGAATCTCTCTCTGATGGAACGCAGACTACGTTTTTCCGCCTGTACGTTGGTGTCGCTGCATGGACGTTGGTGTCGCTGCATGGAATAACGCACCTAGCGCGCGAGTCGAGTTCTACAACTATGAACAAGCCAAAATTCTTCTTGTTGAATTAGGTAAGTGGGAACATTGGCCTTCAAATCTGCTAATTGCAAAAATACACCCTGAATATTGTTAACAATACTTGACAGATAAACAACAGTCATGTAAATTATGTGCTGTGACATTGTTAAAGCGTTCGAGTATTCCTGGGGTGTGGGCGTAAAAAATCAGATTTCAAATAAAACGAATCGCTCTTTTTTTACAAAAGTTATGATTTGTTTACATTTCTATGTGGTGAATTCCACCATACCAAAAGCCATAATTAAGGTGAGAAAGAAATATGGCGATATAAATCATAAGCTTCACGGAGGCAGGGAGAATAGCTATTATTCGCACATGGAAACAGGAAGAGAGAGATCTGGCGATTATTCCGCGCATTTTGAGACCTGTATTTGAACATAGTGGACATCTCATGACGTTTCCGTTAAAAAACACCGACAGTTTATTTTTTAAATAATTATATTCGATAATTATCAAGAAATAATTCATAGCCTACTGTTGTCACAAGCTGTCGTGCATGGAAAAGGACGAATTGTTTTTGCAGGATCAATGAGCAGCGAATTCAATTCACTCCATTTATTCATTTCTCTCATGGTGTCATTGTTTGTTTGTTTGTTTGTTTGTTGGGGTTTAACGTCCCAAAGCGACTGAGGCTATGAGAGACGCCGTAGTGAAGGGCTCCGGAAATTTCGACCACCTGGGGTTCTTTAACGTGCACTGACATCGCACAGCACACGGGCCTCTAGAATTTCGCCTTCAAGAAATTCAGCCGCCGCGGCCGGGATCGAACCCGCGTCTTTCGGGTCAGCAGCCGAGTGCCGTAACCACTGAGCCACCGCGGCGGGGCATGGTGTCATTAGATGCGTATCAGAGTGACTGCATATCGCTGCCGTGAAACAATAAGGCAGTATCATCGGCGTAGATAACGTAGTTAGATTTGTTACTAACACAAGTGATGTCACTAATACACAAAAAGCAGAGTGGCATGCACGAGAACGCTTTTCTGGGGAACACCTGTCGAAATGTCTTCAAAGGACGATGTAGGGTTTTCATTACTGACGCACTGAACACGGTTCTGTTAGTAAGGCAGGAGATGCTGCCGAGTTTTCCTACGAACTCCCTACAACTCCAGTTTTCTAAAGAGGGCTTCTTGACAGAGGCAGTCAAAGACCTTTTAAAAGTCAACGTAAATTAATATGCACAACCGTTTAAGCTCAAAAGCTTTGGGAATAATTTTTTTGTGTGTGAGCAATGCAGTTTGCGTGGATTTGCCATACAGAAAACCATGCTGCGACGGGCTCGCAAGAAAAAATTTTATTACAAAATGGGATAATCTCTTAACTTTCCGGGCCCTTTAGAAAAATAGGCAGAATGAAATTTGTCCTCTAATTACATATGTAAAGCATATCTATCAACACTTTTGAAAAAAAAAAAACTAACTAGAAATTTGCATCAGCTTGAAAAGAAGCAGACACTCTAAATCTATTTTCGGGCTCTTAGTGCTGGGAATCCTGGCGGGTGGTGATGGAGTCTGAGTACACTGGAACTGTTGGCTGCCCCAGATTGAGCTTGTAACGAAACAGGCTGGACAAGCTCGTAACCTTCAGAATCAGCTGATCTCTTGGCCCGTTTCCTCGAAGGTTGTTGCCTTTCAGGAGACGGGGCCTTCGCACTTCCAACTGAAAATTCCGCTTCTTCGCTGGCCTTGAGCTTGGCGGCGACATGGAATCGGCATACGGTGAAAATGGGCACCGGCACCTACTCAGACTTGCCTCTGCGTCACTTTCAGTATCATCACCTTCTGCAATGTTCTCAAGAGCATCGTGCATGCTAGCTACTTCCAACTGAAGATTCCGCTTCTTCACTGGCCTTGCGCTTCGAGGCGCTATGGAATCGGCATACGGTGAAAATGGGCACCGGCACCTACTCAGCAGACTTGCCTCTGAGTCACTTTCAGTATCATCACTTTCTGCAATGTTCTCAAGAGCATCGTGCATGCTAGCTACTTCCAACTGAAGATTCCGCTTCTTCACTGGCCTTGCGCTTCGAGGCGCTATGGAATCGGCATACGGTGAAAATGGGCACCGGCACCTACTCAGCAGACTTGCCTCTGAGTCACTTTCAGTATCATCACTTTCTGCAATGTTCTCAAGAGCATCGTGCATGCTAGCTGCAGAGCTAGACCTGAGTCGAGAACCGCTTAGCCTGGATGGTGGTGTGGCAGTGCGGCCTTGTGGGTCTTGCTGCCTGTCAGGTGTCAGGCGGCAAATGCGTAGGATCGAAGTGTGCAGCACCTCCTTCACAGCAACCGTGGCAAGGGCGCCTCTTGGTTTTCTGCCGCCTTTGTTCTTTCTGGGCACTTTCCCTTGACCGGAACCTAGATTTGGTAAGCATTCCGGGACGTCCGCTGGGAAGGAACGCTGTTGCAACCTTATGGTTTTCTTTGCAGGACTTGGTGCTTTGTCGCCAGCAGGTCTAGGCATGGGGGATCCTCGTGTGGGACTCGGCGTCCGAGCAGTTCGCTTCCGGGGAATCTGCTCGAGTGATAATGACGCACGTTCTTTGGTAGTTCTGCGCTTCTTAGGATCCGGATGGAATCTGTGTTGAGGTGCTGCCAGTGCAGAATCTCTTCCAGCCTCAGCTGAAGTGGAATTTCTTGCAGGCCTGTCCCTTACCCTCTGCAACAGCATTTTGTCCTGAACGGAGATTGGCACTAGCCGCCGCTCCTTCACTACGCTTCCGTAAGAAGAATGCCGCCTGGCTCTCTTAGTCTTCGAAGGATCTGGAGTCTTGTCCTTGGCAGGAGTGCGTAGTCGTGGTTCCCTTTCAGGGTTCGGTGTCTGAGCAGTTGGCTTTCGAGGTCTGGGCGTCACTGGCACCTTCTCCCTGGTCCTGCTTGCTCTGGACTGCCCCCTCACATCTTGTGGCGCACCCTGCCTTGCAAGGCTTGTTGTGACAGGCTCATTAGGTTCTTCCACTGGACTGGATGAGCATCTAGCAGATCCCTTTGATAGCTTCCTCTTAGTGCGGGTTTCCCCTGACACTGATTTCTCGCCGGGAGCCCTTCTCTTGCGGTCTGGTGATGACTTGCTTGTGGGGCTCCCTTTCGACACCTTGCTCTGCCCAGCATTGGTGAGAGTAGTTGACGACCTGCGAGATGGTGGCACAGAAGCACATAAGCACCAAACTAAACAGAACCGCTCTATAAGCAACTGCGACTAAACGGGACCGCTCGATAAGTAACTCGACGTCTGAGCGCGGGGTATGCTGTTGGAATCGCCCATGCGATGCTTGTGAAAAGAAGGCCGCCTGGACGCAGAAATCACCACTGTTTTGCCGCGGCTGCGATCTTATAACAGCCGCACCCTGCAGTAATGAAGCATTTACTGCAAAGTTGCACACGGTGCTGACAAGCGATTGCGCCAGTGCCATCAGCACTGTCCCTTTATTGCGCGTAATGGATCCCTCGGCAATAGATGTTAGTGGCATGTTTCCGTATGTAAGCCCATATATTATGCGCAGGTACTGCAAACAACTGGATTCGATTGTTTATCTATTGTCGAGGCGACACGAATATTATATTATGAAATAACTAATCCATTACTTTCGGGGAGATTACACCTCCCCTGAGTAACGCTAAGTCCACTTCTATAACAATAAATGCCTCTATTCCCATACAAGCGCAGCCGTACTGACTGTGGCAAAACCAAATGAACCACCGAAATTGATTTAAAAATCTGAAAGCGTGAATCGTGGCACCCCCAAAACTTCATTCTGTCCGTAGATGCTATTCATGACAGACAGCGCTTTCTGTTTTTAATGCTTTAAACTAAGGTGTTCAGCTGTCCGACAGTAAGCACTTTGGGTGAGCTGCGTGGTCACTGTACTTGAGGTGAATGCGAGAGCGACAAACCTTTTGCACAAATTTCCAATATTTCTTGTTACTTCTCCATTAAATATGAGTACATTATTTCGAGATTATACGCGAAAAAAGGAGGTAGTAAACAAAAACCACTGTACTGGTCCACTTAATCAAGTAGGTATCAATAAATGAACCGCCAGACTTATTTCCCTCTGATATTGAGAACGGCTGTAAACATGGTCGAATAGCATACACTCCATATAAAGCCGCGCAAGTAAATAGTTGCAGACGCGAGGTTAGAAAAAGAACACGGTGAACTAGTTGACAAAGAATAAACACGAGACAGCGTAACAGGATAGCGCAACATCATCACAACATGATAATAACGTGATAATTGTAGCGGAACGTCACAAAAAATTCAGTTAGTGCCCAACTGTAAAGAAAATTTGCTCGCTAGAGATGTCCCCATCGTTACTAAATTTGCTGGGCATATGGATTCTCGAAGCATTGATCGGCGCAAAGGCCCGTCTCAAAAGCCTTTGATGGAAAATGAGCTTTTATTCGGTAAAGGTGGCATCGCGGGCATCCCGCCTTTGCATCGAGGCGTCACCGCCACTCAAAACTTTTTGGGATGGACGGTGGAATGTTTCCATGCTCGCACCGCAGGTTGTAAGCGCTGGTATTTCAACTTCGGGGCGCTCTTCTTGTTCGCAGAATTACCGACCGGAAATGACTGGGAAGACAGCAGCTTCCATCGCTACACGCTCGACAAAATGACCGCCGGGAGACTGATCAGCACACCAGTCGAGCCACCCGCGCTCCAATCCCCCTCCCCAAACCCTTTCGTCCGCAGAACCTTCGAGGTGCGCAGGCATTCCTGTCTATGATTTAGGAGAAGGCTGCAGTGAGCGCTGCCGGTAGAAGCAGGAGCAGGAGCAGGGGAAATAACAAGAAGTGTGGTGCGTTTTCTCAATGGCCGCCGCCGCCATGAGCCTTCTGGCCGGAGAACCCCTCCATACCGCCGACCACCCTCGTATATCGCGCAGGAACAAGCGATCGATGAACCACCTCCCCCTACCTCACTTCCTGGCTGCGCCCTCGTGACTGCCTGGTGCCGCAGCAGGAGCTCCAACGTCGCCGACTACTGCAACACGCGGATGGGTCCCGCCCTCGGCTGCTGTCTTTGGGCGCAGGAACTCTCGGGCAGCTTTCAATCCGCCTTTCACCCCGCCGCTGTTTCCTGTTGACAGCAGCCTTCGAAGCAGAGCGCAGCGGCCAGTCGCTCTCCCCGACATGGGAAATAGAGCAGCAAGCTGGGCCCAGCACGGCGGCACCAACGTCGGTGAAGCAGGCTGCCTGAGTCTGGGTCCAGTTGAATGCCGGAGGCCTGACCATCCGCCTCGCTGCCGTAGCGCAGTGATGTCTTACGGAGTCCACCCCAAAGGAGGTCCTGCGCATTAATGGCTCAGCTTTAAAGAGGTCATCGACGGGGAGCTCAGGTTGTTGTCGTTTTGTGAGGAAGGCTCACACTGCTGAAATGCGACAGGTTAATTTCAGAGTTATTTCCGGACTGATCACTTCCGGACGTGTTATGGCCAGACATACGCTTTGAGCCCTGCAAGACAGATACGAAGGGCTTCCTGCCCATGCATGGTGCGAGCGATCGGGTGGCCGTGGCGTGAAAGCGTTGTCGATAATTCAGGTCGCGGCCGATGCCTTTAGCACGAACAGCACCGCAAAACACCACAGTTGTATGCACAGCATAAAAAAAAAATGCTTTCACGATGGCGTCGCAGTTTACATAGGCCTCGTCCTTCTTAATGACAATGCAGCCGTCCAGCAGGACACCGCAGCGACAGAGGAAGACAAGAAGATCATACGGTCCACGTCTGCGGAACGTCCACGCAAGGTGCGGTCTGTTGCTTCACAATGCTTCACTGCATTCCTCTTCTTACGTTAACAATCATTCACCGAATCCTTTTGACTAGTTTTCAACAAATAATTAATTTCTGTTAATTATAAAGTGTGATAGGACAGCAGTTAGCACAGTCTAGTAGTTGTGTTATGATCCGTTTCGCAAGGGTTGGCTTTGGCAGTCCACAGATGGGATGAATTGCGTCCAATGATCGTAGATATTGCGCAGACATTCAACTATGCGCAGTTACTTAGCAAGAAGGGTTTTGAAATGTCTGGAAGCGCACTCACTCTAAACGGTCGGGCTGGTGCCGTGGCAATGCCGAGCCGAACGGCTGGGTTCCGTCCTCGCCCACGAAGGTGTGATGCTGGGAGAGAGTCATGACGTGCTTGGATATGAATGCGCCGACCAGAACGTTCTGCACCGAGAGGAGAGTATGTAACAAAGCATTCCTTTGACGATGCTGAGAAACGACAACATAGAAGGAAGAAGCCGGTGTAGGTTTTTTTTTGGTGGGGGGAAAAGTGGTACTTGAGACACAAACACACTGGGTGCACGCGCGCTTTGCTTGCTTATTAGAAACAAGAAAAGAATTAATGAGAAAAAGAATTTCCTATCTTCGGCCTCCATAGGGAAGTTAGTCGCAATTGGCACTGAATATAGAAGGTGGCTTTGTAAACGCAAGACTGCCTTTGAGACAGTGGCGAACCGCAGTACGGTGGTCTCGTCGGTCTGTTCCTGGTCCTCGCGTTCGAAATTTCAGCCGAGAGGTTCTGTCGAGAATGACATGAGCACGCAATACGGGATAGCCCTATCGAAAAATCTCATATGAATTCATATGTGTCTCGTATCATTTCATATGTGTTACATACGAGCTATATGTGTCAGATATGTGTCTCGTATGAACTCGTATGCAGCCCATATGAGTTATATGTGTCAATATACATGTATGTGCCTCATATGAACACATATGCTTCATACGAGTTCATATGTGTCACAAATGTGTCTCATATGAACGCGTATGGGCTGCGTACCAGGTCATACGCGTCACAAATGTCATGGATGAACACATGTGCTGCATATATAGTAGTTCGCGCGCTACGGAAATGTGCCTTGTATGGACTTATTACATATGTGGCGTACCTCAACTGACACGCGACACTCCTGCGTACACAAGAGCTCCGATATGCATCGTATCAGCTTACATCAATCTCGTGCGAAACAGATAGCCGCTCATGAGTGCCTCTTATAGAGTGGGCCTTGCTGTTCGAAACACGCGGAAAAGGGATTAACAAGCGATTAACAAGTGCCCAACCGACGCATAAAAAAAAAAAAACTCTTGGCCTGTTTCACATAATTTTCTCCTTGGTTCTCTGCTTGTGCTCTCTTGTTGTAAACAGCGCCTATCGAAACAGTCGGACGTTCGGCGTTTCCAATGTGCTTGGACGAACGTTTAGCTTTAAGGCAACTATTGCCTTCAGGGCTTAGTTGAGCAATTGTAAAGCTACATAGCGAATAACGCCAGGTATTTTCATGGCAGAGCTTCGACTGTAGTTAACAATAGGTGCGCAATGAGAGTACTACCATGAAAGGTGCAGGCGCTGTGAAAATTAAAATACATACAAATATCAGATCTTTCAGTGCTTATCACAGAGCACATCAAGATTCACAATATCAGTGGAAGTGCAGTCGGCTATAGTTCAGCTCCTTAAACCTTGCAAATAAACATTTGACCTCGCACCTAACCATCGAATTTCAAAGTAGTGGGAAGCCATTGCCTCTAGAAAGATGCCTGCGGCGTCGCGCTCTCGCCCATTGTAGCCGCGGTGCCTTGAGTTGCGAGCGGTTGTTAAGAGATGGCGCTAGCTACTTCCCTATCCGCGCCAATGGGGAGGGGGGGGAGGGGGGGTGATAAGGGGTGGTGTACGGCTCTGGGGTGGTGAGGTGTCGCGGTCCCACATAGCGCTGTCGGATGCTAGCTCATGTAATGAGACTTCGGGCTCCTTTCTTCGTTCGCCTGAGGTGCAGCGTGGGATGCAACAAGAGCGCATCGCGCTCTAGAAAACCGAACTCTTTTCAGTACACATAACGAGCAAGTAAAACTCCTGCTGAAGTGCCCAAAGACAGAAAAAGTTGCAAGCAGCGAGCGGCAGCTGTCAGCAGACGTGTTGCAAGCGGCCGCCGCAAGGAGCGCTAGCTTTCACCTCAATGAAAAGGAGGAAAAAGGGAAAGGTAAGGGCAGCACGTTTTTGTCCCACACGGCAGGCATCTTTCTAGAGGAGGCAATGCGGAAGCATAGCGTAAGTCTTCACATGGAAATATAAGGCAGCCATCTTCAATGGCAGCCGTGGTGTAGTGGTTGGTGTTGTCTGTTGTAGATCTTTAGGACAGTGGTTCGAAACCCGAAGGGTGCGTATTTTTTTTTTCGACCTCAATTTTCTTTTTACTTTTTTTAGTTCACTAACTTCTATGGAAGCTATTTTATTGTTAGCTGCCTTTTAATTCCACCCCAGCCCTTCCCTTTCCTATCTCAATAATTGTAAACGAGGCACGTATGACTCGTATGACACACATGACACATATTCCATAATCTCGTATGAACCAGACACATATGACACATATACGAGGTCTGTTAGAAAAGTATCCGACCTTTGGCCGAAGAAAAAAAACTGGCATAACTGGAGCGTTGCAAACCTAATAACCTTCAAATTAGTCTCCTTGGGGCTCCATATACATCTCCCAGCGGTGCTGCCAATGTTGGAAGTATTCCGAAAAGGCCCTTTTCGGAATGGAATTTAGCTCTGCTGTCGTTGCAGCCATAATGTCCTTTCTTTTCTGAAATCGCGCTCCTTTCAATGGCCTCTTGATTTTAGGAAGCAGCCAGAAGTCGTAGGGGGACATATCAGGAGAGTAAGGAGCCTGTTGAACTACAGGAGTCTGGTTTTTCGCCAGAAAAGTCTGAATAAAATGCGAGGAATGTGCAGGAGCAATGCCGCGAGGGATGCGCCAATTTCTTGTTGACCTCAATTCCAGTCTCTTGCGCCGCACAGCGCCACGTAGGCGATGGAGGACATCTCTGTTACTCTTTAGTCATTCTTTGACCCTGTAGGGTGCGTACTCGTGGTGTGCCACACAGAGGGAGTCAAAAAAGCAGTCAGCATCACTTTGACATTGCTGCGCACTTGGCGGGCCTTTGGTCTTGGTGACGTGGAATGCGTCCTCTGTGACGACTGTGATTTGGTTTCCGGGTCGTACCCGTACACCCAAGACTCGTCACTAGTGATTACGGCGTCGGTGAAGTCAGGGTAACTGTTTGTGGAATCCAGCATCTCCTTTGAGACTTCAACACGAAGCTGCTTTTTCTCCACTGTCAGCAGCTTCGGCACGAATTTCGCTGCCACTCTCTCCATGGCCAAATCTTCGGTGATAATGGAATGTGCAGAAAAATTGCTGATGTCCACCTCTCCCGCAATTTCTCGGATAGTCACACAACAGTCCCGCATCACCACAGCGTTCACTTCGGCAATTACCTGGTCATTTCGGCATGTTGATGGCCGACCGGAGCGTGGCTCTCTCTCCACGGATGTGCGGCCGTCTTTAAACCAGTTGCTCCACTGCTTAATCTGTGTGCTGCTCATAGCATCATCACCGAAAGCCGTCTGAACATTTCGAATGGTTTCCACATGGCTATCGCCAAGTTTCTGGCAAAATTTGAGGTAGTAGCGCTGCTCCTCTCGCTCCGCCATTTTCCTTGCAACAAAAAACCGACGAGAGCACTGCGCACTGCCTCACTCAAACGCTGCTTGCCAGCGACTGACGCTATCGGCAGGCGGGAAAAAATTCGTGCATGCGCCCGAGGGTTTAAGGTTGACTGCTGTAAGCGCGCTTTTTTCATATCCATCAGGTGTTCGCAAAAAAATAAATAAAGTCGGATACTTTTCTAACAGACCTCCTATATGAGATTTTTCGATAGGGGGGCAGCACAAAACGATTTCCTTCTCTAACACCTTCTGGCGGGCTAGCTGGTTAACCATCTTGAATAAACAGCGCGAACGACGACAAGGACAAGAGACAAGGAAACGGACGACACAGCGCTGTGTCGTCCGTTTCCTTGTCTCTTGTGCTTGTCGTCGTAATAGGGGATGGGCACGCAATAGGGGATGGGCAGAAAGAAACGATTTCATTCTCCAAATGAGCTAATAGTGATCTGCCTGTAGCAAAATGCTCTACCTGTACTGAGTGGTACGCTCTCGCATTTCTGATGTCACCAAGAATATGCCTCATATGAAACCACCTTAATGTGGATTCACACGACGAAGGATTCCCGTGACGTGGCCCTACATCTCCGTGGGATTCGCGACTGCGCTGCCATGTTGGCGAATGCAGCGCGCGAAAGACCGTAGGCATGACTAATCCGCCTCTCTCGATCTGCAAATAATAAGGTCTGAGTAGCGGCAATCAGCGCTTTAGGGATGCGGAGGGCCTTTTTCAGTACACTAGCCAAATAAGACAATCACTGGGCCTGAACAGAACCATACTCCTCGACAACCTTTGTTACGCCAACGCCCGCTGTTCAAACCGCTTATGGCCCATCGTTTCAAATCCAGCGGACAGCCCGTCCAGCGCTGCCGTCGGAAAGCACTCCGGGGTTTTATGAAGCGTCAATGAACCTTATGAAGCCCGTAGTGTTGCACTGGTTGCAAAACAAAGAACGGTGGTTAAGTGAATCCAGCGCCGTGCCAAAATGCCGGCGCATATTGCAAGGCGCGTAAGGTCCACGAAATAGCCGTAGTTTTGATGAGCATCCTTGCTTTTAAGTTATCAAAACGCAGCATCGATTAAGCTACCTCTGGCGAATTAGGTGCTGCGAAAATTTATTGGGTGCGTGGCTTACCGGCCGCTTGCACGACGTATGCGAGCCCGAGGCTTGAGGTCCCGCTTCCCGGACGCTGGAGGGGTGCTCACTTTCCAGACGTGACTGCTCGCGGACACGGCCGGAGTTCATGGTAACTGCTGCCGTCAACTACAAAAATGTCTGCCGGCGTCTGAAAAGAAAACAGAAGAAAAAGGCATTACGGCACAGTGTCTCCAAGCACCTTCAAACGTCGTCACTGTGGCCGCGACGACGCCTGCAAGGATATTTACGTGAACTGTGGGGAAGGCCTTGCTTGCTGTGGTTGCACAGTAGCCCTGGCTAGAGGCGAAGAGGCGACGCTGGGCAGCACCGAGAGTAGACGTGGCTGTGAAATCGAACCGTGGCAGAACGCTTGCACGCGCACTGGGAACACGTCAGCCTCGCGCGGTTACGATTTTCAGCCTCTTCTTCATTTCAGTGACATGATGGTTGTAGTGGTTCGCAGAAATTCTTTTCTTTCAAACGCTCCAGCAACACCGCAGGCTTTCGCCATCCGTGAATTTTAGGCCGCGAACAGAAATGAAACCAATAGTAATAATATCTCTGATGGCACAGACCATATTCAAAACTGCTTGGTCATCTGCCAACAATGGGCACCGGAAGACCGGTCTCCATCTTGGTTGCGGCGAGTGCAAGGTCAATGCGGTCCAGAACCAAGTGCTAGCGACATCAAATTAGTGGTGGAACTAAAGCGCCAAAATGAAATGAGTGGACAAATACGACTAGAAGAGGAAAATAATTAGGACATATTTTGTGTTTCAAAAGCATTCGAAAACAATTGCAGTGATTCCTTTTTAAAATGTTTTAGTTGTGTGCATTTTGTTATAAAGTATAGCGCTTGCTTTGTAAAAATTTTTATAACAGCATTCGCTCAGAGCAGCGGCAATAGCAGCGGGACGATGCCAAGGTTGACGGTGCTCTGATGTCATACCCTTGTCATATCTTTTGACCATTCTGCTTGCTTTTGTTTGAAACTCGATTCTGCTAGCCCTACTTTTTCCTCGTTGCTTGTTGCTCGAGTTCTTGGTGTGCATCGTTCGTGTACAGTTTCCGCTTTTCCCTTTTCCCAGCGCTTCTGTGTAGTTTCGTTCGGTTGGGTGCGGTTCTGTCGCTTTTGCCCCAAAAGGGCATCGTCTGTGGCCATGGGGCCCCCGTACGCAAAAAAGAGGTGTGCGGTTGCACGATGTGCGAGCGATAACCTGTCTGGCGGCGTCACATTTCATCGCTTCAGCGCTACACCTGCGACATTCAGCGCGACACCTGAGGCGAGGACGAAGGAAAAAGGCACAACGAGAACTGACTACCTAAAAATAGCGTTGGTGGTCGGCACTCGTCGTGTCTTCTTTCTTCGTTCTCGTGTCGGGTGTCGCGCTGAAGCGTCGCGGCGTTCAGCAGTTTATTTTTCCCGCCAAGCAACACGTGACGCTGACGTCACAAATATGACGTCACTAAAACACGTGACTTTAACGTCGCGTTTTTGTTTTAATTATGACGTCACTTTTTAGTTGTCCACGCATTTCGAAGACGGCGCTGGCTGCGCACCATGAGCCGCCATGTTTTGAACGTATGGGCTTCTATGCAGCCTACGCTACCATAGTACATCTACCTTGGCGAGTGTTGAGCTGCCAGCCTGTACGCTGTTTGTATTTGAGCGAAAGTTTTATGATGGTAAGTCCTCTCGTCACGTACCAGCCGCTATGCATTCCGAGTCGGAGCAGCTCAGGTTGGACGACGGATTTGACCGTCGTCCCGCATATTTCGGAGCGCACATTAGTATGGTTGTGCGACCAGAAAGGCCGCTCTGCTCGACAACGCAAGAAAGCGTACTTACAGCTTTGCCATCGAGGCCTACTGTTCGTCGTCATCGCTTCGCACGAACACGTGTGACTTGGGGTAAGCAACTTTTTGCTGTAGTGTTGCTGTAGCGCTCTAGGCATACTCTGCGAACGGCGTCTGACGCCAGCCTTGCCCCGGCGCTCTGTCCTCTTCCATTACACGCACACCCACATTCGTACCTCGCTCATTTGATATGGAAGTTTCGTCGCAACCGAATAGTGGGCGCTTCTCTTTCTTCGTTTCAAGGAGCGTTTGTGGGCGGAAGCAACAAGCTCGAGTAACGTTATGTTGATAAGATGCGACCGGTTTCTTATATGTTGAAGGGGCGGACGCCGAATCGCCGCAGAAACATTTTGCGAAACAGACGCACCGATACACAATCGAACGGCCGCGTGCCCAGAGTGGTGCATATTGCCTTGCAAATTGGTTCTCGCAGTTTTGTCTCACCCGCCGCAGTGGCTTAGTCAGCTAAGGCGCTCTGTTGCTATGTGCGAGATTGAGGGATCGAGTCTCGGTCGCGGCGGCTTCGTTTCGATAGAGGCGAAATGCAAAAACGCCCTTGTACATTGACTTCCGTTCTAGGGCACGTTCAACAACCCCAGGTAGTCTAAATTAATCCGGAGCACTCCACTACGGCGTGCCTTGGTGGTTGCGGTACCCAAAGCCCCAGGATTTGTTTTTTTAGTTTCATCTCGTGTGGTGTGGTGTGTAGTTTCATTTTTCGTGTGGTTACGTTACCTATATATGAACACCCAGGAAAGCGTTTGATTGCTAGAACCAGTTTTAATTGCAGCTTTAATCATGAAACAAACACTGGTCGTAAGGTCTTTATGCAAGAGTTGTATCTTACATGCATTGAGATGTCTTTGTTCTTGGGCACTCTCCCATCAATGCACATACCAGTGTTATAGGATAAGTTTTGAACTTCATGAGTACCACAGCACTGTTCTGGATTTTCTTTTCAGACTTGGTATCGTCCACGTGCATTGCACATGTTTCCGAAGTGAAAAGAAAAGTGGCCGTCCCTACAATGTGCAGCTGTCTTTTCACACTGCCACCGGCGTGCCTCGTACCACTACCTGTGAATTCCCAGCAGGAAAGAGTGGAGCCTGCAGTCATGTCCTTGCAACAGTATGCCTGCTAGCCCTGTTGAAGCAGCAGGGATTTGCAGAGCCACCACCAGAGCTTGCCTGCACAGAGCCGCCTCAGCAGTGGAGACGCCCAAGACAGAAAGGCATCAAGCCTGCCAGTGTTCTTGACGTGGACTGGCGAGCCCCACGAGAAGGCGGTGCACAGTTGCCAGTGGCTGCTCGCCTTTTGGATGCAAGCTAGGACTACCAAGACGAAGCTAGCCAAGTAGCCGCAATCCAGTCACTTGGTACAGAGCTGGAGGCACTGGTCGACCTTCCTTTTGCCGCTGTCTTGCTGGACGTGCAGGTTCCACTGGTGAAGACAAAGGCAGGTTTTGCTCCAGTAGACTTGCTATTTACCTACCAGCAGTCGGACAGTCCACATGATTTCAAGACTTGGTTTTCATCAACCATAGCTCCTGGTGCAGGCACCAGTTGTGCTGTCCCACGACTGCAGCTTTTCTCTGGTGCAGTGCCGCACACATTTCCTGCTGTCTTCACAGCTGACGAACAACAAATCCTGATGGTTAGCACATTAGTTGTTGCTTTCGTTCACTGCATTTACAGGGTGCTTTTGCAGGTTTGCCATGTGTTTATGGCAGCAAAAGTGTTATTTGTTTGTCCAGCATATAGCGAGTGCTTTTTACATGACAGTAAGCATGCTTGTTGAAATGCTTCTGCTGTCCTAACTGTGCATTAGTGCTTAATGTCTATTTACGTTCAGGTCTGAGTGATTAAGAGCACATATTGAGCACCATGTCTGGTAAATTAACATTCGTTGACGAGGCCTTGCTGGCACTTACACACCATCTATATGCCAGGTCATGGAAAGTGTTGCTACTGATCTTGTTAAAAGGTTTAAAATGTAACCTCCAAAAATTCACTGGCTGTGATAGCACCATCCAGGCTGCAAGGCCATTTAGTCTGGCGATGGGCATCTGCTGTGATAGTGTTCAAAGCATGCATGTCTGACTATACTATATATTTAGACCTGCTGCTCTTAATCGCTGGGCATAAAGTGCTCTTTATCTCATGAACTGGCTCACGGGAACGATTACTGTTTAAAATATTCTTGCCTCCTGTGTGCACAGCTAAAACTGCTCACTTTATTGACTGATTCACAGCCAGCTGCGTGTTCTTGCTCTTTTTCATGTTGTAGTTTCCGGTTTTTTATTGGTGCAATTTGTCATTCACATAATGTGCATTGAAAGTAATGAGCATCGGTCAGAGCTCGCCTAGCTGCCATATTACTTTCGACGAGTGCCAGGGGCAGTCGTACAGGGTAAAGAACCAGCATGGGGACCGGAATTTTAATATGCTTATTTACCAACCGTAGTAGTAGCCATGTTAAGCCATGTAATCAGCCCTTTGCTAAATGCACTGTAGCTTCATAATTTACCAAAAATACCAGTTGGTGGTGAAAGTGAACCTACATTTCGTAATGAAGCAGCACTTCTCTTTGACTGGTAGTGGGTGTGTGCTTTCCCTTTACAGCCAAGATTGACCATCAGTTCATGGCTCGTGTTTTCTCTCAGAATGAAGTGCTTGAGAATACTAAGCCGTAAAGCATGCCGCATGTTTGCACAGCCGACAGTTCGAACTTTCTGTTGCCATGGTCGTGGCCAAATGCTGTACAGTGATAATTATGATGCCTGTGACACAGGATGTTTTATTTCTCCTGCCCCACCCCTTGTTAGATGGTCTTGTGTAAGGTGGTGTTTTGTTAACACTTCATAGAATAGGCCAAAAATTAAAGTAGCTTTGCAGCATGATATAACAACACAAACAGCTGTGCGGCAGCTCACACAAGGCATGAAAGATGTCTGGCTTGCAGCGAATTGTGAAAATTTCAGTTTGGCCATTGAATCGATCAACATTTTGCATGCTCATATTAGCATCATCTGATGCACTTTTACGAGCAAAAGTCGAAAAAGACTGGATGTGCACCAAGCAGGATGATTGAGAACTGCTGAAATGCAATAAAGTGCAGACTTGCGGGAAATACATATTGTTTTTCTTTCCTAGCACCTGCAGCTTGTTCCTGAGGAAGCCCAGGACCTAGAAGCAAATACCGGGCAGCAGGCCCTGAGCGACAAGTGGCACTCAGCATGACGGCACCGCCTCACAGCATCTACCTTTGGCAAGGTCATGAGGCGAAAAGAATGGACAGAGAAAGGTTTATGGAATTTCTTGGACCCAAAAGATCTGTCCCGGGTACGGGCTATACAGTATGGGAAAAAAAAAAACGAGTCTGTTGCAGCGGAGCGGTATGCCACTACAATGAGAGCTGCAGGACACAACGTGACCCTGCAATATTGTGGCCTTGCTGTGCACCCTGGCTCTCCATGACTGGGTGCAAGCCCAGATAGGTTGGCCTTTGACCCCGAAGAAGGCACCTATGGTGTCGTAGAGATCAAATGCCCTTACTCTTTGAAAGACAGTGAAGCTGACACTGTACCTACTAAAAACTTTTGTCTTGAATTTGTTAATGGTACAACTCAGCTCAAGAGCGATGATGAATATTTTTTATCAAGTTTTAGGACAGATGGCTGTCACAGAATGCAAATGGGCAGACTTTGTAGTCTTCTCAGAAAAGTGGATTGCTGTGGAGTGCATTTACTTCGATAAAGGGAAGTGGGACTATGTTAAGTCACAGTTGGATGAATTCTTTTTCAGTACTGCTATGCTTTACTTTGCTGCTCGCAACAATGCTGTGGTGTGAGAATTCTGAGAATGTGCTGTACTGAGATTGCATTCATCTGTGGTTTGACCATTCGTTTTTCTTCATTGTAGTGATCTACACATATTGCAGCTAGTGATTTTTTGTATGTGTGGCTTCCTTTGTATAACTGTCCATTCCTTATCTTGTCATTTGATCACCCATTGTATATTTTTGCATTTCATGAATAAATAAATAAAAAAAAGTCACACGAAAGCTAATTTTCAGAAGTAACTAGTTGAAAGGTCATGTGGTATAGAATAAAACGGTTGATTTTTGGGCTAGTTGGTGAAACATGTAGTGCTGAATAGGGGCAAGAAAAAAATGGGAAAGATGCTCACTTATTGATTTCTTGAAATGTCATCAAATTAACAGAGGCATGCCTGCATAGTCTGCAAGCGTACATTTTGTGGCCACTTCCCAAACAAAACAAGCCGAAATTCCTAACGCCATGATGGCACCAGCCCTTTTTAAGACGCAAAATTTTGGTCATTCTTCTCTGTGCTAAGTGATCGCTTTCATGAGTGTGACCCATCAGTAAAGCACGGTAAATTTAGTGCATCACTGTAGTTATTACTTGTTTTTCGTACAGGATTGCATAGAATCTGTTGAGTCATAATACTGTAGTCCTTGTGCCCTCTCCTGATTGTTGGGGTGAGGGAAGTTTCTGCACCATGCTATCTTGCTGCATGGTTTGAGGCAGCATTCATAGAGGTCATCCTCTAAGTTATTCACACATTAGCTATGGTGGAAGTGCCAGCTGTTGCGTGCTTGGTTGTGAAGGTTTGCTCAAAGGGCTTTGAAAGTTTGTGAGAATAGCAGCCACAGTCCAGATTTGATTGATTTTGGGGCCAGTGTGAGTGGGACCGGCTGATCAAATATATGGAGTGATTTGACCCTTCTTATTCTCCTTTCTACATGGATCCTCAATGAAGAAATCTCCTTAGTTTCCCTGACTTGTTGTTCAGAGAGGGCATTCCTGTGCAGAAATGGTGGAATGTTTAGCTTGACATTTTTGCTTGCCAAAAGGTCCTCACTCAAGAACCCCTTGTCTGCCATGATGGAATCATTTCTGTCAAACTTGAGGTTGAGAAATCCACTTTTCAGTATGGCCTCCCTGTCTGAGATAGAACCTGTGTAGAGCTCTGACACAAAGCTCACTAAGCCGTTTGGTGAAACACCAATGAGGCCTTTAAAAGTATTTGAAGACTTGTAAGTAGAGTAGGAGCTCGATTGGAGAGACTCTGTTGCATCCAAAATAACTCTTGTTGTTGGGTACATGCTGAATGCTGCAGGCATTGTTGCATCGATACCAGCTCTTGATACCCAGAGTGGTAGTTTGCAGAGTCTTATGTACATGAAGTTAATCCATGACACACATATGCGTGACACTGTTGACTGAGTGATCCCAAATCTGTGTGCCAGGTCATGCTCAAAGAGGCCGAGACGAAGCCTTGCAAGTACGAGGAACAGCTCATTCTCTGCTGTCAGCTTCCGCGGTCGGCCTCCGCTGGCTTTGATGCCAGCATTCCTCAAAACATTACTCCCATTCTTTCCGGGGTTGATGTAAGTCATCAATGCCGGGAAGTGCTGATATGATGGTATTCCTGTGTAAGCAAGAAAGTCCTCATTTGAGTGTTTAAAACTGTCAATGCAAAAGCTTGTTCTAATTTCTTTTTCTTCAAGACGTGCAGCGAGGCGGTGATTTTCTTGTAGAGATAGGTGCATCTCTGTCTTTGTCTGGAGCAGCTGCTCCTGGAGGACTTCACATTTATACTTAAGACTGTCTATTTCATTGCCCTGTGTGGCAACCACACCTTTGAGACGTTCCACTTCATTGACAGGCTCGCCACTACTTAATAAACAGGTTGTACCAGAAGCAGGTGGACAGCTGGCAGTGTCTCCCTCTTTTTCATGTGCTTCAGACTCTAAAGCTGCTGCAGATGGTCGATCAGTAGACTGGTCACCAGAAAATCCTGCTTCACTGTCTTCTACAGCCAGTGCTTGAGCAACAGCTTGATCTGAAATCTCACATATTCGTTTCTTGGGTGACTTGCAGAGCTGTTGCTTTTTGCCAAAGCTAAACACACTGGGGCAGGCTGTTTGCCGCAGTAAGTTGTTGCCGCAGAGTACACCAGGAATAAAGTCTGATGGCAGGAAATGCCTTGAACACACTTTTGTGCATTTTGTCACTAAAATATTTCCCTTCGTGGCGCTTGATGGCGATGATCCACTTTTTGTATAATGTGGCGTTTCTTGGGAAGCGATGATATGAAACCTGCAAGTTTCAAGCGATTTACATGCAGTTAAAACCTACATCAACAAATCATTCATCAGTAATCCATATGTGCAATACATGACTACTGTGACCTGCGCGCGACATTTAAAAATACCTCGGATAATAAACATAGTTCTACCTCAACGGTGCAAGTGTTTGTTACCAGGCTGCATATCCATTAACCATTTCCATTTTATCCATCAACCGTATCCATTTTCGCGATACGGATATTGCGGTCGGCCGCAATCGTAGGCGATCGTGTTGTGCGCTAGAGCTCGGCAAACTCGGTGCGGTTCGGTTAGTTGGACCACAGTGATCACGATCGGAAGTCCCCGTGTGCCACCGACGCGAGAATGTGCGCCCATCGCTTTGTCCGCACTATCCGGCATCTCAACCGCGGCGCGATTAATGCCGAGCGGAGCATTAATGCAGTCCTTGTGACCACGGGCTTACAAGAGCGAGCGCCATGTCCCTAATATTTACAGCCTCTGCACATTCACAGCATCTGAATTTGCTCCAACGACAAGGCTGCTGCCACGGCTGAGGGTAAACAAAAAAAGGTCGTGCTGCTGTATAGGCAGACAAACATCGCGGGGTTGACGTGAGAAAGAAAGGAAGCCTTTCAAAACTTTCACTAACATCAGTTAAGGTACAACACGTTACTTCTCTAACAGGTATATAGTCATTTGTAGTTAACTCGAGGTTATCTTTTTTCAACGAGAGGACTATTAATAAGGGTACGTCCGATGTTTCCCTACCTCTCGGCCACGGATTACGCGTGTGTGAAAGTAAATACCACGCACCTTGTTACCGCCTGGATCCTTGAGTCCTCGCTGTTTACACCAGGGGACACAGCAGTGCGCCGGCATTTTCGCTATATGATGTGGGTCGATCAACGGATGACCAGCGGCTTGTGAATCCGCGCGGGCCTTGCGCAGACTCCGCTTCTCATAGAGTTATGCCAGTTATGCCGCTTCCTCGCCGCAACCAATATGGCGGACCTAACTCTCAGCTTGTGAACGAGATAAATGGCGCTGCTAGCGCTGCTGCCTCGCTTAGGGTAAAATAGGCATTCAGAATAGCAAAGAAAACAGCATTCAAGAAGGCTAAACGAAATATCTGGTCAATCTTTAGGATGGCAGCGTAAAACTTCTGGAGGAACAATATATAGTGGATACTCAAAGCCTAATATTTTGTGAGAGGAGAGAAAACTTAAGTATTCATTAATGACATCCGTTGCCCTAAACAGGAAGCATGGCATCATACCACTTAGCGCAATACTCGTCGCGCAGTATTGCAGCTGCTGATACTGAACAATGTGAAGAAAAGGCTCGCGTTGGAATCACTTTATTCCGGCTTAATTCAAGTAAATAAACACACCTCCCCTGCTCCCCCTCAGTCTTCTCTCTCTTATATCCTTCGCGGAATTGGTGGCCATTGTTACGGCGACCAGAAAGCTGTGTCCGGAACAATGCAACGCCATTTCTCCGGCTGATGCACTTTCATTTTGACAGCCCTGAAATTTTCAAACCGGGTGTATTTTTGTCTTTTCTTTTTGGTCTATAGCCCTGCCGTGTTCGTCAAGCCTGGTACGTGTGTATCACCGGCCCCAGCCGAATTCTTGTGGATGAGACGGATGATTTTTATGGCGAAAGCGTTACTAATCCTGTTCTCTAAGGGTATGCAAGTTCGGAGCGCAAAATAAAACCTATAAAATAAACAATTAATAATCAAATACAACAATAAAATCAACTAAAATAAAGAAAGAGAAATTGAAAACCAGAAAGTAAAGAAAATAAAAATAAAATGGAAAAGATTGAAGTTAGACAAGAAAAAAAACAAGAAAACAAATCAATAACAATAAAAGTAACGACTTCCAGAAATAAATGTTGAAACAATTGCAACGAGAATTCAAGAAAAAAATGCGTAAAGAGTTGCAGAAAAGCAGCTTTCGCGCTGCATTAAGGTTCTGCAGAATTTTTTTTTTTGCTGCAATATTTCTCCAATTCTGCAATTTTTTCGCATAGCTTTCCTGAAGAGCGCTCTTCTGCACTTCCTTGTTTTCTCTTGTGGGTGGCTGCCCGTTTCAAGCAAGCAGTTTTTACTGTTAAAGGAATCCAAGCCATCATGTGTGTAAGACACAAGTCATATGTGTCCTTTCCACAACGAGCGTGAGAGACTGGATACTTTCCTCATTTTCTTTCACCTCCTTCCGCGAACCTTTCCTTGAAATTCCTTTCCAGAATTTAAGGCTGCCTATAAACATCATCATCATCATCATCACCCTTACCAGGCCCACTGCACAACAAATGTCCCTCTCAACTCTCTCCAATTATCCTGGTCTTGTGCCAGCGGGGCGGCCCTATCACCGAAAACTAATTTCATGCGCCCACATATATTTCTACCGTCCCTGCAGCGCTTGCCTTCTCTTGGAATCGGTTACCCTTGACAACCATCGGTTATCTTGCCTTGCCATTACATGCAATGCACATCGTTATTCTTTTTTAGTGATTACAAACTAGTGTCTTATTAACTCTCGTTTGTTCTCTGAAACACTGTGCTCTCTTGGTTACCTTCCACGTTTCCGCTCCATTTGTGACTACCGGAAAGATACAGCTGTTACTTATATATAAGATACAGCGTCCTCTGTCAGTACCCAGTTTACTCTTCTTTGACGCTACACAACTGGGCTACAGCCGCGCGAGAGGTCTCACCGCTGTCTACAAGTTAACTTGTTCTTCACCAAGGTTACCCAGCTTGGGGGCCCTTTTCTTCCGCAAGCCATGGCATCCGCAAGCCATGGAATCCAAATCAGAGTGCAGGAGAATTCGAGTTACAACAGAAGATAAAAAAGAAGAAGGAAGTAGAAGAGGATAGAACTGAAATGCAGAGAGAGAATAGAAGAAAGAAGAGAGAGATCAACATGAAGAAAGAAGAAGCAAAGAAGACAAAAGAAAAGTGCAGTCAAGAATTAGAAGAAAAGGGGCAGAAACAAGAAAACCAGAAAGAAAGGGAAAAAAGAAGAGACAAAACAAGGAAAAGGGGAAATGAGCGAATGAGAAGAAAACGAAGAAGATGAGAAGGACGCCGAAATGAGAAGAAAAAAGAGATCAAAGAAGAGAAGAAGGATGCACCGAAAACGACACAAAGCGTCAGAGGATGAGGAAGAAGAAGACACAAAGCTAACCAATAAAGAAGAAGAGAAATAGCAGAAAGACAAAAAGAGTCGCGGTATTTCCTAAACAAATCCAACCCACCTACTCCCTAATGCCAGCGTATTATGATTTAAATGGTGCTGCTAGCGCTGCTGCCTCACCTCGGGTAAAAATAGGCATTAGGAATAGCGAATCGGTAACCAAACCAGAGGGCAAGACAAGGCGAGTTAGAACAGAAGATAAAAAAGAAGAGAGAAGTAGAAGAGGATAGAACTGAAATGAAGAGAAAGAAGAGAAGAAAGAAAAAACGAAGAAGACAAAGAAAAGTGAGCCAAGAATTGTTTGTTTGTTTATTTATTGATACTGTTAACCCTTTGAAGGGTCATTACAGGAGTGGTAGGAAAAAAAAAAGACAGCAAAAATACCAACAAATCTGTCATCAAGCGCATTGTACACGTAACAAGTCATTAAAGAGGACGAGAGAAGTATACACAGTGTCCTATTACATTGTAGAAGAGAGCAACAAAAAACATAATCACGCACACTCAAGAGCATCTACACAGTAAAACACTACTATATAAAGACACGAAACACAATACACGGACTTGACTCAGTCATGTTAGCACACCGCGCTCCCGGAATAAATAAAAGAGTCTAAATTAACCAAAAATGCACTGAGCGAAGAAGATTCAACTACGGAATCGGGAAAAAGGGGCAGGAAGAAGAAGACCAGAAAGAAGGGAAGCAGAAAGGGGAAAGGAAAGTAGAGACAAAACAAGAAATAAGGGAAGCGAATGAGAAGAAAACGAAGAAGGTCAGAAGGACGCCAAAAGGAGAAGAAAAACAAATACCAAAGAAGAGAAGGATCCACCGAAAACTATACAAAGCTTAAGAGGATGATGAAGAAGAAGACACAAAGCTAACCAATAAAGAAGAAAAGAAATAACACAAAAACAAAAAGAAGCGAAAGAAGATGAGCAAGAAGTAGAAGAAGGGAAGAAAAAAGCGTGATAATGGAGGGACATGACGGCAGCTGCCGAAACTTTTTACTAAGCCGTAGCCTAAGCTAACCATTTTTTTTGGTAATCAAATCGTTGCTCGTTTTGTAATTTTTGACTTTTCTCTCTGCCTAAATTCTGCGTGCTAAAATCATGCTTTGATTCTTTCTTTGGTGTCCAAACCCCCCTCCTGGGTATGTGCGATTCTCCAAGGGCGCAGTAACAACGATACTAATAATACCGTTCGGCAATCAACAGCGTTGGTGAGTGATCAAATCCTAGTTGAAGCCGAATGCGGTAAGGATTCCTAAATACATTAGGCCTGCATAAAAGCGCCAAGCATTTCAGTGGTAGAAAGAATGCGTTCAGCGTAGATTAGCAGGTAGAACGTTTAGATTGTTACAGGGACAGCGTTGTAACGCCGAAACGATAGCATCCTCGTCGGCGGCGTCGTCCGCTCACGTCACACCCCTACCCATAGCGCCCACACTCCATGCCTGCTTTGAACACCGGGCTCGCGTTGTGTGGATGAATGAGCGACCTTTCGTGCCCATGCTTGACGCACATTCGCACGCGTCGCTCATGACCCCCCCCCCCCCCCCATTGCCCCAGAGGACGTCTTTAGATTTCTAAAGTTTTGTTTCATTGTTCTTTCTTGTGGTCACCTATCGTCGGTTCCGGCTTCCCGGTGCTGCAGGCCACAATTGACACCGTCGCATTAGTGTTCGCATAATTAACCCCATGCTATAATATCATGGCATAAAATCCCAGCCATAATTTTAGTAGGCATGGTTATTAAAATAAAAATGTGCTTCCCGGCGTTGAAAAGAATGTGGCATTCAGGCAACGCGCTCCGGGCGCAGTAGAGTTCTGTTTGCGGGTGCTTGCCGATCGGGGAGCAACCGCCCAATATGAGGGAACGACAACGCATTTGACATACGTGAAAAGAGCAGGAAAAATCGGTGAATGGCGCCGGTGATTCGCTTACTTCCCCACCTAATGATACTTGCGCTTGATATTTCTCGACGGAACTTTGAGAGGGAAGTTGTTTATTCAGATAACTTCCTCTCACAAACATCGATAGTGACAGGCTCACTTGCAATCATCCCGATCATAATAGTACGGCTCTCGATCTCCCGCGCCCTGCTGAAATATGTGCAACAATTCTTCTCAATACCACGCAGACTCGTCGCAGATAGTCATGTACATTGCAGGTTTCTGGAGGTGCTTTCGGGCACAAATTTATAAACAACCAGGGGAGAGCATTGACTACCAACTCACTTTGTTGAAATAGTCGAAATTGGAGCACATCAGTTGCCCATAGTGAACAGTGATTTTTTGGGAGTTTAGATCGCAGAGAACCCCCCCCCCCCCCTTATAATCGGGGGTGCTGCCAAGGTGGTACGAGCTCTTGCTAACAAACGAACACCAAGTGCCGGCACAAAAGGACATTTATATGCTACAACAATAAGGGCCCCGACAGCTGCACATTTCTTGGAATAAAGGTGCTCCCACTCACAATTAGGGTAAAGAGCGAATGTCGCTCACGGAGTGTAGACGCTCTCAGACAGGACGGGAAGAGCTTGCGTGGTACGTTCAGCGATGCTCCGTCGCGCGCTGCGCTGAAACATCCGAAAGCGACTTCCCGAGGCCGAAGAGAGAGCAACCCGCCTTCCTATCAATATTACGAGAGCTTTATAGCACCATCACGCGCAACGGCCGCCGTCCACGGAGGCGCACTCGGTCAGCGGTGATGTCGAGGGTGCGTCCACCGGTGGAGGCTCCCAGAAGGGGGAACACACACACACACACACACACACACACACACACACACACACACACACACACACACACGCACACACACACACACACACACACACACACACACACACACACACACACACACACACACACACACACACACACACACACACACACACACACACACACACACACACGGAGAGAGAGACTGTAATGCCGCACATAGCGCTACAGCCGCGGCGCCGGCTGGCTTGGAAGTGACAAATCTGCTCTAACTTTTCCGCTCTTCTGACCAATGCAGACGCGCGCGCCGCCGGGATGCTGAGAGTACGTCTGAACCGCTGAGGCTATGCTTTGCCCGTCTTTGGACGAAAGAAACAGGTGCGGTACTTAGAGCCGCTACAGCCAGCGCTGTACATCAACCGTTTGTTTGTGTGCTCGAAAGAACGCTACCGCGCATGGCTCCTGGGTCAACATCAAATAAATAAATAAATAAATAAATAAATAAATAAATAAATAAATAAATAAATAAATAAATAAATAAATAAATAAATAAATAGTGCCAACCGGCGTGTCAACTCCCCAAACGAGGAACTTGATCCAGTGTGGAAGCCAACGTCTTAGGAAGGTCTAATAAAGTGTCCTCGATCGACGGTCTGTCGCAGTGGCCGGCGAATACTTCATACATGGTTATACGTACAACGTGGTTTAGCGGACACTTTCAAAATGTCCTAAAAATGAGGCTACACAAAATAAAGTTTTTTCAGGAATAAAATTTTACCCACGACTACATCAGTAATTTTGAAAACCATGCTAATTAGCTCGCTAAAACGTAGAATTTGCCGACTACTTTTTAATTAGCACAGTTGTGCTGTTAGGACCAACGGCGGATTTGTAGCCGTGAAGTAGACGATGTGATATCAGTTTTACAGTGATAGCTGCTAAGGGGCCGTTTTTGGGTTTCGCTTCGTAGTAGTATCTCACAGTCTGTCGCAGTCTGTTGTTTCCCGGTGGTGTCTGTTGTAGTTGTCGGCGTAACCGGTACGCCCTCCAGGACCATTTGGAGGGATATCTCCCACGAAATAAGAGGGTATGACGAGAGCGGTAGATGGAACAACTGGTCTGCGGTTGCAATGGAAACCACTCGGAGGGTATTTACCTTAGAAGGACGAGAAGGGTTACCATGACAGGAGGCTTTATGGCGAAAGCGTAGGAGGTGTGAACACAGGATGGTTACAACGGCAACCGTCCGGAAGGTGTTACCGTGGACGAAGGAGGGTATGGCCATAGCGTGAGAACGCATAACCGGCACCTGGTTGCCATGGGAACGAACCGGGGCGTAGTTGCCCTAGAAGGAGGCGGGTTACTGTGGAAGGGAGGTGCAGAGAGTGGAGGAGGATATGGCGAGAGCGAAGGAAGGCGTTACACGGTAACCATCCGGCACGTGGTTACTGTTGAAGGAGGAGGAATCATGTGGCGAGAGTCGAGAAATGTAGCGCCATGCATCTGCGGCAGCTGCTGTGAAACGCGCATCCCGAGGAGAGGATCACCGGCGGCGCTGCTCTTCCAGAGCGGCGGACTGGAGAGGAGACCCAGACGAAAATCAACTGTGCGCAAAACTAAAAAGAGCGCCCTAAAACTATGCAGATGTGAGGTCGCTGTCATATTAACGCGACAGCAATATAGGCCCCGTTCCCTATAAAATGCGGTGCCAGCGTTGTCGGCGTCGCAGTTGTGAGCGAAAAATTACGAGCAAGGATCTTGCAGGTTTTCTCCAGAAAAAAACCTAGAAGACAGGTGGCCCACCTAGATCACGTTACCTTGCGGCTTCATCACAATTTGCCCACCGGATAGTAAGCAAATCGCCCCCCGTGGCAGGTGGAAGTTCATGATTTTTAGCTCGGGAAGAGCCACTAGGGCTGCAAAATTTAGGCCTACTGTAGGGAGCACCTGCCATCGCAGGGCGGTGGCGCATCGCATTACCGCAGTAGGACTTCCAGGGATCTATGAATCTATACAGTAGAGAATGACCTTCTGCATATGGAAAATTAGCCCAATACACAATCGCGTTTTACCCTTAAAGGCACTTTGAAATGATTTCGATGGGCATATTCTACTGCAACAGATCTGTAGAAGTGGTGACTGCTCGTATTCAGTTAAGTTTGAAAGCTCTACGTGGAGCCTATAATTTAGAAATATTTCTTTAATAGTTGCTCGCAATAGCTCGCAGCCGATGACGACGACGCCAAGCAGCGCTGCGTCCCCCACCCCGATGACGTTAGAGGGCAGACCTGGCGAGCCTTCAGCTTTCAAATCGGTGCTTTCCAAGACGTTGAGGTTGAGCAAGGTGCCGCACGAAATGCGTACGGAAGATTTATGTCGATGACTGAACTCTCAGTGTCTCCCTTGTCCCCCCAGTGTGCCCGCACTGTGCCCACAGGAATTAGTCGATGCTCCCAGAATCTCCAGAGAAGATATACATCTGGGCACAGGCGATGCCATTGTTAACGAATTCACCGCAGTCCACGGGAAGGAGGTTTGATTTCGCTCTCACGGTGCAGTCAACGAGATTACATTGCGTTACCTGCCACAGAATTTATTATATGTGTACATAAAATTTCGTCTAATTTCATACACAAGTAGGCACATAACCTTATTGCTACATCTTTAAGGTATTTGCCTCTTCGCTCGTAGAAGCAAGTTCTTAAAAAGAAAACGAATCAATGAAGGTGACATTTATTGCAGAACGAAAAACATCTCCATCAATACGATAAGCCTACTTTTCATCTAAGGAGAATTTTTCACTACTGAGTCACCAGTTCTGGAAGTTGGGGTGCAAGTGAAACATAGAAATGTTCGTCGCCCTACCGCTTGGCTCGGCACCATTCTGGTCCTGAAGCCGATATCTAAAACCCAGGGCTCTCCCTGAGCCTACCACGTTCCGGCGAGGCACAGTTGCTGAAGCTCCGCCTTGACACACGCAGTTTTGCCACAAGTACAGTGCATCAATTACTCAAAATTTAACTTGTGTTGGGAAACAAGCAGTGCCTGCATGTTATCTTTGTGCTTTAGAGCAAATGCTATAAGTAATTTTAAAACTTCGTTCGCAGTTAAAGCTTTTTCACAAACGCTTTCAAAGCCCTGCGCAGGCTACATGTCTATACTGCACTCCAGCTGCAGCCCGATTTGGTCCTCGAATAATGGCAGCAATATGCAAGACCCCCCTTTTTTTTCATTTCACTTTTTATGTATACCGTGACGATGCTGGCAGACTCAGGCAAAAAGCCATTTTCGCTTGATTGGAACCCGAGCCCTGCTGTACATGTCTGATAGCGAACATACAGCATACAAAATCCCTTACATATCAATGTATACCCTGGGAATTCTAAACAAACATAAGAGAAAGAAAACAAGAAATACATACGATATATTAACAACTTAGCGCCGTTGATATTTACACATATAGTACAGGAACCTGTCTCTGATGGAACGCAGACTACATATTTCCGCCTGTACGTTGCTGTTATATAAGGCATTTAAAGTCGCGGCATGGAAGAACACACCTGGCGCGCGAGTCGAGTTCTACAACTAGGAACAAACCAAAATTCTTCTTGTGGAATTAGGTAAGTGGGCACATTGACCTTCAAATCGGCTAACTGCAAAAATACACTCTGAATATTGTTAACGGACTTCTTATACTTGACAAATAGCAACAGTCATGTAAGTTATGTGCTGTGACATTGTTAAAAGGTTCGAGTATTCCAGGAGTATGAGCGTAAAAAATCACATTTCAAATAAAACGAATCGCTCCTTTTTTACAAAAGGTATGATTTGGTTACATTTTTATGTGGTGAATTCCCCATACCAAAAGCCGTAATTAAGGTGAGAAAGAAACATGGCGTTATAAATCATACGTTTTACGGAGACAGGGAGAATAGCGATTATTCGCATATGAAAACAGGAAGAAATAGAGACCTGGTGATTATTCTGGCGCATTTTGTGAACTATATTTGAACATAGTGGACATTTCGTGACGTTTCCATTCAAGAAAACACTTTAGTTTATTGTGTTGAATAATTCTATCCGATAATTATTGAGAAATAATTCATCGCCTACTGTTGTCGCAAGCTGTCGTGCATGGAAAAGGACAGATTATTTTTTAAGTATCAATGAGCAGCGAATTCCAATCACTCCATTTATTGAATTCTCCCATGGTGTCATTAAATGCGTGTAAGAGTGACTGCATATTGCTGCCGTGAAACAATAAGGCAGTAGCGTAGATAACGTAGTTAGGTTTGTTACTAACAAAAGTGATGTCATTAATACACAAAATGCAGAGTGGCATGCACGAGAACGCTTTTCTGGGGAACACCTGTCGAAATGTTGAAATTTTCATTGCTGACGCATTGAACACGGTTCTGCTAGTAAGGCTGGAGATGGTGCAATGTTTTCCTACGAACTCCTTACAGATCCAGTTTTCTAAAGAGGGTTTCTTTACAGAGGCGGTGAAAGACCTTTTTAAAAGTCAACGTAAACTCCTACCCACAACTGTTTAAGTTCAAAAGGTTTAGGAATAATTTTGTGTGTGCCAGCCATGCAGTTTCCGTGCATTTGCCATAAAGAAAACCATGCTGAGACGGGCTCAGAAGAACAAATTTATTACAAAATGGGGTAATCTCTTATCTTTCCAGGCCCTTTAGAAACATAGGCAGAATGAAACTTGGCCTCTAATTACATATGTAAATCATTTCTATCTCCACTTTTGAAAAAAAAAGAACTAACTTTAGTAATTTGCATCAGGTTGAAAAGAAGCAGACACTCTTAATCTTCTTTCGTGCTCTTAGTGCTAATAATACTAGTGGATGGAGATGGAGACTTTCAGTACACTGTAACTGTTGGCTGTCCCAGATTGAGCTTGTAACGAAACAGTGGAGTACTGGGCCTCTTGTGGCGTTTTGTGCTGCTTGTAGCTGCCCTGCTGCTGGGCTAATGTCTCCGTGACACACCTTTAAAGACGCGCTTCCGCTGCTTCTTTACGGGATGTCCTCCTTGATCTTAGAAGGGATGGCTATGTCTTGGAGCTTTATCAGCAGGCTTTGCAGGCTGTACAAGCTCGTATCCTTCAGAATCAGCTGATCTCGTGGCCCGTTTCCTCGAAGGATGCTGCCTTTCCGGAGACTGGGCCTTCCCAATTCCAACTGAAGACTCCGCTTCTTCACTGGCCTTGCGCTTGGCGGCGCTATGGAATCGGCATACGGTGAAAATGGGCTCCGGCACCGACTCTCCGCTTCTAGAGAGTCGACGGCTGCGGTCGGCCAGAAGTGCCCTTTTCGGCTGCGTACTCTGGCCGGGAATCTGGCTTGATTCCTCGTGTGTAGACTGTCCCCTGCGTCACTTCCAGTACCATCACCTTCTGCAATGTTCTCAAGAGCATCGTGCATGCTAGCTGCAGAGCTAGACCAGAGTCGAGAACCGCTTTGCCTGGACGGTGGTGTTGCAGTGCGGCCTTCTGGGTCTTGCTGCCTGTAAGGTGTCAGGCGGCAAAAGCGTAGGATTAAAGTATGCAGCACCTCCTTCACAGCAAGCGTGGCAAGAGAGCCTCTTGGTTTTCTGCCGCCTTTGTTCTTTCTGGGCACTTTCCCTTGACCGGAACCTAGATTTGGTAAGCTTTCCGGGACGTCCGCTGGTGAGAAACGCTGTTGCAACCATATGGTTTTCTTTGCAGGACTTGGTTCTTTGTCGTCAGCAGGTCTACGCATGGGGGATCCTCGTCTGGGACTCGGCGTCCGAGCAGTTCGCTTCCGGGGACTCTGCTCGAGTGATAATGACGCACGTTCTTTGGTAGTTCTGCGCTTCTTAGGAGCCGGATAGGATCTGTGTTGAGGTGCTGCCAGTGCAGAATCTCTTCTAGCCTCAGCTGAAGTGGAAGTTCTTGCAGGCCTGTCCCTTATCCTCTGCAACAGCGTTTTGTCCTTAACGGAGATTGGCACTAGCAGCCGCTCCTGCGCTAGGCTTGCGTAAGAAGAATGCCGCCTGGCTCTCTTAGTCTTCGAAGGATTCGGAGTCTTGTCCTTGGCAGGAGTGCGTAGTCGTGGTTCACTTTCAAGGTTCGGTGTCTGAGCAGTTGGCTTTCGAGGTCTGGGCGTCATTGACACCTTCTGCCTGGTTCTGCTTGCTCGGGACTGCCCCCTCACATCTTGTGGCACACCCTGCATTGCAAGGCTTGTTTTGACAGGCTCATTAGGTTCTTCCACTGGACTGGTGTGTGGCCGTCGTTTGGTATTGGGAATTGAAGAGACCCTGGCCCATCTCGGAATGGGCGTCTTTGATTGCCTGCGGGGGTATTGGGTGGCCAACCTTTTGCCTGCTGTCTGTGGAGGGGCAAATGAGACTTTCACGTTGCTTCTTCCGCTAGTTCCGGGCGTTTTCGACTGCCTCCTTGGACACAGTGCTGCACGTTTGGTGCTTGGTGAATTTGCAGGCTTGTTGGCTGCCCACGTGCATCTAGCAGATCCCTTTGATAGCTTCCTCTTAGTGCGGGTTTTCGCTGACACTGATTCCTCGCCGGGAGCCCTTCTCTTGCGCTCTGGTGATGCCTTGCTTGTGGCGCTCCCTTTCGACACCTTGCTCTGCCCAGCATTGGTGAGAGTAGCTGGCGACCTGCGAGATGGTGGCACAGAAGCACAGAAACACCAAACTAAACAGAACCGCTCTAAAGCAACTGCGACTAAACGGGACCGCTCGATAAGTAACTCGACGTCTGAGCGCGGGGTATGCTGTTGGAGGCGCCCACGCGATGCCTGTGAAAAGGAGGCCGCCTGTACGCGGAAATCACCACTGTTTTGCCGCGGCTGCGATATAACAGCCGCACCCGGCAGTAATGAAGCATTTATTGCAAAGCTGCACACGGTGCTGAAAAGCGATTGCGCCAGTGCCATCAGCACTGTCCCTTTATTGCGCGTAATGGATCCCTCGGCAACAGATGTTAGTGGCATGTTCCCGTATGTAAGCACATACATTATGCGCAGGTACTGCAAACAACTGGATTCGATTGTTTATCTATTGTCGAGGCGACACGAATATTATGAAATAACGAATCCGTTACTTTCGGGGAGGTGACACCTCCCATGAGTAATGGCAAGTCCACTTCTATAACAATAAATGCCTCTATTCCCATACAAGCGCACTCGCACTGACTGGCAAAACCAAATTAACACTGAAATTGATTTAAAAGTTTGATACCGTGAAACATGGCACCCCCAAAAGTTCATTCTGTCCGTAGATGCTATTCATGACAGACAGAGCGCTTTCTGTGCTTAATGCTTTAAACTAAGGTGTTCAGCTGTCCGGCAGTAAGCACTTTGGGTGACCTGCGTGGTCACTGTACGTGAGGTGAATGAGAGAGGGACAAAACTTTTGCACAAATTGCCAATGTTTCTTGTTACTTCTCTATTAAATTTGAGTACATTATTTCGATATTATACGCGAAAAAAGGAGGTAGTAAAACAGAAACCACTGGGCTGGTCCACTTAATCAAGTAGTTATCAATAAATGAATCGCCAGACTTATTTCCCTCTGATATTGAGAACGACTGCAGAGTTTGTCGAATAGCATACACTCCATATAAATCCGCGCAAGTGAAGGTGGCGGATAAAGGAGCTTGCATTTCACTACAAGTTGGGTGGGCAACCCCTGACACAAACGGACTCGGCCAACATGGGTGCACTACGCTCGCGGTGCCGAAGGTCGTACTCTGCCACCTAAGCCGCGCAAGTAAATAGTTGCAGACGCGAGGTTAGAAAAAGAACATGATGAACTATTTGATAAAGAATAACCACGCGACAGCGTAACAGGACAGCGCAAAATCATCCCAACATGATAATAACGTGATAATTGTAGCGGAAGTTAACAAAAAAAATCAGTTAGTGCCGAACTGTAAAGAAAATTTGCTCGCTAGAAATCTCCCCATCGTTACTCAATTTGCTGGGGAGATCGGTTCTCGAATCATTGATCGGCGGAAAGGCCCTTTTACCCTTTTATTGGTCCTATCAAAAAAGAGGTAAAAAAAACATAAAAGAAAGAGAGAGGATGCCTGGACCAGCAATGCTTTGCTAGGCTTAACGCCAATACAAAATAAATGAAAAATAACTAAAGGTTCCAAAGAAGAAAAAAAAATTAAGCGAGACACCGAGCATTAAAAAAACTCATAAGAAAAGAAAACAAAAGTCTCGTCATAATAAGTTAGACGCAGGCAGATAGCCAAAGCACAGCGTGCAGTCCGTGGAATAAATAATAGTAATAAAAAAAAGAGAAAACCCAAGTCACTGCAAAGTCATTGTCACCGTAACAGTCAAAGAAAGCACTGAGCGCCGGCCACAAAATAAAAATCAGAAAAGTAAAAAGATAATAAAGACAAAGGGTTTTTAAACGGGCGGAAAGGCCCGTTTAAAAACCCCTTCGATGGAAAATCAGCTTTTATTCAGTAAAGGTGGCATCGCGGACATCCCACCTTTGCATCGAGGCGTCACCGCCACCTAAAACTTTTTGGGATGGACGCTGCAATGTGTCCATGCTTGCACAGCATGTTTTAAGCGTTGCTGTTTCAGCTTCGGGGCGCTCTTCTTGTTCGCAGAATTACCGACCGGGAATGAGTGGAAAGACAGCCGCTTGCATCGCTACACGCTCGACAAGATGGCCGCCGGGAGACTGATCAGCACACCAGTCGAGCCACCCGCGCCCCAGTCCCCCTCCCCCAACGCTTCCTTCCGCAGAACCTTCGAGGTGTACAGGCCTTCCTGTCCACAGTAGCGCCGCGATTTACTGCCGGCTATGATTTAGGAGAAGGCCGCAGTGAGCGCTGCCGGTAGAAGCAGGAGCAGCAGCAGTAGCAGGGGAAATAACAAGAAGTGTGGTGCGTTTTCCCGATGACCACCGCCGCCATGAGCCTTCCGGCCG
Source organism: Amblyomma mixtum (assembly GCF_055824585.1). Taxonomy (NCBI): domain Eukaryota; kingdom Metazoa; phylum Arthropoda; class Arachnida; order Ixodida; family Ixodidae; genus Amblyomma; species Amblyomma mixtum. Next base: position 176,684,988 of record NC_143014.1, read on the forward strand.
GAGAACCCCTCCATACCACGGAGAACCCTCGTATATCGCGCAAGAAGAAGCGATCGATGAACCACCTCCACTTACCTCACTTCCTGGCCGCTCCCTCGGGACTGCCTGGTGCCGCAGCACGAGCTCCACCGTCGCCGACTTCTGCAACACGCGGATGGGGCCCGCTCTGGGCTGCTGTCTTTGGGCGCAGGAACTCTCGGGCAGCTTTCAATCCGCCTTTCACCCCGCCGCTGTTTCCCGTTGACAGCAGCCTTCGAAGCAGAGCGCAGTAGCCAGTCGCTTTCCTCGACATGGTGGTTGGAGCAGCAAGCTGGTCCCAGCACGGCGGCACCAACGTCGGTGAAGAAGGCTGCCTGAGTCTGGGTCCAGTTGAATGCCGCAGGCCTGACCATCCGCCTCGCTGCCGTAGCGCAGTGCTGTCTTACGGAGTCCAACCCTAAGGAGGTCCTGCGCATTAATGGCTCGGCTTTAAGCAGGTCATCGACGGAGCACTCAGGTGGTTGTTATGTGAAGAAGGCTCGCACTGCAAAAATGTGACAGGTCAATTTCTGCGTCATTTCTGGACTGAGCACTTCCGGAGGTGTGATGGCCAGATATACGCTTGGAGCCCTGCAAGACAGATATGAAGGGCTTCCTGCCCATGCGTGGTGCGAGCGATCGGGTGGCCGTGGCCTGAAGGCTTTGTCGATAATTCAGGCCGCGGCCGATGCCTTTAGCACGAACAGCACCGCAAAACACCACAGTTGTGTGCACACCATAAAAAAAATGCTTTCAAGATGGCGTCGCAGTTTACATAGGCCTCGTGCTTCTTAATGACAATGCAGCCGTCCAGCAGGACACCGCAGCGACAGAAAAAGACAAGAAAATCATACGGTCCGCGCCTGCGGAACGTCCACGCAAGGTGCGGTCTGTTGCTTCACAATGCTTCACTGCGTTCTCCTCTTTACGTTAACAATCATTCACCCAACCCTTTTAACTAGTTTGCAGCAAATATTAATTTCTGTTAATTAAAAGGTTTGTTAGGACAGCAGTTAGCACAGTCTAGTGGTGTGTTGTGTTAAGATCTGTTTCGCAAGGGGTGGCTTTGGCAGTCCACAGATGGGAGACATTGCGTTCAATGATCGTAGATATTCCGCAGACGTTCAATCATGCGCAGTTACTTAGTAAGAAGGGTTTTGAAATATGTCTGGAAGTGCACTCACTCTAAACTGTCGGGCTGGTGCCGTGGCAATGCCGAGCCGAACGGCTGGGTTCCGTCCTCGCCCAGGAAGGTGTGGTGCTGGGAGAAAGTCATGACGTGCTTGTATACGAATGCGCCGACCAGAACGTTCTGCACCGAGAGGAGAGTATGTAACAAAGCATTCCTTTGACGATGCTGAGAAACGACAACATAGAAGGAAGAAGCCGGTGTATGTTTTTTTTTTTTGTTGGGGGGCAAAGTGGTACACGAGACACAAACACACTGGGTGCACGCGCGCTTTCCTTTCTTATTAGAAACAAGAAAAGAATTAATGAGAAAAAGAATTTATCTTCGGCCTCCATGGGGAAGTTAGTCGCAATTGGCACTGAATTTAGAAGGTGGCTTTGTAAACGAAAGACTGCCTTCGCAGTACGGTGGTCTTGTCGGTCTGTCGTTCCTGGTCCTCGCGTTCGTAATTTCTGCCGAGAGGTTCTGTCGAGAACGACATGAGCACGCAATACGGGATGGGCAACAAGAAACGATTTCCTTCTCCAAATAAGCTAATAGTGATCTGCCTGTAGCAAAAGGCTCTACCTGTACTGAGTGGTACGCTCTCGCATTTCTGGTGTCACCAAGAATATGCCTCATATGAAACCACCTTAATGTGGATTCACACGACGAAGGATTTGCTCATGGACCAGGATTCCCGTGACGTGGCCCTACATCTCCGTGGGATTCGCGACTGCGCTGCCATGTTGGTTAATGCAGCGCGCGAAAGACCGTAGGCATGACTTATACGCTTCTCTCCACCTGCAAATGATAAGGTCTGAGTAGCGGCAAACGGCGATTTAGGCATGCGGAGGGCCTTTTTCAGTACACTAGCCAAATAATACAATTATGGGGCCTGAACAGAACCATACTCCTCGACAACCTTTGTTACGCCAACGCCGGCTGTTCAAACCGCTTATGGCCCATCGTTTTCAAATCCAGCGGACAGCCCAACTTATGGAAAGCCCCGCGGGGTTTTATGAAGCGTCAGTGAACCTTATGAAGCACGTAGTGTCGCACTGGTTGCAAACCACAAAGAACGGTGCTTAAGTGAATCCAGCGCCGTGCCAAAATGCCGGCGGATATTGCAAGGCGCGTAAGGTCCACGAAATATCCGTAGTTTTGAAGAGCATCCTTGCTTTTCAATTATGAAAACGCAGCATCCAGTAAGCAACCTCTGGCGAATTAGGTGCTGCGAAAATTTATTGGGTGCGTGGCTTACCGGCCGCTTGCACGACGTATGCGAGCCCGAGGCTTGAGGTCCCGCTTCCCGGACGCTGGAGGGGTGCTCACTTTCCAGACGTGACTGCTCGCGGACACGGCCGGAGTTCATGGTAACTGCTGCCGTCAACTACAAAAATGTCTGCCGGCGTCTGAAAAGAAAACAGAAGAAAAAGGCATTACGGCACAGTGTCTACAAGCACCTTCAAACGTCGTCACTGCGGCCGCGACGACGCCTGCAAGGATATTTACGTGAACTGTGGGGAAGGCCTTGCTTGCTGTGGTTGCACAGTAGCCCTGGCTAGAGGCGAAGAGGCGACGCTGGGCAGCACCGAGAGTAGACGCGGCTGTGAAATCGAACCGTGGCAGAACGCTTGCACGCGCACTGGGAACACGTCAGCCTCGCGGGGTTACGATTTTCAGCCTCTTCTTCATTTCAGGGACATGATGGTTGTAGTGGTTCGCAGAAATTCTGTTCTGTCAAACGCTCCAGCAATACCGCAGGCTTTCGCCATATGTGAATGTTAGGATGCGAACAGAAATGAAACCAATAGTAATATCTCTGACGGCACATCTCAATCCTCTAGTCGCGGTATTTCCTAAACAAATCCAACCCACCTACTCCCTAATGCCAGCGTATTATGATTTAAATGGTGCTGCTAGAGCTGCTGCCTCACCTCGGGTAAAAATAGGCATTAGGAATAGCGAATCGGAAACCAAACCAGAGGGCAAGACAAGGCAAGTTAGAACAGAAGATAAAAAAGAAGAAAGAAGTAGAAGAGGATAGAACTGAAATGAAGAGAAAGAAGAGAAGAAAGAAGGAACGAAGAAGACGAAGAAAAGTGAGCCAAGAATTAGAAGAAAAGGGGCAGGAAGAAGAAGACCAGAAAGAAGGGAAGCAGAAAGGGGAAAGGAAAGAAGAGACAAAACAAGGAAAAAGGGAAGCGAATGAGAAGAAAACGAAGAAGGTCAGAAGGACGCCAAAAGGAGAAGAAAAACAAATACCAAAGAAGAGAAGGATCCACCGAAAACTATACAAAGCTTAAGAGGATGATGAAGAAGAAGACACAAAGCTAATCAATAAAGAAGAAAAGAAATAGCACAAAAACAAAAAGAAGCGAAAGAAGATGAGCAAGAAGTAGAAGACAGGAAGAAGGGAAGAAAAAAGCGTGATAATGGAGGGACATGACGGCAGCTGCCGAAACTTTTTACTAAGCCGTAGCCTAAGCTAACCATTTTTTTTTTGGTAATCAAATCGTTGCTCGTTTTGTAATTTTTCACTTTTCTCTCTGCCTAAACTCTGCGTGCTAAAATCATGCTTTGATTCTTTCTTTGGTGTCCAAACCCCCCTCCTGGGTATGTGCGATTCTCCAAGGGCGCAGTAACAACGATACTAATAATACCGTTCGGCAATCAACAGCGTTGGTGAGTGATCAAATCCTAGTTGAAGCCGAATGCGGTAAGGATTCCTAAATACATTAGGCCTGCATAAAAGCGCCAAGCATTTCAGCGGTAGAAAGAATGCGTTCAGCGTAGATTAGCAGGTAGAACGTTTAGATTGTTACAGGGACAGCGTTGTAACGCCGAAACGATAGCATCCTCGTCGGCGGCGTCGTCCGCTCACGTCACACCCCTACCCATAGCGCCCACACTCCATGCCTGCTTTGAACACCGGGCTACAAGAACACTGTCAACGCCACATCCCCTCAACTCACTTTGACACCCTGCCTCGCTGTGCCCGTCACGGCAGAGGTCCGCGTTGTGTGGATGAATGAGCGACCTTTCGTGCCCATGCTCGACGCACATTCGCACCCTCCACTCATGACACCCCTAACGCCCCCCCCCCCCCCCCCCCATACTTTAGCTGTATCAGTTAAAATTGCCCCAGAGGACGTCTTTAGAATTGTAAAGTTTTGTTTCATTGTTCTTTCTTGTGGTCACCTGTCGTCGGTTCCGGCTTCCCGGTTCTGCAGGCCACAATTGACACCGTCGCATTAGTATTCGCATAATTAACCCCATGCTATAATGTCATGGCATAAAATCCCAGCCATAATTTTTAGTAGGCATGTTGTTAAAATCAAAATGTGCTTCCCGGCGTTGAAAAGAATGTGGCATTGAGGTAACGCGTTCCGGGCGCAGTAGAGTTCTGTTTGCGGGTGCTTGGCGATCGGGGAGCCACCGCCCAATAAGAGGGAACGACAACGCATTTGACATACGTGAAAAGAGCAGGAAAAATCGGTGAATGGCGCCGGTGATTCGCTTACTTCCCCACCTAATGATACTTGCGCTTGATATTTCTCGACGGAACTTTGAGAGGGAAGTTGTTTATTCAGATAACTTCCTCTCACAAACATCGATAGTGACAGGCTCACTTGCAATCATCCCGATCATAATAGTACGGCTCTCGATCTCCCGCGCCCTGCTGAAATATGTGCAACAATTCTTCTCAATACCACGCAGACTCGTCACAGATAGTCATGTACATTGCAGGTTTCTGGAGGTGCTTTCGGGCACAAATTTATAAACAACCATGGGCGAACATTTGCTACTCGCTATCTTTGTGGAAACAGTCGAAATTGGAGCACATCAGTTGCCCATAGTGAACAGTGATTTTTTGGGAGTTTAGATCGAAGAGAACCCCCCCCCCCCTCATAATCGGGAGTGCTGCCAAGGTGGTACGAGCTCTTGCTAACAAACGAACACCAAGTGCCGGAACAAAAGGACATTTATATGCTACAACAATAAGGGCCGCGATGGCTGCAAATTTCTTGGAATCGAGGTCGTTCCGCTCACAATTAGGGTTAAGAACGAGTGTCGCTCACGGAGTGTTGACGCTATTATACTGGACAGGAAGAGCTCGCGGGGTACGTTCGGAGATGCTCCGTCGCGGGCTGCGCCGAAACATCCGAAAGTAACTTCCCGAGGCCGGAGAGAGAGCAACCCGCCTTCTTATCAGTGTTACGAGAGCTTTTTAGCACCATCACGCGCAGCGGCCGTCGTCCACGGAGGCGCGCTCCATCAGCGGTGATGTCGAGGGTGCGTCCATCGGAGCAGGTTCCCAGAATGAAACACACACACACACACACACACACACACACACACACACACACACACACACACACACACACACACACACACACACACACACACACACACACACACACACACACACACACACACACACACACACACACACACACACACACACACACACACACACACACACACACACACACACACACACACAAACACAAACACACACACACACACACGCACGCACGCGCACACGCACACACACATACGCACACACGCACGCACGCACGCACGCACACACACATACTCACACGCACGCACGCACACACACACACACACACACACGCACGCACGCACGCACGCACGCACGCACGCACACACAAACACACACACACACACACACACACACACACACACACACACACACACACACACACACACACACACACACACACCCGCGCGCGCGCAAGCACAGCCACAAACTCGCATACGCAGAATGCCTGGATGCGTATAGAAACATGTCGAAATAAACAGCATCAGCTCAGTGGGCCAAGCATGTGCTTGTTGGCGTTGGTTTTGTAGCCATGAATGCGGACAGTAAAAGAGAGACTACACCCGATACCGCAGAGGTTAACTAGTAGCTTCAGCAACCGCCTCGTATGGGGTAGGCGCAGGGTTCGAACCCAGAGCCGCCGGTTTAAAATGGGTCAAGCTTTCCCTTGGCCTGTTGCTCGGCTTGTTTTGGGTTAAGTGCTTGGGAAGTGGGTTTAGAACGCATGGTGAGTAGACAAAAGCAACTTGTGTCATGACGATTTTTAGCCGCATAAAAGTGTCATAAAAATTCATCACCACCAACGGAAACTGCCCCCTGATGCAGACACCTTCTCGACATTTTGCCCCCTTGTTTTTAGGAAAAAAAAAAAAACACACGCAGGTGCATAGGTGCAAGGCTTGTGCCAGCGACGTGTTTTCCCGGCTTTGTAGGGGTGTGCGGTTGCTTATCCTTTTTGTGGAAAATTGTTTGGTTCATCAACAACAGCGCATCTGATATGACGCCAGCCATTTAAGCTTGCTTTTTAGAGAGAATTGGAGCTTCACGCGTGTAGCCATTGTTCTGATTTGCGCTACCGGGGATTGGTGCTAACTGAACCCTTTTAGCTAGACTGCCAAGCGTCACTGAGGGCCTTGACTCGATGTTAAAAGCTATACGTAACGATGATAAGCGCGGTGTCGGCAAGTATGGGAGGCACGGTGCGCGCCTTTATGGGTGATTCTTTGCGGAGCCCTCCTTTTACAAGCGCAGCGCTGCATGTACAAATTAACCCATGAAGATTCAGCCTAGTTGTGTTCTCTGCGGCGTATATGAGGCACGTGCTGGCAGCGTGCTTCTGTGCTAACAGGTCTCCTGGAGGTTAGTCCCCTTATGACGTGGGAATTTCGGAATGCCGTATCCTTCCCTGGCCACCGAGGTGTCGGCGTTCACTCCTTCCGTAGGTCGGCGCACTTAATATAGAAGCCATACCAGAAGCAAGAATACATTGCATCCACACTAACGACGCGCTTCTTCCGCGCGCTATAGGTCTGATCTGCTTCGCGTCGAAGCCGCAGCAGACAGTGCGTTGAAACTAGCGATTACCTATCACAAGTCGTCGAATAATATTACCAATACTCTACAAAACGAATAATATAATTAAAATTAAGGTACATTTGCCTTCCGCAACGCCTTCGGCAGCAAGCGAGTGAAGCACACCAGGCGAGGTCCACCATTAATCTTTAGTTAAGCTGGATTCGCTGTGTAAACGCGATGCGGCGCAGTAAATGAGTACAGGAGCCCAAAGGCCAACCTCGTGCATGCCCCACGTTCACTTCGTCAAGCGGTTTCACAGCGCTAGCGCTGCCAGCGGGTGCCCAAGGCCAAGAAGCTGACCCGTTTGCGCACGCGAAGAGTTATCAGAGAGCGTTGTTTAGAGAAGCTGTACTGGCAGGGGCACGGCGCACCGTTCTATATATCGAATGTTCCGCTGAACGCCACTTCGCTAAACGCGAACAGTAGTGCGACACATTTTGATGAGAGTTTAAGAAACAACAGTTTCCTCTCTCTCTCTCTCTCTCTCTCTCTCAAGGGGATGTACTGACTGTTAGATGTAACCAATAGTTTGATAAAATTGAGTACGATATATTCGGGCACTGTATAAATGGGGTTCCATATCCTTGTTTTCCCCCATGCATGCATGGAATTTTTTTTTTATTGGTATACGTCCTCCAAATAAGGAGCCTATATTTAAGTTAAAAGATGCAGGCGGAGCTAAATATTCATGAAAAAAGCTTCAGCGGGCTTATACTATTCTCGCACGACGAACTTTTCAAATTGCGAGCGTACTGTGTCCAAAGTAAGGGGGCGAATAAAAGTCCGCACCTCCTTCCTTGCTCTGCAAACAGCGGTCATAAATCTAAATTTCACCAAAGACCGAGGTCCTCTCAACGGTGTGATTTATGGTCGTACTGTTCGTGTGCCAACACTGAGCCTCCGCGCGAGCAACCTAGAATGGGAGCAGATCGTCCTTCCGTCGTCTTCCAAGGCCAATGTCCCTTGCTCAAGCGGACTAGCGTGTTTGGTGAGCCGCTCCTATCCTACCTTAAAGTTCCGTGACACTCGGAAGGCCTTAGAAATGCACTGAAACGCGCGCGGAGGGAAAACACCGCCGGCGCGGGGAGGCGCGCTGCGGACGTCGATTCGGACGCAGCTCCCAGCACAGCCAACCGCCATCCATTTAGGACCGACGCGCGCCCTTCACGAGCTGCGGGAATGTGCACACAACGCATCCGGCTCGCGCGTGCGGGCGTGTGCACGCGGTTTGGTACGCAAACACGCAAACAAGGCAGCCGCTCGCGGTGAATGGGATTGGCGCGGTTTTCGGATAAACAAGCCGCTGCGACTGCAAACACGCCTAAATGCACCGAGCCGGTGCCGGTTTGCTAGAAGCGTTCGCATTCCTTGAGAGTTCATTCTTTCGAACGGCCCTGGCCCACAGATTGCTGCCATCGCGAGCGTCCGGTAGGTCTTCTCGATGAATCAAAATGAACGTAGCTGTTGTGGTTTACAGAAGTTTCCTGCTCGATGTGTGCACAGAAGTTTTAAGAAAGGCGTTTAAATCACACTCGACGGCGTACAACTACGTGCAGTAGTTTGCTTTGGTAGCGGCCGGTAATATTCTATTGCTGATCATATGTTCGCCATTAAGTGTACACCCTTAACTCATCGGTCCAGGATACAGCTGATGGGCTCACTCGCGTAGAGAGGTGCGACGACTGTACACCACACTGATGCAGCGAATACCCACTTTGGCGGCAATTAAGCCAAATCAGGAAGGATAGTGGTATGGAAATAATGTTCTGCATGCCAAGCTTTAGCACTTCATTGAGGAGGCGCCAACGGCACTTCTTGTTAAAAAAAAGCCGAAGTCGCATGTAATATCGGGTCGAATTTAAACCCAAACACATATATGCCACATTTTCTTTTTCATTTTGCAGCGAAACAACCATTTGCAACTGGTTTACGAATATACATATTTCGCTTGCTATTAAAGACGAACTACACTAGTTGTATAACCTGAAAGTAAAAAAGGCAGAATATTGCGCTTTGTTCATATGCGCTGTTCACGTTTCATTCCGGCCTCACAGTAGACATAGGGGTCGCAGACACTGAAGGTGAAATTGAAGTGCTGCTGGCTAATAAACATGACAGAAGATGTTAAGTGTAACAATTACCTTCAGTTGGCTTTTCGCAAGTCGCACGCCAGCATGTGCCAGTTTTTTGTATGGGTATGTTATGTAAATTCTCCAGACGTTAAAAAAGCTTGTAAAAGCATGGACTGGCCACAGGCACTTACACTAGACTAAGCTTACAGTGACGGTAATTTACGACCGATTCTTGAAATGCTCGTTGGCTTTTGCGCGGAATTATTGCGCCTTCTTGGCAACTAGATACTCTCGTGGTGTAAAAAAAAATCAACAAAAAAAACTTCCGATATCACGTACTCTAAAGTAACCGAACCATGCGAAACGATACCACCACCCTGCAGTGACTCGGTTAGCAGCACAGGGCTCAGGTAAGACACATGCATTTGCTCTATCTCTCACACCGCAGTTACACAGTTGCTAAGCGGCATTCAATCTACCCTGCCCGGAAAGACATCTTCGCGGGTGACGCTTCGCGGGCGTCGCCACGCTGGAAGGAGCCCCGATGGGTAGAGCAGTTAGGAACATATTAGCGGACACTACAGGCTCGTTTCTTTGACAGCGCTTGCATGTCAGCAGCCCATGCCTCGTACATGTGCAGGCAGCAGCAATATGAAAGAGAACACAGTAGCAGCATTCAACCAATGAATACTTCATGAGTATCCTCGAAAAGTAGACTTTCCTTTCTCCGAAGAGCGTTTTTTTTCCCGCACGAGTAGCGCACATAGGACATAGCGAAACTTCAATGCTTACACGACTATCCCTATGGCTTAGCCTGCAAAACATAGCGTAGAAAGCGAGAACGACACAAAAGAAGACAGAACAGGCGGTGACCAAAACTTTTCCAGAGGCCGCAGGCGAAACAGAAGTTCTCCTGGAAGGAAGTGAGCTACGCGAACCAGGTTCCAAAGTAATGTTTTTCTTGGATATGTTTTCTGTGCTACTGTACTGCCAACCCCAACTTGCGCCATATTGCAAATGTTCTGATAAAAAAAAAAACTTTATGAACAAATATAAACAGAATTCCTTCTTGGATGCAAACTGGGTGCGCTTTTTCATATCATTTCTGTATGTAAGTACATACATAATCGGGGCGTTTGGGTCGAAGATAAATACAGGTAGGTGCCTAGGTTCCCTTCCTCGTATAAAACACTCGCAAGGAAAGGCTTGGTAAAGGGGAGAGGAGTCCGAGGGAGGCAAGGGGCTTACGTTGACTTTGGGGTTCAGGCTCAGGGAACAATACGAAACACTTGCGACCAATCGAGTGCTGCACGGGAGAAAAATCATTGCGCCAGCACCACGGGATCAGGGATAAACTTATAACACCAATCGATTAACCACGTACATACGCGATCATGGACGACGCGGTTAGGCACTATGCAAGGTAAGATTACGAGATACATGTGGGGGGGAAATGGCCAGGACTAATCTGTGAAGCTTACAATGAATATGCGGGTGTAAAATGCGCCAAAACTGCATATAAACCTTAACTATCGCGAATGACAGCCCTGCATTGCGTAGCAGATAACGTGGTCGCCGACTATACACTGTGTCATCGCTCAGCTCTCAGATTTTCTTAAGCGATTCGTCGTGCTCGCTGCTGGGTCTCCTCTGAAGGACGCTATAGATGCGCGCGGGTGTCGTCAACGCCACACGGCGGGGAGAAAAGCATAGCTGCATGCACTGCACAGATGCCGCGCTATACACCGCTCATTACTTGCCTTTCTACGGCAACGCATGGTGGCACCGTGGCAAATACTCCACCCGAAACGCGATGGCGCACTGCACCGTTGCCATCAGAATGGGAGGCGTACACTTCCTCCTCGTCGGCGGAACTATGAGTCGTGTGAACAATGCCGCGACCATCCCCGCCTGGGCGTGCGTGTTCTGGCCATGCAGGCGCGCAAATATTGACCGAGCCGGCGGAAATGGTTGCGAGTGCGTAGCGTAGGTTAGCTCAAACACGAGAGCCTATACCAAGCGGATGTGAACTTTTGCTGCGGGTAAAAATTCAAAACGTGTTCCTTTTCCCACTGATGTTTTTCTTTCCTATTTAATTCTGCTCACACTTCCATCCTGGAATTTTGGCGCAAAAAGGCATGGCCGTGAAAGGTTATTGCGCGCGAGAGAAGGCAAGTCTAAAGGAGGGAATAATTTAGTTAACGCAAACAGTCAGATGGTTGCCTTGAAAACCGCAGTTTTGCTTCGGCACCAGAATTTCTTTAACTGGCAGATGTGTCAAGCATGGAATCGTTTCATAGCATTGCGTTAGGAACCCGCGTCGTGCCGAGGTCGTGTAGAGAACGATCATTAGCACTGCTAGTTAGCAAAGCAGACCTCCTTTAACTGAGTTCAGGATAACTTTTTTTTCTGAAGGCACACACGCACACGCACACGTGCACGCACGCACGCACGCACGCATGCAAGCACAAAGCTTTTAAAAAGTGAGCTTGCCTTCGATGGTTAAATTTTGCAATATAATCTTGCGTGCATACAGTAAACAAATACAAGATTGATTACTTATTGCAGTTAGTTAATCGCCTTTTAATTGTATTTTACATCGTAAATAATGTCTGCCTTTCTGCATAGTCCGCATGCACAGAACGCACCAAAATGTCTGTCACAGCATTAATATATATATATATATATATATATATATATATATATATATATATATATATATATATATATATATATATATATATATATATATATATATATATATATATATATATATATATATATATATATATATATATATATATATATATATATATATATATATATATATGTAAATATGTATACCAGGTGTCTCAGCTAAATGTAATCAAGCTTTTAAAAAACACGGGGTGTCCTAGCCGTCTGAAACCAAATGAGGGTTGTTTAGAGTCGCGTGACCTAGTCTGCAGTATTTTTTTAGTTCCTCAAAGTTGACAAATTAGTTAAGATTAATTAGCTAACTTTTTAATTATTGACCTGAGGAACAAAGTGTCAATGGAAAAGTAGTAGATCGCTTTGAGAAACAGTTTACTGAGACCTTTGCAGCAAAGTAATATTTACGTGAAGTAGTTTTTTTACCGGCCTTCAACCATAACCCGCACAATAAGAAAAAGCTTCCACATGACAACTGTGCCACTTCAACGTCCCAAGACGCGCCTTAAAGAATAGAATTCGTTTTTTCTGAAGTCCTCTCCTCGATGTGCACATTGGGGCAGAGAAGTGAGCGAGCAGCTGCTCACGTGACAACTTTCTTTTAAGGCCAATAAATGAAGCTACGTAAATCGTAGCTCGGCGGAAACAGCACTACTAGCGGTTTTTCGAGGCGATCTAAAACTTTTTCATTGACACTTTCTTCCTGAAGTCAATAATTAAAAAGTTAGCTAATTAAACTTAACTAATTATTTAACTTTGAAGAGCGAACAAAATACTCAAGACTAGGCCACGCGACTAAGAACAATCCTCGTTTGGTTTCACTGGACTAGGACACTTCGCCTTTTTTAAAAGTTTGGTTACATTTAGCTGGGACACCCGGTATATATATCGATGGATTAATTTGTAATATCCGGAATATTGCGCCATGCATCATGAATTAATTGTCAAATATTTTGGCAGGTAGTGAATCATTTCATCAGGCATTGCGTGCGGCTGGATGGTCCTCGTAAACTGTTGTAGCACTTGTGATGAGGCAGGTTGTGATAGTACGGAGCACAGTTACTGCAGTGATACGCCAAACCGGGGGAACACAAGTCGGCACTCAATGATCCACGAAATCTTCGGACATTAATTGGAATGAATTCAGAATAAAGCTGAAAACTGCGCTTCCCACAAGGAGCGCCAAGAAGGAACAAATATAATTACAACCATGAGCCTAAACTAGGCAGCTCTTTTTCTTTTTACACAGAAAGCTGTCATGCTTAGCTCAAGCCAAAAACAAGTTGGGGGGCACAAGGGCAGTGTAACGCATCAGCATCACACTCGTAACGCGGTCTCGCCGGCAGTATTTTCCCTCACAGCGTGGCTCAAGTGCCCATCTACAATGTAGTAGAACTTTTGGCGGGTCAGTTGGTGCATCGTTTTGAAAGAAAAGTCGCGCGCTAAAAAGACGAATACAAGAAAAAACACACAACGTGACAGAGGCGCAACTTTCGACTTTAATGACTGAATAGGAATCCAGGCGCTCTTTTGCAGCCGCTGGCTGCGTTGGGTTGCGTGAACATGAGAATGCCATCTTGGCGTATCTTGGCAGAGCAACATGATTTAGGTAGGTCACAACAACAGATACCAAGAGTAGATAACACTAGCTGTAGTGAAAAATGGCACGAGCTGAAAACTTATGAAGACATTAAGCAGCATTGACAGTTTAAAAAACTACATAACCGATATGAAGGAAAACATTTGGTAAAGGGCGCTAAAAAATATAAAAAAGAAAAGAAAAGTGCGTTAGCATGCTTTCTTTTCTCCTCTCTAGAAAAGAACTATTATTTTTGGATGGTTTCGTCTAGCTTCTGTTTCCGCGCAGTTCCCTTTTTCCCACATGTCTTACTTTTTTTAATTCACATGTCCACTACTGTTTTATAATTTTATTGCCATTCATTCGCCAAATATTTCCCTTCATATCGGTTTTATAGTTCTTTAAACTGTTACTGCTGTTCCATGTCTTCATAATTTTTCAGCCCGTACCGTTTTTCACCCCATCAAGTATTTTCTACTCTTGGTATCTATTGTGACCTACCTCAATCATGTTTCTCTGCCAAGATATGCCAAGATAGCATTCGCATGTTCACGCACCCCCATGCAGCCAGCGGCGATGAAAGTGCGCTTCGATTCCTTTTCTGTCATCAAAGTTTGAAGTTGCGCCTCTGTACTGTCGTCTGTTTTTTTTCCCCTGTATTCAGTCTTTTTAGCGCACGACCTTTTTTGAAAACCTACAAAGTCAGCCAGTTGTGCGCCTTTCCTTTCTTTCCTCAGACCCAAGAGAGTGTCTAGACGGCGAATAAGATCAGGCAGTCTAGTTACCAGTCTAGCCTTATTTGCCGACTAGACACTCTGCCGGATTTCAGGAAAGGAAAGACGCATAACTGCTTAACTTTGCCAGCGAACAGGAGCGCCAACTAAAAGCTTGTATAGAGCAAGTGTTCGTGTTTTTCTCTCACGGCGCGGTTGAGGTGTCCACTCGCAAACTGAGCCAGTTGGGCCCCTTTTCTTTCCTGAAATCCAGCGGAGGATCTAGACCACTTCTAGAGGCATGGTCTAAACAGCGAATAAGGCTGGACTGGGAAGTAGACTGTCTAATTTGCTTCGTGCAAGTGGGCCCCTGACTTGGGCGGGTGCGAAGGATTGAAAAGGGCAGTCTACGATGCAGAACAGCGCTGTGAATCAGCCGTGCGTCTCTCGTCGTGCACAGCACTTCCTATAGTCGCGTACCACACTCCGCCCGCACGGGACGATAGGTCAGTCCCGGCCTCGGCAGCCGCGTTTTTAAGCGAAATGTGATCGAACTGACTTGCTCTAGTTCACGTTGACGGCCATACTTTCGCTGCAGGTTAAGCACACCATAACCTTCCCTTTTTGTTTTTTTTATTGAGCAGCTCTGCTCATGACGTGATGGCTTCGCGAATCTAAAACGGTCGGCTACTGCCCAGTGTCAGCAGTAACACGCTCACTGAGAATCAGACTCATGCATTTCCTGGTCCCTCGGGTGCCACTCGAGTTTTCCTGAAGATATGAACTGCTATCCGCGTTTGTTAATAGTGCCGTGGAAACCTGTTGTCCTCGATTACTCTATTCTGCACCTGTCACGACAGCGATTCTTTACTCTATTCACGTGACTAGACGTGCTTCATTCACGTAAGCCTCTGTACTTCAGTGACTGCAGGGATATTCGAATCTTGGAATGCTTGACAGGGACCGGTGAACAGCAAAGAGTAGCCAGCCCTCCAGTCTGACTCAGTCAAGTTTAGTCAAGCGTTCCAGTTCCTGCTCGACTTCGATTAACTTTTCGCGTGGCATATTTGAGAGGGTCAACCGCAGCCTTTTGCCTCCTGCATCCGTCGTGAAGCGGCCGCGTGCGGTAATGGACTGCGGGAACGGAAGCGCCGCAGTGTGTAGGTCAAAGAAACGCTCCTCAATGGGCCACCTGCGCACACACCACGAGAGAGCGGATAAGAGAGGGCAAAAGAGAGCGTATCATGATACGCTTGCAGCGGCACAGCCCCTCAGCAGTGCTTGAAAGGGTATCGGTTAGCTCTGAAGACTGAGAACATCGCTCTTGCGTAGAATGCCGTTCACGGTCAGCGTTGGCGGGCACCCCCTCTGCCTGTTTACAGTGCATCCATCCCGCGTTCTTATCCCGTTCCGGCCAGGAGGAAAGCGAAGGGGCGGTGGGGAGGTCTTTGCTTGCTCCTCGCAGCAGGAGGGCCTGTAGCAGCGCGTGAACGACGGCGCGGGCGTACTGGCCAGCGGCTCCGACCAGCTCCTGTCCTCAGCGCTCGCGAGGTCTCGAAAGGAGAACAGGGAGGCCAACATCTGATACCCAGGAAACACAAGGGCATTCAGGCCATCCACGAGTAGCGCCGCGGTGCCATAGCAGGCTTTCCCTGCTCCTTGGTACCGGTGAGCGGAAGCGTGCTTTCTTTGCCGAGCGTCTCGTCCTTATGAAAGGTGAAGCCTTCGCGCCACGCTCTACTCAACGAGCTCTGAAAGGGAGCAACAGGGGTGGCCGCGACTGGCGGGCCTTTTCGAGTCACGGCCGCGGAAAATATGATATGGCACGGAGGAACACACGTGCTCTTTGGTAGCTTCGCTGAGTTGCGCTGCGTACCCTTTGGTGCTCCGGATAATAAATTCTCCTTGGGTCGGATCCCCCTGCACCGGAATAGAATGGGAGCTGAGCACGTGTCGAATGCAGACAAGGCTAAAACGTGTCATAAACGCGTGCACCTGTCCTAATGAAACCAAACGCCACCCCCCCTGGCATGTATTCTCCTGCGTGCTTTGCTTTTGTGCTCTTTTTTATTTCATTTTTGCTCCTAATTCGACGGTTTATGGATAATCTAACTTCTTTATAGAGGGCCAACGGCTGTAGCAAATAACAAAAAATTACGGGACTACCTGACATCTGATACGACAAGGAGCAGGATTTGCCCTCATTGCATTAATGAATGCTTTCACTCAAAGTCAAGGCTTCACACACGTGAAAGAATTTTTCCGGAAGGCTAAGGTGGGCGGAGGTGGGTCTAGGGTGGCGATGGGTGGATGGGCAGCCCCCGTTACTGGGGGGTATAGGGGTGGTTGCTGGTGGGTGGTGCTTCTGGTGAGCAGCTGGCTTTGCCACGGCGACTTCGAATTCAGTTTCGCCGTCGCTTTCTCGTTCCGCTGCTGCGTGAGCTTTTAGTGGGTGGAGTACTTCTTAAGGGTGGAGGTAGGTGGATTTGGTGGTTGCTGGCCTTGCTGGACGGTGAAGAAACAGGCAGGCGGGCAGTCTTTTTCGCATTGTGATAGTGGTACTCCTTGCGCAATAAACCGAAGAAATACTTCAAAACGGCTGGCGAAGACACCGTGTGCCACAGTGATTGCCATCCATTACTTCTTCCGGCGTGCACCCGCGCATACTGAGCAAGAAGACCTGTTACACACCGAGTTCTCGACTAGACGAATGGCTACACTAAATGAATGAAGTGGAACTTGTGGAAATATCTTAGAAGCGTTCTTCAGTGTGTTCAGATTCGAGCTGTCAATTTGGAACGGGCGCTTGAAGTGGGCGTCCAACGTAACTTGAAGAGATGGTTCAAAAATACTTAGTGTCTAAGGATACTATCGATGTACCCAGTTCACTCTCATTGAAGGAAGGTATGGCGGACTTCACTAAAGGTTCAGGGTTAAAGTTACCTTCAGGGTATGCGCGTCATGCTGCTTTGTATACGCTCGTTCCCGCGAAGCGTGTGAAAGTTTTACACGCCACATTGTGCAAATGTGCAAAGCGAAGTTTGCCCATTCTTACATTTCGGCCTGTTCCTGAATCAATGCGTCGACGACGGAGCATGTCTAGCTCGTTCTATCGTCAGGCGAGGCGATCGAAGCTTTCGCATATATCAATTAGCTTTAAGCGGTAACATATTCGATAATATTCTTAATTGAAAAACAGCACAAAATAAATAAATTAATTAAAAATCCCTCGTGTCCCTTGGTTTCTGTGGCTGTTGGCTTCTCTCATATTTATAACGAGCCCCTCATCCTCCCTCTCTTGTTTGCTTAATTGCTTAGCGAGGGCCTCGGTTCTGGCAGCCTTGATGCCATAGGAAGCATAAGAGGGTTCTCACACAGCTTCCACTCTCGCCGTTCGATGACGTTCTACGTCACATCAACGGTAACTCAGGACGTGCTACGTCAGCCGTTTAAGAGCGTGGGTGGCGCTGGTGAACACTCTGAAGGTTAGGTTATTTGTAAACATAAATACCCCCGAAAGCAGAAGAATTGACAGCCGTCGCCGTAGCTCAGCGGTAGAGCACCGGACGCGTAATTCGGAGGTCGTGGGTTCGGATCCCACCGGCGGCATGTGGTTGTTTGCTTTTCGAATCAATTAGCTTTAAGCGGTAACATATTCGATAGTATTCTTAATCGCAAAACAGCACAAAATAAATAAATTAATTAAAAATCCCTCGTGTCCCTTGGTTTCTGTGGCTGTTGGCTTCTCATATATATATATATATATATATATATATAGGTTTGCGTTGCGAAAGCATGAAGTGCTTCACTGCTTACAAGAGTATATAGCGAAGTATACGCTTCGTTAAAGGAAACATATTTATTCGACTCTCGAATAAATATGTTTCCTTTAACGAAGCGTATACTTCGCTATATATATATATATATATATATATATACATATATATATATATATATATATATATATATATATATATATATATATATATATATATATATATATATATATATATATATATATATATATATATATATATATATATATATATATATATATATATATATATATATATGAGAGAAGCCAACAGCCACAGAAACCAAGGGGCACAGGGGATTTTTAATTAATTTATTTATTTTGTGGCGTTGATCCATTTATAATATTACTGAATATGTTATCGCTCAAAGCTAATTCATTAGAAAAGCAGAAGAAAAAACAACCACATGCCGCCGGTGGGATCCGATTTTTCACCATATATATATATATATATATATATATATATATATATATATATATATATATATATATATATATATATATATATATATATATATATATATATATATGGTTGGTTTATGGTTTATGGGGTTTAACGTCCCAAAGCGACTAAGGCTATGAGAGACGCCGTAGTGAAGGGCTCCGGAAATTTTGACCACCTGGGGTTCTTTAACGTGCACTGACATCGCACAGTACACGGGCCTCTAGAATTTCTCCTCCAAAGAAATTCCAGCCACCGCGGCCGGGATCGAACCCGCGTCTTTTGGGTCAGCAGCCGAGCACCATAGCCACTAAGCCACCGCGGCGGCATATATATATATATATATATATATATATATATATATATATATATATATATATATATATGAGAGAAGCCAACAGCCAGAGAAACCAAGGGGCACAGGGGATTTTTAATTCATTTATTTATTTTATGGTGTTGATCAATTTATATTACTGAATATGTTATCGCTTAAAGCTAATTGATTAAAATAGCAGAAGAAAAGCGATAACATATTCAGTAATATAAATTGATCAACACCACAAAATAAATAAATGAATTAAAAATCCCCTGTGCCCCTTGGTTTCTCTGGCTGTTGGCTTCTCTCATGTTTATAACGAGCCCCTCATTCCCCTTTCCTTGTCTGCTTAATTGCTTAACGAGGGCCTCGGTTCTGGCAGCCTTGATGCCTTAGGAAGCATAAGAGGGTTCTCACACAGCTTCCACCCTCGCCGTTCGATGGCGTTCTACGTCACACCAGCGGTAACTCAGGACGTTCCACGTCCGCCGCTTACGAACGTGGGTGGCGCTGATGAACACTCTCAAGGTTAGGTTATTTGTAAACATAAATACCCCTGAAAGCAGAAGGTTTGACAGCCGTCGCCGTAGCTCAGAGGTAGAGCACCGGACGCGTAATTCGGAGGTCGTGGGTTCGGATCCCACCGGCGGCATGTGGTTGTTTTTCTTCTGCTTTTCTAATCAATTAGCTTTAAGCGATAACATATTCAGTAATATAAATTGATCAACACCACAAAATAAATAAATAAATGAATTAAAAATCCCCTGTTCCCTTTGGTTTCTCTGGCTGTTGGCTTCTCTCATATTTATAACGAGCCCCTCATTCCCCTTTCCTTGTCTGCTTATACGAGGTCTGTTAGAAAAGTATCCGACCTTTGGCCGTTAAAAAAAAAACTTGCATAACTGGAGCGTTGCAAACCTAGTCATCTTTAAAGTAGTCTACTTGGGACTCCACACACTTCTCCCAGCGGTGCTAACATTGCAGGAAGTATTCCGAAAAGGCCCTTTTCGGAATGGAGTTTAGCTCAGCTGTCGTTGCAGCCATAATGTTCTTCCTTGTCTGAAATCGCGCTCCTTTCAATGGCCTTTTGATTTTGGGAACCAGCCAGAAATTGCAGGGGCCATATCAGGACAGTAAGGAGTCTGTTGAACTACAGGAGTCTGGTTTTTCACCAAAAAATCTGATTCGAGTGCGAGGAATGTGCAGGAGCATTGGCGCGATGGGTGCGCCAATTTCCTGTTGACCTCAGCTCCGGGTTCTTGCGCCTCACAGCATCACGTAGGCAACGGAGGACATCCCTGTAGTACTCTTTGGTCATTTTTTGACCCTGTAGAGTGTGTACTCGTGGTCTGCCACACAGAGGGTGTCAAAGAAAGCAGTCAGCATCACTTTCACATTGCTGCGCAATTGGCGGGCCTTCTTAAGTCTTGGTGACGTGGAATGCTTCCACTCTGACGACTGGGATCTGGTTTCCGGGTCGTACCTGTACACCCAAGACTCGTCACTAGTGATTATGATGTTGATGAAGTCGGGGTCAGTGTTTGCGGAATACAGCATGTCCTGTGAGACTTCAACACGAAGCTGCTTTTGCTCCACCGTGAGCAGCTTCGGCACGAATTTCGCCGCAACTCTCTCCATGGCCAAATCTTCTGTGATAATGGAATGTGCGGAGAAATTGCTCATGTCCACCTCTTCCTCAATTTCTCGGATAGTCACGCGACAGTCCCGCATCACCATGGCGTTCAGTTCGGCAATGACCTGGTCATTTTGGCATGTTGATGGCCGATTGGAGCGTGGCTCGTTCTCCACCAATGTGCGGCCATCTTTAAAACAATTGTAACACTGCTTAAACTGTGTGCTGCTCATAGCATCTTCACCGAAAGCCGTCTGAATATTTCGAATGGTTTCCACTCGGCTGTCGCCAAGTTTATGGCAAAATTTGTTGCAGTAGCGCTGCTCCTTTCACTCCGCCATTTTCCTTGCAATAAAAAACCGACGAGAGCACTGCACACTGCCTCACTCAAACGCTGCTTCCCAGCGACTGACGCTATCGGCAGGCGGGAAAAAATTCATGCATGCGCATGAAGGTTCAAGGTCGCCTGATGCAAGCGCGCTTGTCTCATACCCATCAGGTGTTCGCAAAAAAAAATAAAGTCGGATACTTTTCTAACAGACCTCGTATATATATATATATATATATATATATATATATATATATATATATATATATATATATATATATATATATATATATATATATATATATATATATATATATGGTGAAAAATCACTGCCCCGCGCGCAGAATCCGTGACAACAAACGTGCTCGTTTATGTCCAGGTGGGGAGAAACTCCCATAACTCCCAGAAATGACACAGATTAGTGTCCTCACGCCCAGCTGTGCGGTGTAAGCACCGCCGTCAGGTCTCTCACAAGCGACGCCGGTAGGCGACGTGACTTACACCAGCAGAGATAAGCGTTCGCTCGGTGCCCCCACTTCGCATTTAGCAAACGGTCTCGTAATATATCAGCTCGATCTGACCTTAACTTAAACAAGCTATCACGAGCATTACTGGGAGGCCATAGCCGCAACCACACTCTGTAAAACGTAAGAAATGTCATGGTAGATGTATGGGTTATGTGCTCACACTCAGTCTTTACCTCTCGTGAACGACATTTATAAGCGGCTCATTTGAGAGCACAGACGCATGTTTTTTTTTCGTATTTCATATGCTTACTTATGCAAACGAAAAAATTAATCTCTAATACAGACAGCGGAATGAATTAATTTTTTAATTGCGCGTTTTCTAGGATGCTGTACGGCTTCTAAGTAAAGGTTGTTCGCTAAATTGACGACTCTACAATTTAAGCATTTAATTAAACCTTTCGAGCTGAGTTCCCACAGTAAGTGGTCAACAACATGATTTAGTTGCGTACTGTTGTAGCGCAACGGCGTGTTTTTAAACCGCGGTTCTAGCTATGCGGAACACTGTATGTATTGATCAGTGGTCAGAGTCATATAAAATGCTTCCGTACAATATTGGAAAACACAGCAGAAGTATGGCCAGTAACGGGGTACTCGTTGGAGTATTTGCACTATAGGGTCATTCCACGCGAAAGTTCCAAGAGCCCAAAAGCAACCACCACCAATTTTTTTCAAAAATATTGGGCTAGTTAGCGATTGTATGAACTTAGTGTCGACGAGGTATTTTTCTCGAAAAAATGTTTTTGTTCACGTGAACACTCTTTGAAGTTTTCGCGAAGAAGCAAAAGTTGGTCGAAGTTAAAAAATTTTAAACGAAATGTGAAACAGGGCACAATGACACATTATTTTAGAACACTTCTCTTCGGTTATTTTTTAATCTAACTTCATTAATGAAGCCATGCAAGTATTTTAAAGGTTTTCTTAGTTCAGTAGAAAAGCACAACATCTGGCCTTTTCGGAATTTTATTTTTCTGTTTTCACCTGTTATTGCAATTTATGCTAAAGAACCTAACACTGTTAAACGGACTACATTTTAAGAATATTATTTCGAAAGTTCGCAAAAAGTGACATTTTGCTGAGATTCAGGCCTAAATTAAGGATCAAGGATCTTTAGATGAAAGTAATTGAGATGGCTCACAATACATACCAACTTTGTTGCTTGTAATCTAGAAATTTTAATTCGAGTAAATTTTGTTTAAGGTGAAAAAATTTTTAAATCTGGAACCAGCTTCACAGGTATACGTACTGCCGAACTGTGTCTTCAAATAATAAATAATGTATGCAATGTCTCATGCAATGCCAATCTAATTAGTGCAAAATAATTTATGTGCACGCGCTGATTATTATGATCCGGGTTCGGAGCAAAAAAGGTATGTCGTTTCTACGTCAAAGAATATTTGTCTTTGTCTTAGGTACACTCTCGCTGTTGCTATCTTCACTGTGTGCAGACGCCTGGAAGCTGGCCGTAGCGCACGTGCTGATGATAACTTGAAAAGGAATCGCTTTGTAGGGTTCCACCGCCCACTGTCACACTTGTGCGAGGTTCACCTTCTTTGAAACCGAGGTCCAGGAAATCGCTTTTGCCTTTCCACTCGAAACACTCCAAGCTGATAAAGCGAGGCCATGTGGCGTCTAGCTTTAAATAAGCCTTGACAAAGTCCTGTGATCATGTGACAGCTGTTTGTTTTGCGACGCAGGTCGGAGAAGCTGGGTTAATCCGGCTACCCAGCGGCTCTCTTGTAGGCTGCAGCGCAATCGCTTTTATAGAGGACGCAGAGACCCAGCTTTGATTCACGCCAGCCGGAACATCATCCCGAGAAAAACAAATGGTATGAGGTTATGTCCTACCAGCACAAAGTCTCGCATAACCTGAAGAAAAATTGCCGCCAAGTATGACGTACAGCTGGTGTCGTCTGCGCCATGTAAGCTCTCGCAGCTGTAGAGACTTGTAGAAGGAGGGCCACCTCACCGTGTTGGCTGCGACAAGCACCAAAACGCATATGTTCGTTGCAGCACAGTTGTCGTATATCGGAGAGCACCCAGCTGCGGTTACATTGGCTGTTCCTGTTCTCTTGTCTTTCGTCGTTACCCGCGCTTCCAAAATACGACGTGTTGTTCTTTTACCTATTCATAATGCGTTCTTAGCCTGTGTGCAAACTTCTCGGAACCAACGTTTAGACGTTGCTTGAAACTGTAAGTTCCTTACGAGTGGAGCTCCGACTGAAAAACCCAACCATGCTTTACTCAATATGGCGGTGATGTTCGTAATATTCAACCCAAATTTAATGAAACCACTAAAGCTAGGTACGCATTCGAAGTTTTGTTCAACCTTACGTTATGAAATCCTCATGTTGAAAGCGGCACAGTCACTTTAGTTACGTGCAGCGATTAGTTGAAATTGGCAGGGCATAATGCTCATCATTCCAGTAAGAGTGATCATGTTTTTTTTTTCCCCCTGCGCTTAGCCTCATATTTTTTAGAGCCTCATATTATCTTAATCAGCATCATCAAAACTCAAGAATCCCGGTAGTCCTGCAATGCTTTTTTTGTTCAGGCTTTCTTTACCTTTTTACTGTCTGGTCGGTTTTGACAATGAAGCGCAGCGACCGTTTGCCGGGAAGGGAGGTGTAAATTATCGGAGGAGGCCGCGGTCCTTTTGGAATCAAGGCCAGCCGACGTCCTTGAAATATTGGCCGGCCCATTTCCTTTTGTGCTATCCCCTCACAAATTATAACTGCTGGCCACAGGTAGGAATATAAATAGGCACATATATCTCCTCCCACTCTCCCACATCCCGGTGGACTGGCGACGCCAGTTGAAAAGAAACTTGCAGGCACTATAAACTGAGGGTTAAAAAAAGAAGAACCAGAGAATAGTTCGAAAGGAAGCATTCTCACTCCGTAACCGCAGTTTTCCGCACACCCGAGGGTAGGATGGGTAGAGAGGGGGAGGCAGGGAGGAAAGAAAAAAGGCATTGTGAACCGCTGAGTGACCGCTTGGCACCGTGCTCCCTCGTTTCACGTGCGGTTATTTCTTTCTAGAGGACCCCAATGTTGCATTACAGAACGATTTTGGAGTAGCACTCGCACGGCTCTCCCGATTTCTTGGCTCGACCGCAGCAGCGGCACGCTATCTTGTGGGGAGATAGAGACGATATATATATAGAGAGAGAGACCAAGGAACGCCGCCATTACGCTCGTTTCACGCCGGTGAACTACGGGAGCAACTTTTCCTTTCTGTGGTCGTACATAAAAAGCATAGCAAAAATATATATGAAGAGCGCGGGAAGGAGGAAGGGGCGGTTGGTTTTGTGATTGGTTGTTCCGTCTTCCTACGTTCTACTTCTTCCTTCCGGCGTCTGCTGCCGGGTCACTGGCGAAAGGTGGCAGTGAAAGGAAGGCAATCAAGGAATGCGAACGGCCAGTGCGGAGAGCGCAGACCACCGATGAACGCTCACCAAAAGGGACCGGACAAAGGGAGGGCATTCATTCACACGCCCAAATGTCCTGCCCCCTATACCCCCCCCCCCCCCCCCCCCCCCCTGCCATCGCCCAGGTTTGCCAGTGACACACGCCATAACGTTGAGGCAAGCGGAAATTTCACTTTGAACAGAGCAGAGAAATTCCAGCAATCGTGAGTACAAGGAACTTCCTGACTCACCGGCCCCTTTAGACGTGAGACATTGTGCCGACCTCGTCATTACATGCGCGTAAAGAAGAAGTAATGTGGGCGTCTGTCAGAGGGTATATTACACTCCTTCCCTCAAGGGGGGTCGTTTGCCTCGCTTCCGA
Source organism: Amblyomma mixtum (assembly GCF_055824585.1). Classification (NCBI taxonomy): domain Eukaryota; kingdom Metazoa; phylum Arthropoda; class Arachnida; order Ixodida; family Ixodidae; genus Amblyomma; species Amblyomma mixtum. The sequence continues at coordinate 176,710,000 of NC_143014.1, forward strand.
ATAGCGCCGTTTGTATCAGGGGACAGTGATGCAGCGTGCCTAACTATATCAATACGACAATTTTTTTTAATTGAATGAATGTTTATTTTTTGCAGCGAAATGCAGGAAATGGGCCTCGGACGAAAAACAATGAGGATAGTTTGAGATGTGCCCGAGGCCAAGTTGGGCAAGTTCAAAAATAAATATAAAAAGGCAGAGCAACACATCATGTGCACTCTCACAGGCAATCACATACCTGAACGAAGTCGTGACTTACAAGAGAGCAGCAAAATTTCACTTCATCAGAAATGTAAATCAGAATAAAAAGAAAAGCAGTGAACCACCAAAGACCATCGAACAGTATACCACACTCAGTGGCTTAAACTTAAAAAAATTAAGTGCTCATGGTAATGCTCCTCTGGGCAAAAAAAGAGAACGACGCAGCTGCATGAAAGAAATACATTTTAAAGTCGTACATGGGTGCTGTAAAAATTACTGGGTTGTTTATACAATGATGAATTAGCATGTAAGGTAAAGTGAACCAAAGGCTCTGGTTGCCTTATAATGTCTTGCTAACGCGAAAGCGTAAATGCTCCCGTTCTGCAGAAAATCCGGCGTCGTCTGCGTTGTGAGCGAAAACTCCCTCGAAAAGCAACACAGCTGGGCCCCCTAGGTCACATGACCTTGTGGCATCATCACACCCTGTCCACCGGATTGCGAGCGATCTGACCACCGCGGCAGGTGGCAAACCACCTGCCACGGTGGTCAGATCGCATCGCTTAACCGCTGCTCCACTGCGCCCGGAGTGGTACGAGGACTCACACGGATCTATGAATCTAAAGCCGATGATGACCAATTTCGCATGTATGGGAATTAACCCATTAACGGTATCGCGTCATACACTCCAGACGGAGCTTTTTAAAGCATGTTATGCGTGCACTACACCGCTTCTCGTCGAAGCACCGTCGGTAAAAATCAGCACTCAGTTTCAAAGTTTCAAAGCTTATTCGATGGTAATGCCTACTTCATACATTCTGATCCTAAGCACACTGTGCTTGTTGGCTAATCAGCCAACAAGAAGGTGAAGAATCCTTGGCAATGCGAAATAAAGCACAAAATTCTTGCCTAAATATACATTTCAGCGTCGATCAATCTGACAGCACAAAACAACATATATAAAAATAATCAACCTATCGTGACGCGTAAGTCTCCTTAAAAGTAGAATTCGATAGCATTAGATTTCACATTTGTTACAGCTTCTATTGCAACTTCTGCATGAGCAGGTGTGTGTCTTTGCGTCAGTTTCTATGCCCTTGTGGGTCCATCAGCCACCATATTCGGATTACCAGCTGCAGTAGCAGGTGTCCGCTAGCTGTGACGGTGACGACATTTGCATATATCATGTTTTCTAGTTTTTGATTTCTGAGAGGGGCCTTAATTTTCTGAGAGTGGTAGACGATGTGGTCGTTGCAAGTGAGTTGTTGGTTACAGTGGATGTCTACATATTTAACAGTTTTCTCTATTTGCATCGCTTCGCAGTCACGTGGGTAACAATGAGAACTGTGTATGCCACTGTATGGGGGGTTTTAATACTTGTCAGATTACCACTGCACAATACTATTATCCTTGCAGTGGCCAGCTTTTTGTCTACACTCTGAACAGAGAAGAGTTTTAGCGCACTCCCTTTTCTAAAAGGGAGCGTTCTACAGGACAGCCTTTTGCTGCTATGTAGACATATTCATTTTTAGAGTCTATGGAATTCTATCGTTTTTTTCGACGCCAGCATTTCAGATACCACATAACGGTGTCAGGAAAAAAAGAGACCATGGACAAAGATTAATTCCACTCCCACACCACGAAATGGTGCAAGTGCTGTGCAAATTTCCCCAAGTTGTCGGTCAAAAATTCTCAATGAGGTGTGTCTAGATTTGTACGCGTAACTATTCATGCGGAAGTAGCCCACTCCGTGAACTCTTACAAGGTGTAGTGTTTAAAAAGAAAACAAATTGCAGAAATGTCCGCGCCAACACCAGACTATGCACGTGTTCTGCACCGTGTTGTGTCTTCATGCATACGCACCCACCATTCTGCGAGGGGGTAGACGTTGGGCTTTGCGCGACAGTTAGTGTACCTTTGCATTGCACTCGTTATGGGAGCTTCCGAAGCAACCCATTTTGTTTGTTTGTTATTGTTGTCGTTGGCCTCTTCTGAAATAACCCGTGCCCACAAGGGCATGAGCTATTTCGAGTGTGAGCCAGTGTTTGTTGACGAGTGACATAGCATAAGCCTACTCAATTATCCTTAATTTGCGCTTGTCGACAGTCTCGCGCAACATGTCTACACACTGCATTTTCACATTACTATATAGGCTTCAGTGGACTGAAGACCTGTCGAATTTTGTACTTATTTATGTTTTTGGTTATCGGACGTGCAGCGAGCGAACGAAGACAAAATTGTCGCCAAGCGAATGGCTCTCACTTCGACGATCGAGATATATGGGAGAACCGAGGATAGATCTGTCGCTTTGTCCCTATTTTACTCGCGAAGAAAATTTGCCTTTGCCTTAGCCTGGGTAGTAAATTTGTTCTGCGAGCAGTTTTTCATGCAACCGGCTCCGTGAAGGTATACCCAAAGAAAGAAAGAACGAAAGAAAGGAAGAAAGAAGGAAAGAAATGAAGAGCAACAAGAGGGCAAGACGGGACAAGCAACCACAGAAAGGCGTGCGGACAGGAGCAGTTAGTGCAGGCATTGTTAACAACTTGCAAATGGCGGATGGCTGCCGAGCGGCGAAGAAACGAAAGGGCGCCTGACAGCTTGATCAGGGCACATTATGTTTACCCCAGCATGTCAGCAAGGAAGTGCATGGTCTTGTTCGTCCTGCAGCGTAGTCGGCAGCAGCTCCTGGGAGATAAGCGTCACGGGAAGCAGAAGGGTGGGGCGAATAATCCTTTCTTTGCCCCCGTGCCCAGCCCCGCCGTCCCGTTTGACACGCCGCGCCGTGAGGGATGTACCGCTGAGGAGGCAAGCAAACAAGCAAAAGCACCGGCGACGACGAGCCGCCCGGACACCGGCAATGCACGCAGGAAGACCAGCCATTATACCTAGACGAAGCCTACAATGAACTAACCGCAAACTCAGAGTACGGATTTGAAGGCGGCCATGTTCAACTGTCATGGCCGAGCGTCGCACTTTTGTGCTAGTCGCAGGGGCCGTTATTTTCGTCCGCGGGCCTTTTAGCTGCTCGTACAGGTTTGATTGGCGAAGAATGGGCCACGGTGGCGGAGCGACGCCCTTTCTGGCTCGGCTCTGCAGGGAGAGCTCGTGATGCGCGTCTGCTTGACGGACAGGCTCTATAGCTCGGCGTACTACATGATTTTGCTGCTCGCTCACGCCTTGGCGAGGCGTTCTACGATGTCTGTCCTCATCTGCCCTGCGGAGCACACTTTGTGATTATTTCTGGGCGCAACCGCTGCAGAGGTGTCGAGCGGTGAATGGCCGCCCTGCAGCGTTGTGGCTTAGCTGGCAAAAAAGATTCACGATGATTGCAGAACGGTTCACGCTTTTGACTTGTCGGCCGAGGCGTGAAAAGAAATCAGACGTCGTCTTCCGATTCAGCGCCTGAACAGAGGTGTTGACAGTGAGCGCATCTTTCCACCGTCTTTGCGCAAGAATGCGACAGGATGTCACGACGACGTGCCTACCTGCGCAGTGTCAAGTGACTGTGCGAGGGCTTGCGTTCAACCCCGTATTCGTTGGTCCCGTTTTCCTCGCACCTAGTGTATACAGACTTCCGCTCACGTCAACTGGCTTTAAAAATAGAAGAATGAATTAAGATTTTATAAAAACCAGTACATTTTGTTTTTTAACAGGGACGCAAGAAAATAGTAGTGTTGCGAAAAGATCAAGGTAGCACCTGGCAGCATACTGCAGAGGCAATATATTGCGCAAAAATTCTTTCCCGGTTGATTTTTTTGCTTCCTTGCCATTGGCAAGCCCCGCCGTATATACCACAGTCGGCAAATTATATTGCTTGCTTAGCTGCCCGTAGTATCAAGTGACAGGTCGCTACTACCAATGTTGGAAGGCCAAACATATGAAGGGGGAAAATAATCTTCACAAAATACACCTGTGGCGTGGGAGATATAACTGAGAAGTTTAAATAGAAGAATTGTCAGGTTGGCTGAGCTTCACATAAGACAGAGAGGGCCAAAAATACCAGAAACAAAAACAATTTGTTTCTTTCTGAAACATATGTACGAGGGCACCAGGCTACAGTCGAAAAACGATATCGATTAGGTTCAGGGACACAAGTGCCTATGTTGTTAAAGGCTGACGCTGGAAAGGCAAAAAGAAGGCATCTCGATATGAACGTGATATGCGGGACAAAGCGGACGCTGCATCAGAGTCCTGGAGTAAATGTAAAGTTCTGCGACGCATCTCTAGACGAATAGTTCAAGGTTGAACAAAAAGCCAGCAAAAGGTGGTAAAACACAAAAGGTAGGGCGGAGTGTTCATCTGTCGGGCAGTTTCGCATGGCACATGCGTTTGGTACCAATTAACAGAGAATACTTCGATGAAGAGTACTCTAGCCTTAGTGTAGCGAGCGGCTTTAGCTAACGGGTCGCAGGCCTGGTTAAACTAGCATCACTCGCAACTTTATCGAATGCCCCGGGCCCCGCACCACCGACGCGGCCCAAACAAGGGCTCCTAGCTGCCACCGTCGATATGTTGCAGTAAAAAACAGCCTGTCGTCTCTCAGCAATCTGCTAGAAGCGCCGCACCACCCCTGTTTTTAGTGGTCTCTGAAAATGGCCCAGGAAAGCTTACATTTCTGCTTTACTTCGTTCTTTTTACTGCAGCCAGTATCTTCACCTGCCCAGTATCGCTTCTCGCTCTGCCTGCGTTTTACCCCTCTCCGTCATCATCGCTTTGGTTACCTATCTTTGTTACCTACCGGTCGACCGACCGACCAGTCACTGATGAAGTATCACATACAGGCCTGTAAAAATAAAAAGGTCGAAAAAAAGAGCTACTTGTGCATCTTTTAGAAATTGCCCAAACCAGACAAAACACAAATAAATAACACTCACTTTACAGACAAGATTTGGATAAGACTGCTGTTTGCAGCCTTGGTTCTAGCCTTATTCAAATCTTTATTTTCTGTCTTGTTCCAGTTTCTTTCGTGCAAGAGACTTATCTTCAATTTCAATTCAGTTCCATTCACCTTTATTTTCGATATTTCACAATGTTGACGGTCTCCCAGGCAAAAAGCTGTAGCAACAGCTTGACGAGGAAGCCGGCGGCATGCAACAGTGACAGCAGTACAAAAAAAAAATGTATACAAGATATCAATTGCTACACTTAAACAACAGTCACATTTTATCATAAATTTACAAAAATAAAAGGTGTAGTAAATGAATAAAAAAGATATCGAGATCTTGTAAAGATTCTATTAAGGTTCATTTCAGCCTGACGGTTAGAATAAGACTAGACTAAAGGGCTTTGCGCAAGTGGGCCAAGCTCTTTCGTGTTTTCTTTTTTATTCGCTCCAATTCTGTCGTAAAATCTTTTTCTTTTTCTCCGGACAGGATTTTTCCTTATTATCTCTGGTCATTCGTTCAATAACAAGCCATCGCTCGAATTCCACTTTTTCTATTGTAGTTTTTTTTTTAGCTGGGCGGAAGTTATTGGCAGAGACAATTGCTATTACTCATGCAGGAAGTTCCAGTAACTAGTTTTCCTATTATAGGCCCACGCATGCCCCATCGTGAGTGAACTGCACTGGAAGAAACGCGAACCTCGGCTCGAATTACGGCGCAACAGTTACTTGTCAGGGCTGATAGTGGACTGTCCAAAGGCTGAACGGTAGCCGAAAGAAAACAGACCTGATTCTTCCACATCTGGGCCTAGCCGAGGCGGTGTATTCGGGGGGCTTTGCTGCTTTTGCACTGCGCATTCAGCACTTTTCGTTAAGGACTGTCTCGACAGATATCTCCAGGTCCATGATTTCATGAGTAATGCGAGAGATTTGGTTTTGAAATGACTGCGCTAATCTCTGACACTAAACCATTAGCCTGAACTAATTATTACTTTTTAGCTCTTTGTTCTTGTTCATGTTCTTCTGACTCTTGTAATGGAATTTAATGTCTTTATTTTCTTCGGTTGCTTGTTTCTTCGAAAGGCAGGCATAGTTCGTGGTTCTGTGCTTAAACACAGAGCAAGGTCATGTCCAACGTCAGAACATTGCGTCCTAGAAGGACATGGGGTTTAAACTTCAAATGGATGCGGAAGCAACTCTGAACAGGGCGGCACTTCGTAAAAACGAATTTTCATGTGCAGGGCTGTACTTCGATAACGACCAAGGACGCACATGCGCGGACGACCGACTTTAAACCTGTCCGTGAGATGTGGATACTCTGCACAGTGTACAAAAAAAAAAAAAAACATCAAGATGCTTACAGCCATCTCTTCGCACTAATTTAAAAGGAAGAAAAAGAAGAGCAGACTGCCGATAGTGAAGGGACGAGAAGCAGGCGGCGTCTTTTGCTTCTTTTTGCTGCTAGTACCGGACGAAGCGGAAAAACGTGAGCGCGTACACGCATATTTGCTGGAGACCGTGTCGTTCACGCCCCCCGCGTTGTTCGACGGCGCCGGACCCCTCTGGATGCTGGCTGCCACCGATCGTAAATTTCGAACGGGTACGGGGCCCCACACAAAGGAAGAGTCGTTCGAAACACGGTCGTACTTTTGCCACCAGAGACGCGAAGGAGGGATGAGGGAAAAAGGGAATCGCGAACGCAAAGCGGGATGCGTTGAGGGGAGAGGATCATTCAAAAACCCCTCGCTCGCTCTATACTGCCGGACGGTATATGCGCGGCTTTTAGCCCAGTGGCAGGGCGGCGATTCAAGCTTCCTCTTATTTGTATAGGCAGTGCATCTTCTAGTACAATCTTTCGCTGTCGCTTCTTCAACACGCAAAGGCCAGGGGTACGCGGATGCGTACAACTCCGGGGGAAAGCCCGCCGTGTGATGCGAATTGTCACCTTATCTTTTTTAAAGCATGCGCGTTCTCGCCAGTGTTGCAGGAAGTCCGCCGGGCAGCACGTGTGAAGGCACGAACACGGTCGTTTCGCGCGCCCCCAGCGCGGACATTTGCTGGCGCCTTCCGGCGTTCGCGTCGCGCTGTTTTGCTTTTCGACCAGGCGAGGCCTTTTCTTAAGGGTCCGTTCTATTTTTATATTTTAACCTTAGTAAATCTTTTTTTTCCCCTTTACTGCAGTGCAGCTTGTCTGTACTGTGGGCGTAAGGCACCCTCTCTCTTTCCCTTGTAGGCACACAAGGAGCATTGACGATTGGCGCTCGCTTTCTTTCCGTTTATAGCTTGTCGTGGGTCGAATCAAGCAGTTGAAGAGCGGGCGCGAAAATTGAGATGTCCGCTGTTGTATTGAGAATGCACACAGCGCGCACTTTTTTTTTGCTTCTGTGCAATGCACTTTCTGCTCCTTTCTTTCGCTCCAGTGAATTATGTGCATGGCGCAAAAAAGTTCTCAGTTTATGGTTCGTGGAAGGCGTGCATGACTTTCGTTTTATCGGAGTTCCGTGCAGATAGCAAAAAGAGAGGAAAGCACGGGAATTTATGCGTCCTGGAGTAGAAAGCCGCAACGAAGCTGTGGTTGTATGCGTACAAGCAAACCAGGTCAAGATGCACGACCTAGGTTTCTTTCCTTTTTTTTGTTACTCGCTACTACAATAACTCTGGCACACATTTACGTAGGTGCAAGTGCTTTTGACTGCGCCTAATCTTGGCAGCTGTATTTGCTTTTTGCCGGGAATTATTATCACGAATTCAATCGTATACGCTTGCGTATGCACGTAACATAAGATACCCGTGAGATCTTCGACTGCGCTGGAAAGAAAAAAAAGTATAGCCTTGGTTTCTTCAGATAATGCGGCATCCCTTTGATGATTTTCTTTTGGCCGTTTGAAGAAGCATTCCAAGATGACTAGAAGGTTTTGTCACTGCCGGTTCAAGGCGTGAAACATAGAAGGATTCCCTGTTCACCACTCCACCCAGTCGACTCTTACACGCAATGTAATAATGGTAAGCATGATTGTAGAAGTGCATTAATCCCATATTACAACGGCAGCCCCATTTTCTAAAAGAATGTCGAAGCACTTTGCTCGAAGGGCTTATACAGGGTCTTTCGCCTTAGATTTTACGCAATTTATAAAAGTAAGCTTTTTGAGTTAGTTGATCGCTTTCTCGGTGTAGCACTGTGAGCGGTCGTAAAGAAGATAAGACGTGCTAACAAGCAGGCTTGTTAACTAAAATTGAATAGTTAACCTTTAACCATCACTGAGAGGCGTGTAGTCCTCTGGAAGTAATATCCACATCAGTTTTTAAGATATAGAAAATGCGGTTACCCTCGGCACAGTGGCCAACAAATTTTGTCTACTTCGACAAGTTAGGTGCACTGGAGGGGTTGCTTTGCCTGAAAGCTCCTCGAAAGCACTTGTATTTTGGTGCGATGTATCCAAAATTTGTTCGGCTACAGCGCGGATGGTAACCGCGTTATCAAATTCATAAAAATTGATATCAATACTACTGACAGTGGGTTACACGCCTCTGAATAATTAAGGAGCCTAACAGCAATAGCTAAAAAGTTAACCATTCAGTAGTAGTTAACCATACAGCTAGTTAGCACCTCTTAGTTGAATATTGATGGACTACACCTCTGACCATGCTATGCCGAAAAAAGCGCTCTTATAATATAAATGCCTATTTAAAAAAAATGTGTAAAGTATAAGGTGAAGCACTTTGTATGTCAGTGAAGAAACTGGTAGGCTTCTCACCCCGCAACCGAACCGAAGTCAGTGAAGTATCCACAACTGCTGTGGATTCCGTGCGACCGAAATAAACTTTTGTCTTGAAGGAGAATTTTTCGAGTCACGAGAGCAGTGTCGTCAGTAATTCGTGAAGTAGAATAGCAAGCTGTCTGCCCTGCCGCTCGACCGAGGCAGCAGAGTGTGTAAGAATACGCAGGCGATCTCACAATAAGTGGCGAAATTTTGAAGAGTCCACTACCCTGTACCTACTGTAAGTTTCATGTAACGGTAATTTACAGTAGAAATTAGTCGAAGTAGCGTAGAGAGAATACTACAGAAAAACGACGAAAATAATGCTTAATGACACTAATATCTTTGCTAAAAGGTGCACGATTCCACTGACCTGCAACCAAAGATAGTTCGCCTTCGGTTGGCGAGCCAAGATGTTGCCTGCACTATATTCAACAAGAGTCTCTTCCACGCCCAGCTTCGCCTTGGTGTTCTAACACATCTTTACTTTTCTCACGCGATGGCACTAAGGTTAGGCGGCGGTAGTGGTCTACAAGGGCACACGATCGTCACAGTGAGCTAGTTAGTCGTTGTAGTTGTGGGACCTCTGCCATTTACTAATATAAAACAATGTTTGACTATGCGCCAACAATGAGCAGCAAATGTGGCGCCTACAGCATTCTACATCCACTGTAGCAGTCCTTATTCTTGGTATTTCTGCACGTGGGCCCTACTAGGTGCAAGAAAAGTAGGCGGTACGGGACGCAGTCGAATCCCAGCAAAGAGGACATGCTGGAGGGCTAGTTGATGCACATTCGTTACGTAAAGGCGCAAAAACAGGGCAGGGCGAATGGTCGTCCTCCCAGGTCTTAGTCGGTACGCTGCGCTTACAACAGTTCAATCATTTTCAGCAAATCTAGCCTGACAACATCACACTCCATCCATAGCGCTTCAGATTCGTGTAAGTCACGCCTTTTCATTATTTTTAAAAAATCTAATTTACCCTAAAGGTATATGAGGGCAATCACCCGTCCTAGTTGAAGTTACATTCCTCTTCCAGTGTCTGGCTGCTGAAGGTGCGGAATAAGTAAGGAAACGAGCCAACAAACGCCTGTCCTGCCATGCAAGTTTGTAACATCCGTTTTGCGACCTCGGGAGCTTGCGACGAAGAGGAATACGCTGCCTGTACGGGCGAGTGTATAAGCTCCGGGGCGAACACGGTTGCCCTGTTTCGCTCTTCGGCGCATCCACCTGGAGCGCTCGCGTAGTTGCGGCCAAAGCGGAGCGAAATCCAAATCTGGCCAGTATATAAAACCGCACGTGCCTCGGAATATGCCCCATTGTTCAGGGCCCTTTCTCCGCAAACCGCTAGAGCAGCTTTACTCACCCACGCGGTGCGCTTCGCGAATCCGATTAGAGGTGTGCACCCCCTGCGTGGTCGGGCTTTCCCGCAACGCCTTGCATCGAGTACCCCGCCGCCCCGAATGCGGCGAAACGCGCTCTCGTAACGCCATAAAATTTATTGGGCCACCACCACGGCGCCGGCCCCAGCGGAACGCTTATTCGCAATTAGAGGCTTTCAACCGCGGCCTCGCTCAGATCTGCGATCCCCTGCCCACCCTCTTAACCCGGCACCGTGGCTGTTTGCAAAGGGACCGGAAGCGCCGGGAGCGCGCTCCCTGACCACGCGTACTTCGCGCTTATTCCCGATCTTAACCGAACCGGGGATTAAATCACGCCCCGTACATAACCGTGGCGATCCCTTTTTATGCAGCCGGCTCCATTGCTTCGATTTAAGCGCTGCCTGGTGCCCTCACGCCTGCTTTCGTGGTTCTCAACTGGTTTCTCTGAATGGGCAGAAAGAGTGGCGCCGTAAGATCATGCCATTTGAACTACAGCTCATAAAGTGCTTTTTCGCTTTTCTTTTTCTGAATGATTGGTGCAGATTACACCCACAAGTGGTCCTTGAGAGCGTCGTCTGGAAACTGAATGCTTCCTATGTCTACACATGAGGCAAAAGTCAGGTGTTCAGGAGGTCGGTTCACACACACACAAAAAAAAATGTGACAGGTAACTCGTGGATCTGTAATTAGGTGCACCACTTTACAACTTTACGACAAATCGCAGGAGCGCTTCCACTTTCCTGAATTTACGCATCCCTCTGACATACATTACGCATGAAATTGAGAAGCCAGGTCTTTCTCGGCGGAAAGCGCTTTCAGCTGACAAAATGTGTTGAGAGAGCAGACGTTGATGCAACTCGTTTTGCATGCGAATCGAAAAGTCTAGTGTGTGACGTGGGAGCTCTGCGTGAACTAAGAAGACAGCAAGATGACGGGGACGACTGCCGCTGGCCTGGCCTGCCGCCCGGTCCTGGCAATCTCCGACAGCTGCGCGCCCAGTCTCAGCTGTAATGCGTTCGGTGCATCCGTTTGATGCATCAGTTCTCCTGCTTAGGAAAGAGAGCTGCGGCGATTTGCTCGTAATTGGATAACCCAGTACCAAACACCTCCACCACGACTGAGGAGTGGCGTCTCACACCAGCCGATTGTTCTCACCGCGGAAAGGGTGGTCGGATGAACACGAGAAAGATATCCCCTTACCGTATAGTGTGCATTCTAGCCGGCGCGCTGACTCAGTGGTTATGGCACTCGGCTGCTGACCCGAAAGACGCGGGTTCGATCCCGGTCGCGGTGGTCGAATCTTGATGGAGGCGAAATTCTAGAGGCACATGTGCTGTGCGATGTTAGTGCACGGTAAACAACTGCAGGTGGTCGAAATTTCCGGAGGTCTTCACTACGGCGTCCCTCAGTCGCTTTGGGACGTTAAACCCCGATAAACCAGTAGTGTGCATTCTCGTGGCCTTGCGTCAGATCATGTTCGCCTTTCGCAAACGACCGAACAGAAAGGTTATTTTCAAACTTTTGCAACTCTTCTCATAGCTAAAGCCAAAGGGAGAGTTCTGGATTTTATGCTCAGGATGGTGAAGCGGGGATGAGCTGCTCGATGCGATTGCCGATGGCAGAGACATGCACCAACTTCAACTACGGGCAACAAGAGATTGCATGTCCGAAGAGGCACGCTGGGCCAACCTGTGCTTGACTGGCTCTCCGTCCCAGCAGCCTCTGGGTGACAGGCTTCGTTTTCTGATAAATCAGAACAAAGTTGAGACGGCACCGGGCTGCTCCCGTTACGGTTCAACCTGCAAACCTGCAAGGGGTGCTCTTCCCTGCGATACTAGTTCTTCAGAAAGAGTAAAGGCAGCCGCACCTTAATGTAGTAGGGCGGGTTGAATGAATAATGGTTTCGGAGTTTATCATCGATAAGATTTAATTTGTTGCTCTTTCCTTATCAAGAGAAACTCAAAACTGCAGAATCAGCGAGGCTTCCCCTTGAAGTCTGCGTTGAAAAGCGACTGAAAACCAGTTCCATGGATATTTTACCCAAATTTATGCGTTGGTACTAAACAACAAATTCCTATTAGTTACGAGTTCTCAATGACTTTCCACAGTAAAAAAAAATAAGAGCAACAAAAAATGGAGGAGTGGAATACGGAGCCCTCGAGTTCATGAAAAATTGAACGGCGGAAAGAAAGCATGTTAGAATCGAGAAAGCTGCTCTAACGCCGACCGCACAAGCACACAGAAAAAGTAAACCTGAGCTGCGGCGAGGATCGTAAACCATCTACCAGTCGGCTCGCACTGCTGCCTGCGGCAAGCCGGACGGACCACGGGGGAATTACGCGACAATGGCGTTGATGCGGATCAAAAGACTGCGTGGTGGGCACCGGGGCCAGACGCGGAGGTGCTATGACTGCATCATGGCCTCTTGCTCTCCCTGCCTCCGATCTGGGGTTTTCTTCCTACTCCGTCCCCAGCAGTACGGCACCCCGTAGTTAGTTCGCAACAAGAGCATTGTCTCCGACAAAGCGGCCCCGAACTTTGCGTTCGCTGCTATGGGGGAGCGAAACAAGCGGGAGAGGGCAGGAGACGGGCGAACGCCGGCAGGTCGTAGCCGGAGGAGAGGGAACGTTTCAGCTGTCCGGGCGAACACCATAGTTTCTGCGCCGCTGCGCTACTGTTCCAAAGCGACCGCGCTTTGTAGCTGCCGTGTGCTGGGACCCTGATGGGGAGAGCATTGGGGGATGATCGAGCCACACGTGTGGGGAGGGCTGGATGTACGAGCCCTGGTTCAAGCCGGAATCCGGGACCTCCCATCAATCTGTATCAAGCGGCTTTGGGGGTGTCCTGGACGGGGGGGAGGAGGGGGAGATGAAGTGACGGGTGGTGTTGGAAGCGAGCATTTTTTTTCGCAACATGCGTATTTTTATTCTCCTTAACGCGGCACCTGGCACTGCTTACGTCGCGCCGTTCAGCGGAAAGCTTACCGCAAATGTACTCCGCTGCACGCGGGGCCGCGTGTCAGTCCTCGAGAAGTTGTTAGCCAGCGGCCACCATTGCACTTTGGTTGGACGCGTGGATGGTAGTGGAGTGCTCTCCTAGCGCTGTCGTACTGCATCGTACGCTACACCGTGTCGGAAAGCCAAGCAACTATGTCTCGTGAATGGCATCCCAAGAGGAGTGAAAAATTGTCTTCTGCAATGTTTGGAATTGGCTTTTTTGGTAGGTTTCTGTTTTCCTGGTTAAAGATTGCGAAAGAGGTTTTGGTGTAACGTACTAGTAGTAGTTTAGAAGGAAAACAGTTTTAGTGCGAGAGCACTATTCGATGGGCAAATGCCGAGCAAGATCTTGCGATGTTTGTGAATTTGTGCCAAGTGAAATAAGCAAATAAAAGAAATCAAATAAACAACTGCGACTGGGACTCGAATCCGCGGCGGCGCGAACATATCAGCTTCGCAAGCCACTGTGCTAGAGCACTAAGCTACCACCGCTTTTTTTTCTTTCATGGTATTTATTTACATGGTTTTGTACAGACAGGATATATATATATACATATGTGTGTACACACCCACACAAAAAAAAAAACTATTTACAGAGTACCTCACGAACCGGCCTATGTTAAAACTGCAACTCACTCTCGCATTGTGCATAGCACATCGTCTTCGTCAGCAACTAATACTACTATCAAAGTAATATTCGCGCTTAGCGCTATGTGGCGGTGATGACACAGAGATGTGCGCTGCATGCGTTGGCGTGCACAGCGCTGTGGTAGAAACAGGGCACTAGATCAGTACGTGTTGGTGTCGACAAAATTGCTGCAGAAACACGGCAGTGAGGCATAGGCCGCCGGCGTACATTGGGTAAATCGGCATTGACGATGAAAAAGTTGAAGACGCGCATAACTGGCTCCCTATGTCAGTGGATATCTCAAGCACGCTTTCAGGTAGAACGTGGCGGTGCCGTCCGCTTGCAAAAACACTGCGCTTTCGAACAATAGTTCGTGCTTAGCAATGCTAAACCGCCAGAATTTTTTTCTTCAGTTCATTTAGCTGGGTTGCAGTTTAGAAGTGGGGATAGGAGCGGCCACGCTTGCCTCTGATATGCACGAAAGTTCCTCGTTTACCAACTATTTTTTCTTTAAAATCATACAACGTAGCACTCTGATGAGCGCGATATGAACTGCGGGTGAGGACCTCGTATATACATTTAGGTGATGTTACAATAGCGTTGCATTGATTGTATTTTAATGATATGACACAGAGTGTACAAACCTTATTATAAGTGGGCCTTATTATAATGTATATTTAGAAGCGTTATGCTTAAGTAATTATGAGGCGGGTATCTTTTCTTAACTTTTGCATAGATTTTTATAAGTCGCTCTTGTTAGTGTTCTACAATTTAGAATAAATAGAATGGAATGACTATTTCTATTCCGGTGTTATTGCGTTTGTGCGAAATCCGTACTGTTTTAATCGTCCAGTAGTCTTACAGAGGCTGCAAAAGGCAAAAATGAGTTAGTTAAGAAACTACTAGTGCTGACGCTCTCCAGGAAGTGGTTTGACAGATTACAGACTAAGTGTGCGAAATATGTGACTAACTATAATGCAGATAATCTGTTGATGTTCATTCAGGTACAGCCAATTTTGTTTCATCAACCGCAGTTGTTTAGAACAGAGTACTTTTTATTCTTGCAGGTCCTGCACACTACCCCTACAAGGTGAAGTTAGATGAGATAGAAAGCATGGCTTCCGAGTGGGCCTTTACTTACACACAGTGATACCGGTGACAATCAGTAGCACACATTCTCATACAGAGCTGTTAGTAAACTAAAACAATATACACACTACAGCAACAATTCTCAAGACACACATAAACAACGAAGCCTTTCCTACACTCACAACATTTTTGCGCTGTTGAACAGAGAACCCTATGCGAAATTCCACGAACAGGCTTTGCCACATATTGCTCAAACAACGTGACCGACTATCCGCTTCAAGCGTTCACAGCAATTTTTTAAGAAAATTATTATCCCTGCAAAATATGGTTCCTATATACTTGTCGTCTGCATCCATGACGCTCTCCTGTGGCCTTCACTAGCAAGAGTTCCACCCTCCTATTTTGGCCAACTGCAAAATGTGGGTAAGTTCACTTGCGGAATTTTGCACAAGACCCTCACAAAAATTAGTAATTTGTAATTTTATTATTTCATCGAATAGCACATCACAGTCTGTACTTATCCGCTTAAGCATATAGCTTGTATGCGGACATACAAGGTACCTGTATACACAAGGCACATATGCAGAAATACAGCAGATATAAATCTTTCAAAAAAACATTGGTTCATTCAAACACTTCAAACCGAAGCGCCTTTAGCATTCCCTGCAAAAGAAAGTAACAAAGCAAATAAACAAACAAAACGAGAAAAATGTACTTTCTACGTATATAACTAGTAAGAAGCTTAGGTCCTCTGCTGCTAAGCACGTAAAGAGCAATCACATCCACTCGTCGTAGAAATATCGAAAGAGAAAAAGTATGAAAACTATGTCTGACATGCATTAACTTTTTTTAACGATTGTTTTCACGATTACTATCTTTTTCTTTCATGCCAGTGGCTTTGATTCCGGGGCTGGGGGCTGCCAAAGCTTGTAAGCGGTCTGGCTTCATGCCCCAAACGGCAGCTGCCAAAGGTAAAAGAATGGATAGGTAAAAGAATTGTCGAGAAACTAAGCACTTTCTCAATTTTTCAAGAAATTTATTTTGCCAAAAGTATGTGTAAGAAATGAAAAAATAGCAGACGTAAAAAATATGAAAATCCTTTTTTTTTATAGCTGGCTTGGTTCGTACCCAACGCACGCACGACTATTTTCTCAATAAAAAACCGTTTCAATCAATTTCGTTGCAGACACCCTATGCTATTTGCAATATGCAATGTGAAGGTGGACAAGCCCAAAGCATAATTGTTCCTGAAACTCTTGCGGGAGGAATTATGACTTACGTAGTATATTATGCAAATAGATACAAAACATTTAATTTACGTCCGTTATAACATAATTTATTTCCATCGATTTTTTTGCCGTTCATACCGTTTACCGAGCTGGTGACAGCGGGGGCGTGGTGTTGGACCGGCAGCGAAGTGAAACAAAAATAAAAATGGCACAAAACTGGCATAATCGATATATTATCCCTGCTGTGAAAATGTTCACACGGTACTGCAATATCCATATGATCCACCTGACATCAGCGCACACCACCAAAATGGCAACTATGAACTTGGTCAACTTCCGAGGCATGAGATGGCAATTTGATATGATAATCTAATTTTTTGTTTGTGCGCGCAAAAGCATAATCTTTGTTTCAAAAACATTTAATTGATGTTGACTGACAACGCTCCAAGTATTTAAATGATTAAGCCGGGTGTTTGACCGCTGTTTGAATAGTTGAAGTTTAGAGTCGGCAAGGAAGACTTACCGTTGGGTTGTAACATGATTAGTTGAGAGAACGTTTGCGATACCATTATGTAAACTTTGAAAACAATGCCCCAAAATAAAATTTTGAGAGACGCAGAGATTATTCATAGTGACGTTCAATTTTAGCTCACTCATGGATCTAAAAATTCAGGGGAGCACTTCGTTGACCTAAAGTGCGGTGAGGCGGAAGCCTTAGGCGCGGGGTTGCTGCTTGTGTCACTGATGTGTGGTTAAGATGTTAAGCTTCCCCTATGAGTGGAACGCGACAGCGTCTTGCAACGCTGCCAGGGAGTCCACAGAACGCCATCACCCGTTCGGTTCTACGCCTTGCTCGTCGGTAAATTGGTTTTTGAGGAAAGGAAATGCATCTGTCTCGCGTATATCGGTGGACACCTCAACCTCGCCGTAAGAGAAGGGAGGAAGATGGGAGTGAACGAAGACACCGTATTCACTAGACGCGCCTTTGTTCATTCTGAACTATCGAGCTGGCATGGCGGAGTGGTAGCGTGCTCGTCTCGCACTGTGGAGACCCAGGTTCAATTCCCCACCTCGACCAAATTCCTACTCGATTTTATGTATTTATCTGGTCGGACTAGAAAGGTTAATTAATATAACTTGTTAATTAACTAATTAACTAAACTCAGACGCTCCAAGTAAATTGGTTGCATGGTTACTAGCCAAAGTACAATTGGCCCCGTTTGAAATTCGCGCACTGTGACGTCACGACCATTTCGACCAATTGAAAAGCGTGACATTTCTGTCGACAACTTCTGCTTACAAAGATGAGGCATTAAAGGCTTCCGCCTTAATGCATCCTCTTCGCCTAGCTAATGCAGCTACTTATTAGCGTGCCGGCACCTCTGCGGTTTTCGTAAAATTAAGTTGTTTTTTTTTTTGCTGCGCGATTACTGGCGTCTACTGATTTACAGAATCTAGAAAAATTGCGACAGCGAGAGTTCTATGTTCGAAGCTATTAAGGCATTTTTAACGTTGCACAGTGCAGTTTGAGTTTACTTCGATGATTATTATTCAGGGCATTTTTGCTTCTTGTTGAAGCAACACGGTAAGACGCGCAGTTTTTATTTTCTGGAAACACTACCGTGAGCAATGGGAGAGAGCAGATATAAATCAACCTATTTACCCACTAAAACTTGATCAATGGCGCTCTAAGCGCTTGAATCTAGCAAACGATCGTTAAATGTACCAGCGAATAAGACACCAGCATAACTGGTCCCGGTAATTTGTTCTTAAGAAGGAACGTTCCTGTCATGACATTCTATGATTGCATCAAGACCTGCCGAAAGTAATTTAGGGTTGAGTGAGATAAAAAAAAAGTGATAGGATTTTGACGTAGTTAAACCGAACAGACGTGCGAAAGCATGTGTTTAGCCTGGTTGTCCGGCACGTCTGGCGACGATGTTAGACCCAGGTTAGCCCTGATCGAGCTTAAGCTGCAATCTGATATGTTCGCGCCGCAGATAGAAGTAGATGAAGACGACGATGTGCAATGCACAGTGCGAGTGTGCGCTGCAGTTTAACAGGAGTCGTGATCGGCTGCGTCGATATATCAAAGTGTCTCGTACAGAGGCCAGCGAAGCTGATCTGCTTATTTTATTTATGCATGGGCTGTTGCTATGCTAGGTTTGCCAAGGTAACCCTCAAGGTCACCCTCCCATTGCCTACAGCTGCCTCGACGCTCCTCCGAACTAACCCGAGCTTACCCGAGTTACTCCGAGGCTTCACGCAAGATGATTGCTTGGTTGGGACCCTGTTAAGTAGTGCTTTCACACTAAAACGAATCTCAATAAGTAAAGAATTTCCTTTTAAGGTCTGTGTTCGCTTCTTAACTCTTATCGCGAATAACGTCTTCCATGCAGTTTTTGTAAAAAAAAAAAATGAAATGAGAAGGAACCATATAACGGCTACAATCGCTGTTCTTACTTAGTGCAAACATAATTTTTACACCGGACTTCAGGTCCAAACTTTGTCTAGTATTAGACGGGTAAATAAAAAACAAAAAGAAAATACGTCAGAAAATTATGTTGCAAAAGAAGGTATTTTTTACTTCGTTTTCTCTTCAAGAAGAAAAGTTCTTAAAATTTTTGAGATTGCAGCCCTTACTTACCTGGTATGTTGCGAGTTTGTAGACCATCTGTCTTTACATTTTTGTTTTGATTATGCGCCAGTGCGCCCCGACAGACATAGAGATACTCAGCCACGAAATGGCTGCTTGCACATATCTCACACCGGGGCCTGCAGAGTTAATGGTGGTACTTTGCACTCCCCTCACACAGCAGCCTTGACGTTGCCCTCTTTGTGAGGCTGTGCTGGGAATGTGAACGCGCTCAGCAATGACGCCTCTGTGTGAAAGGCAAACACTGGTTGCCGATCCTCCTGGGTTGCTGCAAATGAAAAAAAAATAAATAAAAATAATTGAACAAACACGAAACTATTATTGAAGAAAGAAAAAAACAATGTCATGTCACAACGCAAAGCATGTGGTTGAGTATCTCGAGAGGGTAAAGGGGCGCTTTATATTTCTTACAAATACCGACTACCGAGTGGCCACTTGGTCACAAGTTGACCTGTATCGTGGGAATTCGCAGCGTGTACATTCGCTGCTGCAGGCTTTCAAACGCAGCGTCACGGGCAGCGACGCTTTCAAATTGCTATAAAAGGTCGCCGTGGAGGATAAGTCTCCCATTAATTTCACTTTCGGTGTTGCAGTACGTGCTGAGGATGTTTGGTTAAGTTGTGTCGTCATCGTTTTGAGAAGGACGATGAGTTACTGGCGTTAGTAAACCGGTCTCACGTGGCCATCCTTTCAAGCAACTCAACACAAAAAGGAGCGATACGACTGCAGTTTGTGACTCCGTGGTCGGTCGTAAAGCCGTGGCTGTTGGCGACACGATGACACGTCCACCATCGCACGCTCTGCCTACCTTCAGGCTGCTTATACATACCTCATTCAATTCAACTTCAGAAGAAGCGCAAAGAACGGAGCCTTCCTTAGGCAAAACGTCGTCATTGATTTAGCGCCCCCTGTAGAGTTGAGATACACGCACTTTTACTTTGTATAAATTTTCATTCATCATCACCCTGCTCTCCGGGAGACTTGTTTGAGCAGTGTTTACGGGGCTCAGTCGGAAGTGTTTGCGTTTGATGTTTGCTTTTGTGAGGTCCATGGGAGAAGTCAGCCCCAACAGTGGCTGTATGTGTTTTAGCAGTTGGTTGCGTTGGAGTACTTGACGGGGATACGAGTGCTTGCGCATGCGTAAAGGGCTCCCTTCATGGGAAGCGCTGGAATATTGCCATTTCGAGCAATATTCTCACGCTGGCGTCAAGTTTGCCGCGAAGTAATAGATCAAGGGAGCGCGCTACGCTCCTCTTCTTTAGCGGAAGTGAATACATTCGGCTACGATAAGTAAGTTGAGGCCTTTCAGACTATCACAGCAGGTGTGCATCTCCGCCACGTTCGTGCAGTTGAAGCTAATATTTTGTATCCTTTTATATGGCGATGTGAACTAACCATCAGCGCTTGTCTCTCGTCGGTAGTACCACCATCCGTATTGTGATCGAAAGGCACAATTAAACTTCGCTCAAGGAGAAACAACCTGCCCTTAACAGCCTCCTCTCCACCTTTCCCCTTCTACTCTTGGAAATCATGCGGTCGGCCCGCTCTAGTACAGTGTTATTGACGCCGAAAATATTCATATTGGTTTTCCTTCCAGAGCGATTTTCTGTGAAATGTTTTGTATAGAGCCTGTTCAGATAAAATTGAGCGATTTACGGCCCTCATGTTTGGTACAATGTCAAATTCAGAGATGACGCCTTTTTTTTTTTTTAGAGAGTGCTTTGCACGACAAGAGGTATTCACAACGCCAGAAATGAGCGCCAAGGCGTGGCGGATTGATTTGATTAAAAACTTCTTTATTTGTTCAGTATTCTCAGAACATGTGGGTGGGCCGCCTAGTCCGGTAGTCCATTGGCTGCTGCTGCTGCGCTGGCCCTCCCCACCAGCCAGTGCTGACGGTCAGGATCATCGCTGAGCAGAATAGCCTCCCACTGCTCCTCCGAGGGGTTGGGAATGGGGTCAACTAAGGGATTAAATTGGCATGCCCAAAGGCGTGGCGGAATGACGTGGAACACAAAACGAAGAGCCTGACATAGAGAAATGTAGTTCAGTAAGATGAATTCTTGGGGTAACTTGTGAAGATAAGCGATTTTATCCCTTTTTATGTATCAATTTAGGCATACCTACAAAATGTTGATAACGCGAAGCCCTAAGCTTAAACAAAAACGATGTTCCGTCAAAAATACAAAATGTTTAATTTCCCCATAAAAAGCGCTGAGGAATTAAAAACGGCCGCAACACAAAACACAACTTGCAAAACGAGAATGCTGCTGCATTTGCTTGTTTCAAGAACAAAATGAATTTTCGTTGCGCTTATCGCGTTGCCAGGAATCTAGAAAATTTACAAAAGAAAAACCTAGCGGAAAAAGAAGGCGTATGCAAGACGAGGCTCCACACGAGTACAACTGAGGGAAGGCATAGCAAGCCACGCTTTTCTAAATTTTCGCATCGGTTGCACTCGGTGATCAGCACCTACTAAACCATACTATTTGACAAAAGCAAGAAACCACTGAGTATTGGCTTTGCTCATGGTGCTGAATACTTTTGTGGAGTGAGCGTTGCTGAGCTTTAACTTTGGAATTTCCAACATAAATCACGAAAGCTCCTAGTTATTGAAAGTACTTCAAACATAGTGAAGATAATCGACCACACACCACTGCTCAGCAGTGATGCTTCGTCCACAGAATTTTTCCTTTTCAGGAAATTTCGGGTCCGTCATTGGCCCTAAAGGTAGAAAGGTAATCATCACGAATTTTCAACGAATTTTAAGAATTCGCCGAAAAACGAGGAGAGTTTTTTTTTCGGGGGGGGGGGGGGGGGGGTGGATAAAGTAAATTTCCGCTAACGGTAACGATCTCAGCCATAGACAGTCGCAACCAGGCTACAGACACAGAAAAAAAGGAGAGAACAGCGCAATCGAAGATAGTGCGGAAAGCCTTACTTACGGCCGCCTTACAGGCCGTAATACGGCAGTTGCTAACCGCTGCCACTGTACCACGGCCGCTAGATACAAAGCGCAAACCTCGCTTTGCGCTTTGCATCAAGCGGCCGTGACTGTACATTCCCAAAAGTAGGGTTAACAAGAAGGTTTTGCACAAGGTTTCGTGATCAGCACGAAGTTCCCCCATGCCGTCACCTGGCTGGTTCCTTGGTTGTTCGATAAACTGCTGCTCTCAACGTACGGCATTACTGAAGGTTCGGGCGCCTAGGTTGCCTGCGAACAGAACGAAACGCAGGCGGCTCCATCTCGTGTATTTCCTCGTGTATGCACCCAGTGTGTTTCCTTAAGGTGCAGTTGCTTTGAAATAATTGCTCACTGGCATTGACCCAAGCACACCCACACGGCTCTGAAGGGAGGCCTTCGCAGCCTTCGCAAAAACTTCGTAATTGAAGGATCAATTCAGCCTCTCATTATCATATGGTAGCCTTCCTGGTTATCTGAGTTGATAGAGCGACTGCCTCGGACAAGTGGTGGTCCCGCTTTCGATTCCCAGAGCAGTGTGAATCTTTCAACTACGAAGTTAGCTGCATAGCCTTACTTCGTTGTCGTGTAGCTGCGCTTGGGTTGGTGATAATAAATGATTACTTCTTTGTTTCTCTCATATACCGGGTGTTCAGCGAAAACTTTCAAAAATTTTCAAAAATAGGCTTTTTGGGGTAAAAATACGGCTTAGGTGACATAGTATTACCGGTGTTGGCGGACACCAGAAAACCGATGAACCGTCTTCAGTAGCAAGATGGTTAACTAATTTTTATTAATTCACTTTTTAACTATTAGAGTTAGGCGCCTAGTTGCAGTTAGATTTTGTAGCCGGTCGTTAATAATAGCCGTATCAGTTTTTAGAATTTCGAAAACGCGATTACTCTTGCTGCTGTGGCTTGACAAAATTTGGCTCATCGTGCGAAAGATGCATGAGCATTCGAAAGCATGCAGGCAAAGCAACCCCTCCAGTGTACGTAACTAGTCGAAAAAGCCAACCTTTGTCGAGCCACAGCGCCAATGATAATCACGTTTTCGAAATCATAGAAACTGATATGGCTATTACTAACGACTGACTACAAATATCCAATTGAAACTAAATGGCTAACTCTAATAGTTAGAGAGTTCATTATTAAAAATGACTGAACCAGATTACTACTTAATACGATTCACTGGGTTTCTGGTGTCTGCCAACACTGGTATTACTATGCCACAAACGCCATATTTTTACCCTAAAAAGCCTCTTTATGATAATTTTTGAAAGTGTTTGTTGAAACACCCGGTATATTGTGTATTTACTCTCGTCTTCGCTCGGAGCGCAAATGCAGCGCTGTTTCCTGTTCACGCGCTTCTCACGATGCCATTGCATCCGAGCTCTCATTGGGCGACCTATACGACAGTCCAACTTCGATTTTTTTTTTTAAGTTCCCGAAGTTAGCGTGTCAACCTGTACAACTAATCGATAAATTTGGGAGTAAATACGGTAGTCCTGTAGGGCTGACATTAGCTTTGTAGCCAAAGTTACATGCGGGATACGAGTTAATGCTATCGCTATTCACGGGTTTGTTTCCGTTTTTTTTTTGTTTGGAATTCAGTTAAAGGCATCCTGACTGAATATAGCTTAAAACAGGATTCTCAACAACATTTCTGTTTGGTTTGGTTTGGTTTGGTTTATGGGGTTTAACGTCCCAAAGCGTCTGAGGCTATGAGAGACGCCGTAGTGAAGGGCTCCGGAAATTTCTACCACCCGGGGTTCTTTAACGTGCACTGACATCGCACAGTACACGGGCCTCTAGAATTTCTCCTCCAAAGAAATTCCAGCCGCCGCGGCCGGGATCGAACCCGCGTCTTTCGGGTCAGCAGCCGAGCACCATAACCGCTGAGCCACCGCGGCGGCATTTCTGTTTAACATGTAGCTTTACGGATGGTCATGGCGGCCTAGTCTTCTCCTTGAAATAGGTAGGGGAGCACCGAAAAGAAAACATCACGCCAGCAACTATAAAAAATTCCTGCTCTCTGGCCCTATTAATGCGTAGAGCAAGCAAGTATGAAAGAAATACTATAAAACACCTGAGGCAAAACAAAAATTCAGGGATTTTATGAAGGGATGCAGTAAAAAGGGGCCAAAACAGGAATTTTTATTTCTAATTCAGGGAATTTTCACTGACGGTATGAAGCATCTCTTTTCCTTATTTATTCATCCCAGAATGGTTATTTCAGCCTGAAGATCATTTAAATGCCTGACGAGATTCGCTCCTCACAACACAAATGATAGCCTGCTTTTTAATTGGCAAACATGTGACTGATATTCGCGTGTTTTCGATTAATGTTTCGAAGTTCAGGTTCTGGTAGTTATGCCTGCGGTTAAAACTTGTTTTTCGAACAGAAAGTAACTGCTGCTAGTAATCAATTACTAAAACACATAATTGTATTACCGAGAACTTTAGCCCTTGAAAAAAGCAATGACTACATTACAAATTCGAGGAAAATGTAATTTATCACAAGTAAACAATTGCTCGTAACGTGTTACGTACAGCTATGATATAAGCTGAAAATTGGTCTGGTTTCCTGCATGCTATTGTACTGATTTCGTGTACGTAAGAGCTCAGAGGCCCAATTTATATATCTCAAGACCAGCCCCCCCCCCCCCCCCCCCACACACACACACGCACGCACACACACTGGGGTCCGCGATCGCACTAACAAACTTGAACTTGACAAGGACTTCACAAGCACATACGATGTGAGAAAACGCGTCCGAAAGTAGAAGTGGTCATCAATGGAGAGTAGTGCGCCTTTTGAACTCCAGGCTATCAGGTCTATCAGTCTCTATTGCGTCTTCAGCAGGTAAGCACATGGGCAAATACAGCGGCTTATCCTTCCACTAGTGCGAGCCCTAAAAGGACATCTTTCTGTGAGCGCCTCGTGGCGCGCAGTACTGAGATGGTGCAGAACGCAGTCCACGTGGGCAGTTCAGCTGTGACTGCTGCTGGCACGAGAGATCGCGAAACCAGGTGTTCCCATTCGGCCGTGTCCCATGCGGGTTTCTTTTCCTTCTCAAAGAGCACACGCATAATCCCGTGTTTACATCGCTTATCCCGAGATTTCGCCCTAACAAAATTCCTTTTCTTTACATATTTGTGCTACAAGCAAGAACGACACGGCTATGGGCAAGCACGCGCTCACGGAACGCTCCCTCATTTCGGCGCGCGGGGGAGCGGTCAGCGGCCGCTGGACGATGCCGGCCCACGCAAAGGCGTTGCCAACGGGATGATCCGTCCGCGTGTCTGGCTATTGTGTCTGGGGCATGATCGATTCTCGTCTTCTCCTTTTTGCATCTATCCCGATCTCTCCCTTCTTTCGCCGTTTCTGATCGCCATCCACACCCACGCCTCGTCCCAGACAGTGAAGCTGTGCGATTACTTTTTCGAGCATGTTTTACGGCAGCGTCGGCTTACTGGCTTCGCCCGTGCAGCGGGCATTGTATGCCCGGAACCCCATTGTGCGTGATGCGCGACGGAACGTTTTTACTGACAGCCGGTCTTCATGGCGTGCCCACCAGCGTGTCTTTGCATGCACCGCGATCATCTACGGCGTTGCACGCTTTCCGCAGAGTCGTTCTCATGCGTGCACCGGTATTGAAAAGCAGACGCACCCGTCACACAAAATTTTTATGCATGAATTCTCGCAATCGGAGAACATGTGTTTCTGTTTTGTTTGTTTGCTCTTCTGTATCTTATCTGTGGATACTGAACATCGTGGGCGGACGTATGAATTCTCAGCGCTTGCCTAGAGGAATTTGTTCGCTCATTTATTTTTCACGACTGCTATGGGTTGATGCAATCAAGCAGACGACGACCAGTGCCCGTTGACAGGGAGTTTGCATTTCTCTTTTCTGTTTCGCTTTGATAATTATCGGCTTAAAATGTAGACAGATTCTTCCTTGAATCAGACGACAGGAGACGACAGAACACTTACGGCTGTTTTCTTCTCAGCTGTTTTGACTTTTGAGTCGAATAAAATTTAATTTCTTTCTCCTGTATTGGTTACGTGTCTTGTGGCTCATGCGCGATTTTTCTGCGCCTGGGCGTGCGCGAAATAAGCCTGAAAGGCGTATTAACCAATCTTTCTAAAAAAAAAAAACAAAAACAAAAAAACGAATGCATACCATGCAGTGTGGTAACTGCAGACATTTCGTATTTCTCAGCTAAGTTGAACAGGCGTTGTACGCTACGTAAAGACACGTGACTTCCGAATACTATGATAGGTTCATCGTCCTCGAAACAGGACTTTATTTCCATAAGCGTGTTTAATTTGCGACTGAAAACGCCTCTTCAGTGTACTTCAGTGTGCAGTGTACTGAAAGAAATCACGTGCACGATCAAAACATTTCATCAAAGCCGAAAAACATAACCGCGCTGGTGGCGTTGCTCTGCTTACGTAGTTCGCACAGAGCTACAAACGCGCGTTCTGTATGCGGCACAGTTTGAGCGTGGTATTATCGCTCTTCTGTTTATTATTTCACGCGCCACTGAATGACTACCAAATCAGCACCTTTCTTTAGTTTCTCGTCACAATTGGTTTGTGCAGTTGTGGTTGCGTGGGAAGAGAAGCATTTCGTTTATCTATTTCTACAGAGGCAACAATTTCTTAATATTACGCCCAGGCAAAGAAACTAACGGACGTATACAAGAAGGCGTAAACATCTCGCGAGAACAAAAATAAAAACGAGAGAAGTAACTAACTTGGTGCCCCACAGGATGTTTTGACGTATAGAGATGAGGGTATATGTTAGGTACAATACAGCCACGAGGCCACTTGCTGGGCCGTTTCGCTATGGAGATGTATGAGCTGCCGCTCCTCTGGGATCGCAAAAGCGTAAAATGAGCTCCTGTACTGGTGCATTTCCAATGACCAGGTGCAATTGAAGGTGAAATTGCAACAACTCGATATCAGTGCATTTGTCAGCGGCAGCCCCTGCACACGCGCGCACGCACACGCGCACGCACGCACGCACGCACGCGCGCACACACACAAACACACACACACACACGCACGCACACACACACACACACACACACACACACACACACACACACACACACACACACACACACACGCACGCGCACACACACACACACACACACGGACACGCACGCACGCACGCACAGACACACACACATTCTGGTGCAAACGCCCCTACAGTTTTGCGCATACACGCGCGCGCATTCCCTCGGTGATCTTTTATTAAGGCGAAAGCCTTATATAGCCCATTAGCAACGAAACCCGGTGTCATTGTTGGCGTCCTGTGAAAGTGGTCCAAAAAACTCCCAACGACGTCATCAGCAACGAAAAAAATATCTTCCCAAGGTGCGGGGGATTGAACGATTGAACATTGAGAGGCGAGCATGCAACCCAGAGGACAGAAAACCCCGTTGCCTTTTGGCGAATAAAGGTGAACCTATAGCGTATGCGTTGCCCTACGACTGTACGCTATTGAGCAGGTGTGTCATTAGAAAGGAGGGGAGAAATACAAAATTAAAAAATTAAAGCTTTTGCTTTCAAAGCACGTGAGTAGTCTTAAGTATCCTCTGTAATTTTCATTCTCTCGCATTCTCTTTCACTGCTAATCTCAGCACTGAAAGTGTAAAAAAAAATCATATGCGATGAAGAGCTTAGCGAAGACTACAAAATACAAGTCGGTTCGACGCGGAGGGTGCATGGCCCGGACAGAGAGCCTGTGACGCACCTGAGGCTTCGTTTTCGGCGGTCGCTGTTTTGATCAGTGTACTGAACAGTTAGGCTCTCTCACTTGACGGTACAAAAGGAGGCGAGAAGGCTCAAAAGCGAGGAGCGCACTTTCAACAATTGATCAAAGCCGCTGGCACCTCGAAGCAGCCCTGCTTGATGGTAGCATGCTTACAGCTTGCGCCAAAAACGGGGAGGAGAAGCCTTAGGAGGCACAGCCGGGTCACGCGGGAGGTCAAGCGTTTGTTTGGGTGCACGCCCCCGCGTCCCCAACCCCATCTTTATCCCCCCTAAACTGGGTGGACTGTTTACCTCTGTGTGCACCTTCGTCTCCGTTCTCCGCAAGGGTGGCGTAAGGCCAATACACGGAACCATGATAACTAAAAAAAGAGAAATAAAAAAGGAACGGTCGGGCTCTTGTGGAGACGCTGACTGCCCTTAGGCTATAGCGGGCATTGTCACCGGCAGACGATGCAAGGAGGGCTGATTTGTGGAGGATAAGAGAGAGGGTAGCCTGCGGGAAAAGCTGCTTAGGTAAGGTAAATAATGCGACGCCAAACAACGAACAAGCAGCGTTACGCTCAAGAACGAAAATATATGTCCAGAAGCGAGACGGGGCCCGTGGGGATTCGGGCGGGGAGAAGCGACAGAGAGATCGAGCCTTTGCCTGCCTTTGCTTAGACCGGGACAGACAGTACGGAGCCGCGGGGTCGCCCGAAGGAGTGGAGATTGCGGCCCCATCGTTTAGAGCTAAGTGACCGAAGCTTTGGCGTTGCTGGAGGCGTCTATGACGAGAATGGAGGACCCCCTGAAAAGGGAGGCCGATTTCATAGCGAGGGAGTCATGCTCTTCCGCGTGCACTTTCACCCTCTCTTATTCGCCTCCCTCTCCCATTCCTGTGTCTTCGTAGCCCCTTGGGCATTTCTTTTTGTTGTAGGCGTGTGGGTGGGTGCGGTCTCGACTCGAGAAGCCTAGGGCTTGGATGCCGGGTCAGCAGCGGCATTTAGGCGTCAAGGAGACGGCCCGCCTTAGGCTCTGTGAAAAACGAGCTTCTTTCTCCCTGGCCGAGTTCTTTGCCATTCTTTCGCGTTGTGCTGGGACGTTGCGGGCTGCCGTCGCCCCCGCTCCAGCCGATGCGTTCCGACGCCGCACCTCACGCGGCGTGAACGGAGAATAAAGCTACTGCGCCGCGACGGACGGAACAAGAAAACGGTCTCAGCGGGAAGGTAGAGGGAAAGCAAAGAAGCAGGTTCTCGGTGAAATGCTGGATGGTTTGAATTTGTTTAAAGAATTTTTGTACGTCGACGCGACGGAGACATCCTTTAAGTTTTTTGAGAAAGTTCCTGTACAGTGCTTTTATGTTTCTGCTGTTGTTTGCTGTTTTTGAATGTTTCCTTAATCTTCTAGGCGCAGGGGTCTGGAAACAAAATAAGAGAATAAGTCTTTTTTAATTTCTTTTTCTTCTCTAAACCAAATGACATTCCAGAACTCTGTAGCTTATCTAAAAAAACATGAGGCTTAGTAAAGCCTCATTCTGTCTAGAAGTCTCTAAATTTCTGCCACGTAGTCATGATGACAAGTATACCGCTGAAGCCTCTAATTCAAGTAAAGCTGCTATTACGACTGGAAAAATGAAAGGAGGAGCTGTCGCAAGTAATGCAATTAAATGCTTCGCTTGAGCCCCTGGCAGCTTCAAATCACGAACTGAAATGCGGCGCGAAGGTTGTTTTCAACAAAGTACTCAGAAATATTAACAAGTTGAACACGGTGATCTAACGACCACAACAAGCTGCAGTAAAACACTTGTTACGGCATATCATGTCCATAGTTCTTGGCGGCTGAACCATGCTGTTATGGTAAGGAAAGGAAGCATTTGACTCCTTATTGGAAAAAAGGGGGAAAAATGTATGTATTTGCTCTGGGCAGTTCTCTTTGCACACGTTTGGACTCGTTACAATGTCTGAATTGACAAAAGGCATGACAAACTGCCCTGCCAAATTTAGTGGTGGTGGTCGTGTGCAGGAGCCACAGAAGGAAGACGACATGGCGTCGTTGATGCTCCCTGTAGAGCGGCCTCATATCATTGGACTAATTCGCGTAAGGCCCGTTCCAGTTAATTGGCGAAACCATTTAATGAAAACAACTACCGTGGGCTCTTAAGCGAAGTATATTCCTGAGAGCAGACCAATGATCCTGCGCCATCGCAGTAGTGTCAGAGCGAAGCAAGCGTACTCGACGATGGTCTTAGTCTTGCTCAAGTCGATGTTGAACAAGGTACTCATGTGGGCAGCCTGTAAGCATCCGGAAGAAGGGATTAAAAAAACCTAATGTTTGAAGGGAAAACATGAGACAGAGCAGAAGAAACCTGGTGGGATTCCCATGCACGCGATTTACTATGGCGGTGCCTGTCTCTCCCAGCCAACACACAGAATGATGCTGTATAGGCATGTAAAAAAACAACAGCGAGCTCTGACAGGCTGCAAATTTCTTAATATTCTATGAGGTTTATAATGTCCTGAGTGCGTACAAGAGTCATTCCTGTAACTGTTCACCTTACGTATAATTGAACTTATGTACGCACTTTGACTAAAGTTTATAGAGCCCAGGGGTATTTGCTTCTGGGCCGTACCGTGTGGCCCCTTAAGAATTTCGAGCATTTAAAATCCCTGGAAGGTAAGATAACTACTAGTCCTTACGACTTCCACGAATGCTATACAAGGGACACATTACACGGCTTAGAAGCAACCCTCCCTCCCTCCCTCCCTCCCTCCCTCCCTCCCTCCCTCCCTCCCTCCCTCCCTCCCTCCCTCCCTCCCTCCCTCCCTCCCTCCTGTACTCTAAGCTCTTGACAACTTCGTCTTCTTTCTGTCTGCAGAGATATACAGTAACATCAAGGTGCTCTGTGAGCTGACGTACTTGAGCTGGGCAGGCGTTTGCGCCTGTTGATGAGCACCCTGACGTTACTGTAGCTGTGCACGGGGAACGAACAGACAGCAAGAAGACCAAGCGCTTGTGGCCGTCTTTTGTATCTTCTTTGTTCCTGGTGCGGCGCTACGCTAGCATCTAGCTGCTTGCATATTTTCCAGCTTATATTCTTTCTTTTAGCTTGTACTTCGTTATCCAGCATATGTTTTTTCCCCAATAGCACTGGCGTGAATGCTCACAGTTTTCCAGCACTGTTATTTCATAAAGACAAAGCGACAATCGCTTGGGTCATGATCGCACTTCAAACCAACTTTTGCGCCCATTCGACTTAGCGGCTGTAGTGATACATCGCCGGTGGTAACGAGAGAAGGATGAGATTAAGCTTGCTTCACAACCGTTGAAGGCGAAATATCTGCATGCTAACATCAAAGGCGTGATCTGGCTCACACTTCTCCAGTGTCAGCACACACTGCTTTTTTCTTGCTTTATGTTTTAATGCTTTATGTTTAATGCTTAGAACTGATTATTCGCTACAATACATCAGTGTTGATCGGCCAAATATTGGCGCTGTCAGAGCGGATGCAAAAATTCGCACCAAGCATTAAACAATAAAAGATAAGATTGCAGCGTGGTTGTGGTCGACTTCACCAGAGAATTCATGCTGTCGATTTATTGCATCCTTTCCATCTCCGGCGCTGCCACTCTTAGCGAAACAACGAATTTTTATGGCACGAAAAAGGTCGTATTTGTGACGGATTGAAGCAAGTCGGAAAGCAAAAATTGTTAGCCAAATTCTTGCCTTCCGCTCCCGGAAGTCTGCGGCCTTCTCGATACTCGTCTGTAAATTGAAACACGCATTCACTCGCCGACAAAGGAAAGGTTGAAAACGGCGGCCCGAACATGGGGCTCTCTGCTTTCGTCCGCGCTGTGTCAACGCTTCAAAACGTGCATCCGGATGCTCCTGCACGTGACGGCCCATTCTCAGCTGACGGAGAATAGGCCGTCACTGTGCTCTTTTCACGACCGTAGTTATCTTCCTCTATACAAGCGTCACTCGTGTCGTCGCGACACTCGGAACTAGCCAATGAAGAGTTGTCATTTTTGGGTTCAAAAGATTTCACACGTTTCCCGAGCGCATGCATAAAAGCCGCCGAGAAAGATGTATTTGTCGGCGTCTTGAATAAGGGCAATATTGTGCGTTTTGAATGTATTTTCGTGTTTCTTTTTTGCTTTTTTTTTCCTTCTGTATCAAAAAATTTGACCCATGTCTTCGTTTTTCTTTTCTATTCCGAGGAGAAGCGTAAAAACGGAGCTATTGAAGTCACTTGGATTGGTGAAAGGGAAGAGCGCTGACCATTTGGGAAAACTGGTCTCGCATTACACCTGACAGAAGTGGTCGCGCGTGAAGCGTACACTACGAATCCATTTCTCATTGAGTCGCTTCAAGTGTTCGTGATGCAGTTCCGCGATGTAGAACGCCGATGTATGGAGGGGTTCTCGAGACAGAATAAAAGGAAGAAAAAGGCCTGTTTTTTTTTTTTTTTCCATTCAACGGAAGTCGTCACTGCAATGAAGCGCGGGCATTCTCCACATGTCGCTCCGTATATGAGTGAGTCTAGTGGTTGGACTTTTCGGTTTGAACCGAAAAACACCGAAAAAGAGTGCCCAATCCACTTTTTAAAATTCCGTTTTAACCGAAAAGGTCAGCATTTCTGGAATGCACATCACAGCTAACTGGCTACACAGTACCAGTTGCAGTAAGTCACAGGAGAAAATGATAAATGTGCTTTAACCAGGAACGCGGTGAGACAATGATATATTTGGAATTCATTCCCGTGATTCGATGGTTATGAGTTTTGAGGCATTGATACGCGAACTCATACAGGCCGTCGCAGATCGGGAGTCTCCTCGTCCTAGCAAAGTGTGACAGCTAAAGAAGTGCAGCAATTTGAGCAGATGGAATATACGCGAGCCTGTCGGCTAGCGTATATTCCATCTGCTCAAACTTATCACTGCCTTAGGGCCATCGCTTGGTTAAGTAGGTTTTCCACTGCATGCAAGTACACTGACAACTTATCGAACCACTGTCAAAGCGAAACTATGCATAAACATCGCAGAAGTTCCATGTCATGGCTTCCGCAAAGGTTAAATGGCAGTCTCATCGCTGCCGTCAGCACGTGGACCGTATGATGCGGGCCCACTTACATTTTTCTCTCACGACGCGACCGTTCAACTCCGACGTTTTTACATTTTATTACGACTGTACACATTCCTTCTGCGAGGACATAACTCTTAATAAACTCATCTTGGAAAAAAATTGTCGAGGACACTTATGCACCGCCTTAACGGTATGACGCGATAGCTTTAGTGGGTTAACGCCCATATACGCTAACTGGTCACTCTCAACTTTACATTCACAGATCTCTGCACCACTCCTGGCGCAGTGGTGCATTCGGAGTTCGGGTATACAAGAACATGAGGCTGTGAGAAAGTCCCACCACTTTTATTTCCTTTATCCTCGGAGGGATTCGGAAGACGGAATATGAGCAGGGCAGCTCACTTTTCTTACTCGTGCTGACAAGCGAGTGGTTGCTCAAACGCTGCATGTTTATTTAATCATATTGATCAGAACGTTCCTTGCGTTAAAGAGTTGGTCCATTGAAGACAAGATGTCCTTTTAGCTATTGACAAACAGCAGCTTCTTTGTAACTGGGAAAAACTTCTGTAGGACAAAGCACTTCAACATGAAAAAGTGTGTCTATGACCGATGTTTTTTTTTTGGTGCTTCCCACAAAAGTCGTTTTTGCTATTTCCTTCTGCTTATACATGATAATGTGGGGTGTGAACAAGGCGCTCTATTTCTAGAAAAGCGGCTGCATGGTTTGTTTGCTGTTTTTATTTCCACCTTTGAGGACAGGCGGTTAGGAAATCAGCAATCTCGGGTTGTCTTTTCCTCAGTGTAACCAGACGCAGCAATTATTTAAGTATTGTACCGCAAAGACTCAAGCTTGTTTTGCAGAAAGGAGGCACATCTTAAATACTGCCGTTTGGTCGCTGTTCTCATCGTCGAAGCACAAAACTGTAGCTGCAGAGGTGTTGAGATATACGCAGGTTTATCTGCGGTTATTGGGGAAACGATTTAAATATTGATTCCCTCTGGTGATTGGGCGACTGATATGATGCGCCATTGGGTAAAAGCCCCTAAGCCATGACCATAATGAGCACGCAGCCGGACGATGACGCAGTGATCGTTGCCACTTGTTGGTATATCAAGGAGAAACTGCGCTTTCGCTCGCAAGATGGAGCCAAGAAATTATGGGAGCCGTTTCTAAAACACGATGAACACTAACATATTCCGGCCGTGGCACGTTGGCCCGGAAACGTTTATAATATGGCGATACGAGTGGGCGCCTTCTGGTTCGCGGTCTGGAAATGACAAGTGGCCCTAGAAAGCGCGACTCTTGTCAGCAGTCTCTTGGTAACCTCTCGAGAAGTGCGAGGAGTGACTACAAAGCAGTCTGCGGCCGAGCACATTTCTTGGTGTGTGTAACGCCCATCAACATTTCAAGTGAGATACCTCCAAGCTCATTCGCCGACCACAGGATCGCCCGAACAAGTGCCGACACCCAACCTTCGCGCCGCAACGGCTCCTGTGACACATTGAAGTCGCATGGAGTAGTGAACGTTGGCTTCTCCGTCAAGCCCACGATTCTTGTATGCAGCGCACCGAGAGCACTCCAGGACGCATTCGAGCATTATGAATATGAAAGGCCCCGCATTCTCTCGCCTCTTCTTTGGCTTCGCCCAGGAGCCTTTTTCTTTGAAGTTTCCAAGGGCCGTCCTTTGAGGTTTTAGCGAACATGTATTGCACGCACCGGGCACGACAAAGAAGAAGTCCTTGACGCAACAAGGCGTGCCCAATGAACTGAGCGAATGAATGGGGCGGAACCAAAGGGGCGCTGTGGGTGCCCGCAGCAGCAGCTCCGAGTCATGTTTGGCGGCCGTGCAAGTAGCAGATCTCGAGGCGAACATGCCGCTGAGAGCGCAAGGCCGAGCGCGTAAGGAACGAGTGGGTGCCTTCTTTTAGATGGCATGCGCTTCGAGAGCGGCGAGAGCTGGGACCTGCCACTCAGCCGCTCCGATATCGATCGCCCGACCAGTCAACCCCTCGACAGCCGGGGTCGCCCACCGTCTTTGCTCTACTACACGGCCGCCCTTTCCAGTGATCGCTATCAGACTTATAAATCAGCGGCTGCCTGTCGGACGTCTGTTGCTTGCATCGCCTGTTCTCCGTTCATTCTTGGGGCTTCTGATCCTCCTTGAGAGGGTACGGCGCCAAGAAGCTCGACACGCCTGCCCTATAGCTAGCGACGAAAGTCCACTTTTTGCTTGAGGGCTGGGAAATTTAAAGAAAGAAAGATAAAACGCAATATACCTCCCCTGCATGATTCCTTCTAGAATATGGCATATTTGAGCACAAGGCCTGGGAAGGAGCTTTGTATTGTCGCGCTTCGTTTTATTTCTCGCTTTTTGTTTGTCCGCTGCCGAATGTTTTGGTGCTGTCCATTTTCTTTTTTTGCGTTGACATTACTGACCTCCCCGTATGACCACCTCTTAAGGGCTTTCTCCACCTCCTAAGCGTGCAGAAGGAAACTGTCACAATATCAAACCCCACATCGCCCGAGAGCTATCAGTGACAGTTCTCTTTGTCCCGAAACGACAGCTATACGTACATGTATAGGTTATCCTGGGTCACATCCGGCATATTTTTTTTTTTCTCCCACATTAACATCCTAGACGCTCAATATCAAAAGGCCTGCCTGTCGGGTAAGCAGCATATACGTAAAGAAAAACCGAATGGCTGCAGTTATGAGCTTCTGCCTGAGCGATGGTACTTATATCGCTTGTGTGGTTTGTTTATTTATTCATTCAAAGTTACTTGCAGTGCCATAAAGGCAGTATTGAAGGAGGGACGCACAACGAAATTAAATATTACAAGTGCCATAGTGAGATGATGAGGCAATCGAACACGGAATAGCGATGTTACACAAGAAAAACTCCAGCACACCCTCGCGTACATTGTATAACATAATGTTAAGGTGAAATCAGTTTAAGAAAAAATGCACGAAACGTTTCCACAGATGCGCTGTCAACCAAGTTTTTTGGCACTTTGTTCCAGACGCATATGGCAAGCGGAAAGGAACTGTAGCGAAAAGCATTAATTCAACATTTGATTTCTTGCCTCTAGAAGACGTGATCACAAGTACAAAGCGTGGCAGCTGAACACACAGAGCTTTATAAATGCCGGATTCATTGAAATAGATACGATACAACTTTTATAGTTTACTGCGCAGGCGTCTGCTACTGGGTAGTTCTCACCCAAAAGATAGCGTTATTGCTGAAACGCTGCGTCGAAAATCTAATCCACTGGCGACAAACCGAACTGCACGGTTCCGTGCGTGTTCTAAAGTATCCGAAAACGTAGCGGTGCGTGGATCACGCAGTGCAAATGGCGCATTCAAGAATGGTTCTTACGGGTGTGAGGTGCAGCAGTTATTTTATATTTGCTGAGACGTTATGAAAATTTCGTCTGGAGGCATTCAACATTCAGGATGCTTTACCTATTATGCAGGGTGAGATTTTTTAAAGTTTACAGATTCCTATTCTGAAACCCGTGAGAGCTACGTCAGTGCGGTTTGTGTAGATGGATTGTATCGCATGGCGGACATTATGTACGTGAAAGAGCTCGACTGAAAGAGAAATAATCAGCTAAAATTAACTAATCAGTTCTCACTTTTTGTTTAAACGCACAAGATTATATTGCGAACTCGAAGCAGTCAGCATCGGAGCTGAGCCCAGCTTGTAAAATTTCTGAATCGGCATGGTGGTTCTGCTTCTGAATCCCCGCTGAGTTGTCTTTCATGCGTTGCGAATTTATATAAAGGCGTTGCTTCTCGTGTCATCGTCACCGAAATCAAGCTAAGTTCTTCTGAATCATAAGATACGCAAACCGCGTCAGTATTTTCTGCATTTGAATTGCGAATTGAAGCTCTTATATAAATTCGCTGTGAAGGAAAGGCAGCTAACGAGCCCCGCCGCGGTGGCTCAGTGGTTACGGTGCTCGGCTGCTGACCCGAAAGACGCGGGTTCGATGCCGGCCGCGGCGGCCGAATTTCGATGGAGGCGAAATTCTAGAGGCCCGTGTACTGTCCGATGTCAGTGCACGTTAAAGAACCCCAGGTGGTCGAAATTTCCGGAGCCCTTCACTACAGCGTCCCTCATAGCCTGAGTCGCTTTGGGATGTTAAACCCCAATAAATCAAACCAAACCAAGCAACTAACGAGATTTGAAAGCCAATTTTTCGCCTTCCATATTTCTAACCACAATGCCGATTTAGACAATATGAAAACTGTGTTCGCTTTCGATGTTCACAGCCTTCAATTACTCAATACAGGTAATCTTGCACCCTGAAACCTAGAATTAGAAAGTCGATTAGCTATGTTTAGTTAATTAATCTCCATTTAATCGAGCTACTAAGGCACCTCAAACTTTTTTTTAAAATATAAATGTGTAATGGTTAAAAAAATCACCCTTTATATTCAATATGGGTGGTGGTTACAAAATTTTATTTGGAAAAGCTTAACGAAGGGATGGTGAACATAAAAAGGCGGTGGAGGATGCGAAAGTGAAAGACAGAAAGGCGGAAGCGTAAGGCGGAAAGTGGAGGTGCAGAGTACGGCGGGGGCAGTTTGCACCGGTGGATGCGTACTGTCTTTCTAAACGCACCTTTCGATAAACGTCCTACTCAGAGCGTGCACTGCAATCGGTGCCCACAAACGACTACGGTGGATGCGCTAGAAAGCAGAAACCCCGGCAACCCATCTGTTACAGGCGGCTCACATTGGGGGGTTTATAAAAAACAACGCACTGACTTGCCCAACAGAGACGATTTCTTGCTCAAAGGTTGTGGACCCCTTAATTGTTGCACAGGAGCACGGATGCTTGTCTTCGAATCGGCTTAAGATCTACCGCGAAACTGCTCGTCGCCGTTTACCGTGGGAATGGGCACACGCTGCTCTGAATGTGCGCGCCACGCGCCTCTTCGCCCGCTCCGTACGAAGGCGCACCCTTCGTGGCTTCAGCGTTCCTCTTTGAAGCAATGAGACAAGTACGTTGCAACGCGTTCTCCCAGGGAGCAGCAAACGCGGGATAGGACGCCGCAACCAGGCGAGGGCTGCAGCGCGCCTCTCGACACCACTGAGGAGCGTTCGTTCAGTGCGATAGTTTAGTGGCCTCGTGGGACAAAGCGGAAATGATTCGCATCATACTCTTAAGGGCAGCTTAAGCATCGTCCTTTTTTTTTTGCCTCAGTATATCGCAGAATCAAGCTGCGCTCAAATTTCGAATTCGGGAATACCGTAATTGTTGGTCAATTTTTCTAAAAGGAGCGGAATTCGAACAGTACACTGAGTTTATTGAGTTACGTTTACTCGTAAAACAAAACATATTGGCATTTGCTTGGCTTTAGTGCCATTTTCAACGCGATATGCCATTTCTGGATGCTGTCTAGACTTTCGTTATAAAGCGCAAACATCGTATTCGCTGTTTTTCAGGCTGTACACGGCGCAGTTGTCTGCGTACAAGCGGGTTTTGTATGAAATTTTCTGAACAATACCGTCATTATAAAATGAAAAAAAAAAAAAAAAATTCGAGACCACTGCGGTAACCCGCATTGGAATAATGCGAAGCAATGAAGCCTCCTCATTTCAAG
Organism: Amblyomma mixtum; assembly: GCF_055824585.1. NCBI lineage: Eukaryota > Metazoa > Arthropoda > Arachnida > Ixodida > Ixodidae > Amblyomma > Amblyomma mixtum. Next base: position 176,748,239 of record NC_143014.1, read on the forward strand.
TTGTTTTTTGTCTTGAATTGGTTCCTTAATTACCCAATCCATTCGAAAATAAAGCATTCTAATTCACATTAATTCGCAACCAATTCACAATTATTTCACAGTTGATTAACTTTAAATCGACGTTAATTCATCTGAATGTAGCATTAATTCACATTTAAATCACATAATTCACCTTAATTAATAAATAAATCACCTTTATTCACTATCATCCGCCTTAATCCACTCTTGATGCTTTTTTGTAATCATAATTGGTTCCTTAATTACCCAATTTAATCAAAATTTAATATTTTAATCACCTAATGTGCAATTTATTCGCAATTAATTCACAAATAATTAACTTTAATTTACCCTAAATTCACGTTAATGTGCCATTAATTCAAATTTAAAGCATATTAATTCACTCTAATTCATAATTAAATCACCTTTATTCACAACTGATGCACATTAATTAACCTTAATTCACTCTTGACACTTTCTTTAATCATTGATTATTGATTGGATTTCGATTACCTGCACATTTCGCTCGTTTCATCTCAGTATTCATTCCAGAGTTTCAATATGACGCCACGAGTTCGCTCCGCTCACACTTCCGATCACGTGGTACCACACTTCCTCCTTTTTCAAATTTGGCGCCAATTTTGCTCTAGCCCCACCCACTTTTTGAACATTTTTGGCTCAACTAAATAACTATTCTTCCGATTTCGATTTTTTTTGCGCAGCGTCCTCACATCACCCTCTTTCGATTACAACCACTCGTTTTACGCTACCTCTTCCACAACTGCTGCCGACACATTTTGCGGACACGACTCCGCCGCCGTAGCCTAGTAATGCTTTCGCATTAATAAAGGTCCCAATAGAGACCCTGTTTTATTGTTAGAGCACCCGGCAACTGAACCGGAGGACCCGAGTTGAAATCCCGGCCGCGTTTCTATGGAGGCGAAACGCAAACGGCACTCGCGTGCTGTGCGATGTAAGAGCGCGTTAAAGAACACCAAGTTGTCTAAATCCGGAGCCCTTCACTATGGCGTCCTCCCGCATAACCCATGTGTCGCTTCGGGACGTTAAAGTCAGCAATTTACGATTTACAAATCCATGGCACTATAGTATCTCGCTTTTACTTCATGAACAAACGTTACATTTAGCGTCATTCAAGGACAAATGAAATCGAAGGCGGTCGAGCGCCAAATCTGGTCATTAAAAAAGGTTTGGTTTAGTTTATGGGGTTTAACGTCCCAAAGCGACTAAGGCTATGAGAGACGCCGTAGTGGAGGGCTCCGGAAATTTCGACCACCTGGGGTTCTTTAATGTGCACTGACATCGCACAGTACACGGGCCTCTAGAATTTCTCCTCCAAAGAAATTCCAGCCGCCGCGACCGGGATCGAACCCGCGTCTTTTGGGTCAGCAGCCGAGCACCATAACCACTGAGCCACCGCGGCGGTCATGGTACATGGTATTACGGAGGTAAACACTCTCGCAGCCTACTTTTGTCGACAGCATTTTTTTTCGTGCCCTGACCACCATCTAAGTCCGAAAATGACCGCAAAACAAGAAAAAGAAACAAAAACTAAAAAATTGTTAAACACTATTTTTTTCACACATAAATATAAAATCGTTTTCACATAAATAAATGCGCATTCATGTGCATTTATAAGAAACGATTTGTTATGAATACCTTTGATTTGTCCTTAAATATGAAACATCGGAAGAGGCACAAAACCATGGTACTTTGAATTTCTTGATTACTTTATGTTCTCACAAAAGACATTCCAAATATTTTCTAATTTTCAGAAGAACTCATGGAAGCCTATAAAACCACTTCGCAGCGTATGGAAGGTAAGCTATGTCAGAAACAAAAAATTCAGGGGGCACTTTGATTGTCGAAAGTGCGTAGAGGGGAAAGCAGTTTCCGCACCACTTTGACTGCCTCTGTGCTGTGGCACTGATGACGTCACCACTGGATGACGTCCCACATGATTAATGACTAATTACTAAGTAATTAAATTACTAATTAATGGCTAATTTCAGATTAATGACTGAATACTAATCAACTGCTAATTAATGATGCTTAACCTTCGCCTTTAGGAGCGGAACGCGACAGCATGTTGTAGCGCTGCCAGGGAGTCCACGAAAGGCCACCACCCGTTCGGCGCGATTCCTTGCCCTTTGAACGCAATGCTTTTTGAGGGAAGGAAATGGCGTAGTAATTCTCTGTCATCTCGGTGGACACCTGAACCGCACCGTACAGGAAGGGAGAAAGTGGGAGTGAAAGAAGAAAGAGGGGCCGTAATGAAAAAAATGAAAATTGTATTTGAGGAAAGGAAATTACGCAGTAACTGTCTCACATATCTCGGTGGACACCCGTCAAAAGCGTGACACCTCTGCTGACAAGCTTCTGCTGACAGCCTTCTGTCGACGGCGGTGGGGCAGTAAAGGCTTTCGCCTTATAAACTGCATTTCTGAGGACCCGCCGCGGTGGTTTAGGCTTAGTGACTGGGGTATCCGGGTTCGAATCCGACCGCGGCGGCCGCGTTTCGATGGAAGCGGAACGCAAAGGCGCCTGTGTGCTGTGCGATGTCAGTGCACGTTAAAGATCCCCGGGAGGTCGAAATTATTCCGGAGCCCTCCACTACGGTACCTCTTTCTCTCTTTCACTCTCACCTTCCTCCCTTCCCTTACGACGCGGTCCAGGTGTCCACCGAGATATGGCAGACAGATACTGCTCCATTTCTTTTCCTAAAAAAAAAATAAATTTACCAATTTTGCGGCATATTTAGCTGCCAGTTGGAGTATGAGGTGGCCCAAGTAAATATATAAAAGCTTACTTTGCACAATAACCCTCAATGACATCTATTTCAAGAATTTATTCGGAACACTCCTATGTTTAAATCGAGAAAATAATTTTGTAAGGTTACGGCACGACCCCTCGGCTCGGTTTTCACTTCGCAATTGCTATCTTGCCGCAAAGTTAGCTTCTCGGCGGGGCAGGTTCGGATGTTGACATTACGAGTTTTATGCTGTTCACGTGGAGGAACACTGGCCCCAGTGGTGGTGCTCAGACTGAAAGCAGCACTTCAACTTGATAGCTCTTACGGTAGGCGAGGGATGCGAATCGAGGCTACAGAGGTCTTCTGTCGACCCCTATGCAGTTACCCTGAAAGGTGTCATGGCGCATTTCAGCCTTGAAGTGCTGGGTTTCCATAGCTCCGGCGGAAGCGTGCAGTGAAGTGAAGAGCGAGTACCATGTATCACAGGAGTAGGACACGGGCACTCTACGAAATTATTTTTTCGCTTGAAACAAAAAGTGCTCCGATTAAACTTCGAGAAATAAATGCCATTGAATGCCACAGTGTAACACACTATCTTCCATATTTTTCTTCAACATGCCGGTAGGCAACTGACGGCTGAATACAGACGAAAAAAACAAAACATTTTTTTACATGTTTAGAATTTTTTTTTTACGTCATTTACATTTCTTACGCTTGGGAGCATTTTTCTCGCCTTTTGTGAGCTCTGCAGTAAGTGAGAAACTTCTTGGAATGACTCCTGTGAGAACATAAAAATCAATAAAAGAATTAGAAGTATCATCGTTCGGTACTTTTTTAGTATATGTTTGATATTTAGGGAAAAATGAAATAAATACATGCAGTTCATCGTATATAAAGCGCATTGTCTTTTATGCACGTCAAATAAATTTCATTGCCATGCGTAAAAAACTTAATATTTGGCAACTTTTGTGTTAGCTATCATTCGCGAACTTAAGTTGGCGGACAGGGTGCGAAAAAATTTGTTCCACCAAAAACCATCTGGGAGAGTGTTTACTATAGTAACGCCATGTTTCTTTCTTTTTTTTTTTCAAGCAGCTGAAGATGGTCGAAATCAAAGCCTTGGCCAATGAGCTTGGAATGACCCCTTAGAGCCTTTAGGCCGATGGAACTTTCGGCGTGTTTGTCAGGTTTTCGTTTACTGAAACTTGCCCTTCGCAAAGCTACGAGGTCGCAGGACGACGCATACGATTGTTAGTAAGCTTAGATATACCCACCCAGTGCTTTAGAACCTGCCTCGGCCGCCTTAGTTAAAGCTTCTCCTGCAGCCCAACACGCATATTTTTAGTTCCGAGACCCGCATCCAGCCTCTTTTGCACCTAGCTCGTTGAGACTGCATGACGGCAGCAAAATGACTTCGTACTTATACAATATGCCTACTTACAGAATTATACAAGTATGAGTTGATACATATACACCACTCACATGAGATGTCTCTGCCTTCCATCAGCAAGGCGGCAAGAAAATGATGTCTCCGCAAACTGCACACCTTTCTGCAGAAAATGTCGAGCTGTCGTTTCGCAACACGACGTAGTAACAGCGATCAGCGATTTTGATAAAGCCCGCCGACTGTTAAAATTGCTGTGGAGAGTTTATTATACTTTTTCCGGAGGATGAAATTTACTACATGAGATGCTTCTGACTACACGTTAGGCTCTGTTTTAACTACCGCCAGTTATTGTGACGATGGCTTATCATTTAGCATCCCAGCGTGGCCGCGCATTTGCAGCCCTTCGCATTCTTCCCTCTCCTTTCTTGCTTATAACTACGCCTCGCATACCGCAGTCCACGTTATTTTTGTTTCAACGCCTTTCCCATGTAGCTCAGTCATCTGGGCACGCACTGGGCGCCTGATTAGAATGAAAGAGACTTGAGAATGCGTCCTACTAGTAATCAAGTTTGAACCTTGCAGCAGGTTTCAAACGCATTAAAAGTGGCAGCATTGCTGCTAACTAGTTGAGTTATGAGATCTTTAAAGAAAGCGGATCCAGTTGGGAGGCGTCGATCGGTTCCTCATTTTCTTGCACGCAACTGTGAGGCCTATAGGGACAGCTATTAAGAAGCAAATAAGAGAATGACACACTTGGAACCAAACCAAACCACTTGTTATCTTAGTGTTCCGGCATGCCACCTATAGTCGCCGCTTACGCGATGCGCGTTCATAGACTGAAATAGGCGTAATAGCAACAACACAGTCGGCGAAGTTGATTTGTGTGAAAAAATAGAGAATAGAAATGATGCGTAGAACGATGGGTGAAGGAATATTCTGTAGAGAGCCTAAAATTTTTTGCCTCTTGCTTGCACACACGCCGGAAAATGAAGAAGCTCAGAACGTCGGATGCTGGCCAAAGTGCTCGGTGCTAACCAAAGTAGCAGCCCAAATATATCCACGTGCTTTTGCATAAGAGGCAGGCGTTAGAGGGCACGGGCAGTGAATGCTAAAAACATTTCCTATTTAGAAAGGAGGCACGGTATGCTGCAACGCAGTGGAGTGGGCGGGCTATTCCCTAAGTTCTTCGCCTGCAGTATATGTAGCGCCGCTGAAAGGCGCGTGCGCGAGGAAGGCCCAGTCGTACGGCCCGCTATACATTTCATCGGCGCGTGCGCACTACACAAAGCTGGCGCGTGCGCGCGCGGTCGCGCGGCAGGAGGTTCATTGCCGCCGGCGGTCCTCCCCCGCCGCATGCGTCGCGCCTGCGGCGCAGTGGCGGCCGTGCACGGGCGACAGATGGCCGCAGCGGAGACACGGGCCGCGTGCTGCCACGTGCCCACTTGGGTCGGCCCGCGACCATCGCCACCTCTCGCAGCGAGGATCCGGGGTGGTCCTCAGCCATCGCTCCATTTGACTCTGACGGGCCTCAAAACGCGGCCGTTATGGGCGCCCTTTCTTAGAAGGGGCTCGGGCCGGAGGTACTTCACAGTGAACTTAAGTATTTACCCAACGAGAGGAAGCGAGACAGAAGGACGTTTGTATTTAAAACCAGCTTAAACACCAACGAGGTAACGATATCCTATAGGAATAAATGGGTGCGTTTGGACGGGACATAAAAAGCCGAGATGCGATGACCGCTGAAGTAATAGAGACTTTCATGGTAGCGGAGATGGACTAGCATAAACGTATACCAGATTGTTGGACGCTGGGTGCGCATGCGCAATAGCCAAACCTGGGCCGTGCTTGCACTGCCCGTGCCCAGGTGGCTTTTGGTAAACCGGTATACGTCTACGTTAGTATACGTGTCCGCTATGCTAAATATGTCTAATAGGTGGATTCTAAATGAAGGAAAACGTGTACAGGCGGGGACGTAGGCAAAAGAGTCACACGTAGGGGGGATTGGATAGCCCCTTCAGGCACACAAGAAATATGGCAATGAGACAGCTGGTCCAATGGCTTTCCCCCTTTATTTGAGTCCCCACATAGACGCTAAAACAAACAGACAAAAATTCTTGATGCACACAAGTAGAGATATGCTCCGGCACACATATGTCCCTATGTCCGCTAACGGTGCAATGGCTGCGGCTGGTAACTACTTCTCACAGTGAAAAGTCTTGAAATAGTTTTTCTGCGTTTTCAACCACAGGTGCACTTCGCAGACTGTGCAATAGTTGCCTGTGCCGTTTTCGAACTTGCTTTTGGCCCAGCTTACGCAGCGTTTCCTCTGGGTGGTCATAGCAGTTTGTCGCTCAGGAGCTCCTGGGTTCGTTGAAGTCAAAATACTGTTAGCTGTCTGCACGGTAGTTGAAGCACTCTTGGGCTGGCACTGTTTGTCCGTGAAGCGCAAAGGACTTCGGATTTCTTCAAATCGATGCAGTAGCATAGCATTGCCGCCCCAAGGTCTCCTGATAGTAGGGAGTGTGTGGCAGTTCATCACGAAGTTCATCCCAAGGAATGCTCTCATTTCTTCCCTATTTATTGTAAATACCTTTCCTTTCTGCTCGCAGTAGCGGATACCTTCCTTGATTAGCACATCACAAACTAGGCTGCCAAAGTTTACCACCACCGAAAAAAATATCGAGTGGTGTAACGCCGTCAGCTTCTCCTAAAGTAGGAAGTAGCAGTTCACCGTTCCGGAAATCAGGATCAGTAGTGAAATCTCTGGAGTCATGTAGCTTTCCCTATGTCCAGGAGATTTGCTGAGAGTCTCCTCTGTGCTTTTTTTCGGGCGGAATTGGCAAAGAGGACTCTGCCGCCCCTCGTTACACTCGCTTCCGTGGTGGTTCGGAGGAAACTTTTTCTCAGGATGTTCAATGGTAATTTGTGTTCAGATGTTAACAACGTCTCCCTCTAACAACATAACGTCCTCTTCATCCAAAGCCAACGCCGTTTCCACATTCTCATTAGCAAAACAGAAACAGAATCTCCTCTTCAGACCCGAGGGATCGGCCATGTCTTACCGACATTCACCTGCAATGCGAAATAAGCTTGAAAATAAGGAAGTCACCTCTGAAAGCTTTTGTTATGAAAGAAAAGACATCATCTTACTGTTTCTGCAACTCGCGCACATTTTCCAAAAGTTAAGAAGGCAAGCACCGACAGATCAGCTCGACGAAATGGGCTCCGCTTATGCACATAGAGACGAATAAGTCCCAGGACACAAAATGCGTCTAAATCCGCCTTGGCATGATTATTCATTTATATTAAATGCGCGGTGGTTTATTAACGGTTTAGCAGTATATGTTAGCAAAACAGTGCTAAAGAAACCGGGATTGCTGTCCAAAATAGTACTTACGTGATTGCAGAAACGCAGCTCTCCGACCTCAGCAACTTCTTCCGCTTTTGGTGCCCTTTCTACAAAACTGTTGCCAACCCATGCGCTATATATGACAGATCTAGCATGTAGCTGCCGATAACAGCAGCGGTTGCTTCAAAACTAACACCACTGCTCCCGATAAGAAATGGTTAACTTCGGGGACATATATGTCCTTTGTACCTAAATGGGATAAGATGTTATTGCCGCGCAAGACAAAGAGAAGGGCGATTGGAGATCAATGGGCGAGAAAAGCACCTTTTCTGCATTAGATGCATCCCGCCTGATCATGATGATGATGATTCGCGCGCCCAGTAACCAAATGCGTGCAACTGTACCGCTCTCCAGTGAGCGCCACGAGAGGTGCATGCAGGCCAGAGTTCTACTGGCGTCATGTCATTGATCTTCTTTCCTGCCTTCAACATAGCCTTTCTCTGTATGATGACGCTGGTCTATAAGGAAGCTGCAATATAAATTATCTGGATGACCGGCGGCTGAATGTACGTGTGTACGAGCACACGAGGGCTGTCGTCCTCTTCGACCTGTGTATACTGAAGATATTTGATTTCAGCAGATCTTTACGTTGCGTAGCTACCATTTTTCTACTGAAGGCTGTATACGAGAGCCTACCTGGAAGTTTCTTCGGCGGTCCAGCTTTGAAACGATGACGTAGCAGTTATGTCCATCTTAGACATGGGTCGTAGCGTCGTGCACTCATTGAGCATCCTCAATAAGATACCGCTCAGTTCAACTATTGTCTGTTTAATAACTGTTATGAAATAAATTGCATTATTTAGCTGCAGAATGTTGTGTAAAACTAAGAACGCTATTGATCACTGAAATCTGAGATTTCACTGGCTTGCCGTGGCAGATACTTGTACAATTAGCGCTACCACCAAAACAAAAAAAAATCCAGCAACGAAAACTATACTGTGAATTTTAACACTGATAGCATGTTTACTACCTGTCTAACTACAGCTGAGCTCATTTCCTTCAGAATTACCCGATGTAATAAATTTTTCTGGGCAGTTAAATATCATTCGCAACCGCAAGCTTCATGGTTCAAATGGAGAACTAAATGCGACGGACCTTTCTGACAGTACAAACTGAAGACGGCTGGGGGTCGAAATTACGCACATAAAAAAAAAAAAAACTGAGAAAAATATGGCGATCGAAGCATTTCAAATAGGTTACAGGAAACAATAACAAATGAGAAAAGTGTTAAAAGATGCATTTTAAAAAAGTAAAACAATAACTCGCTTCGATTTACAGTTCTACATGCATCGTTGGTTTTACGGACTAGCAAGCAATGTGCTGCACTTTCTTGTGGTCAGCATGCGCCTGAGAATTTGAACCCATACCCGCACGCTTTCTTCTCGGCAGCACTGGCCTCTTTTAGGGTGGCTAACCTTTCATCTCTTTCACTTGATTGCATCTGGCAGTGTCCGCTTCCTTTTCGACTTCTCTGCTCACGGGCTGGAGATCGCCTTGTTCTTATTCTTTAGATTCTTCACAATTACTATTCGCATGAAAGAAGTAGAGGTACAACTCTGCTCTAACAGATTCCTGTCAGTCTTCCCCAGTATACTTCCCGAGCTGACCATCGGTATGAAAAGCTGCGCCGAAAGTGGACACTGCGCTGAGTTCCGCTTTCGACTTTCCCAACGCGCGAAAAGCGAGCTCAAAAAATGCCGGTAGCTCTCGATACCTTTTGGTAACAAACACCTGCTTCTTTCGCTATGGCTGCTATGTCCTGGATCAGTTCTGCGACGGTAACGGTGCTAGTGTCCTGCTCGGTTAAGCTACGCGGTTTCTTCAATGGACATCAGATTTTTTTCCACAGCGAGAACCTTATTCGAACCCACCCCCGGTCGTCGTGTAAGTGAAGCACGTTGTAGTAGTTGTAGTTGTCGTAGAAATCAGCAAGCCAAGGCAAACCAAGCCCATAAAGAGAGAAGGAGAGAAAGGGGAAAAAGAAACGATACAAGGAGGTAAGAAGAGGAGGCGAAAGAAGAAGAATCGAAGAGGAAGAACATGAAGGCCAGGCCGAGAGATCAGAAAAATTGAAGAGAACACTTAAGCTCCGCCTGAAGTGTATAATAGTGTATAATAGGTTAATTCGCATTTATGCAGCAAGGTCTTATGTACTTTACTTTCATAGATCTCTGGGAGTCCTCCTACCCCTCCTGGTGCAGTGGTGCAGCGGTTAAGCGTTGCGTCACTACCCTGCTATGGCAGGTGCTCCCAGGAGTGAGCCTCGTGCGGCCCAAGTTGCTCTTCCCTAGCGACCAATCATTAATTTAACTGCCACCTGCCACGCTGGGCAGTTTGCTGACTATCCGGCGGGCATGCAGGTTGTGAAGACGTCGCCAGGTCGCGTTACCTAGGTGTCCTACCAGCCTCCTAGGTTGCTCTCTGGGGACCACCTGCCGCAGCCATGCCCGTGATTTTTCGCTCACAGCGCCGACACTGGAGTTCCTGGTGAACGGGGTCATAACTATCACGTTAATGCAGAACCCAACTCACGAGACAGAAGAAGAGAAGAAAGAAGAGAAAGAGGAAGAAGAAAAAGAAGATAGGAGAAGAGAAGACAGAAACCACGCGAAGAGACGGAAGAGAGAAAGAAGAGCAGAGGAAGCAGAAAAGAAGGGGGGGTGGGGAGACAGCTTTCGCCGAAGGTTTTAACAAAGCCTAGCGTACGTAGATTACCCACGATTTTTTTAGAGCGAAAGTTATAATAGCTTAGCTCAAGGCGAACACAAGTTAGGGAGTACAAAGAAAGCCGTGTGACACATCAGTCTAGTAGGCGGTATTTTCTCTCAGTGTGTGGTTCAAGTGCCCAGCTACAAAGTGAGCCAGTTATGCGCCTTTCCTTCCGTCAAAACCAGGAAAGTGTTTAAACCAAGAATAAGATAAGACAGTCTAGTTACCAGACTAGCTTTATTCGCTGTCTATATAATCGTTCCGCTGGATTTGAGGAAAGGAAAGATGCATAATTGGCACACTTTGTCGATAGACAACTGAACCGCGCAGTGAAAAGAAAACACGAACGCAGACTGAAAGCTTGTTTCCATCTAGCGTTCGTGTTTTACGCGATGTCGGTAGTACCCCCATGTCAGAAAAAATTGTCCGGCATCGGCGTTGGCGACCGTTTCAAGCCTCGCAGCCGGAGCAACAATTGCAACCAGATGCTCTGGCAACCTAGGCGGGTAACTTAGGTGACATCACCGTGTGGCGTGATGTCATCACAATCCGCCTACCAGATTGTGAGCGAATTGACTATCGTGGCAGGTGGCAATTAAATTTATGATTCGCCACGAAAGGTTGCTCGGGAAGAGCAACCTGAGTTTCAGAAACCTCACCGGTGGCAGCACCTGCCATCGCTGGGCAGTGGCGCATCGCTTCACCGCTGCACCACTGCGCCAGGAGTGGAAGGAGGACTCCCAGGGATCTACGAATGTAAAGTACAAAATGACCAATTATGCATATATGGGCATTAACGCTATCGCTTCATATCTTTAAGGCGGAGCTTAAGTGTACCCTGCAGTTTTTTTTTTTTCTCGCACGGCACGATTGAGGCGTCTCCCGCCAAAATGAACCAGTTATGCACATTTTCTTTCCTCACATGCAGTGGAGGGTCTAGACCATTTCTAGCACCACGTGGTCTAAACTGCGAATAAGGCTAGACTGGGAACTAGTCTGGCTAATTTGTTTCGTGCAAGCGGGCGCTGAACTGCGCCTGGAATGAAAGATTGAAAAGGGCAGCCCATGATGCAGAACAACACAATTAATCAGGCATGGATCTCTCGTCGTGCACAGCGCTTTCTATCGGCGTCCTGCACTCCACCCGCACGCAGCGCTAGATCAGTCTCGGTCGCGGCAGGAGCGTTTTAAAGCGAAGTGTGATCAAACTAACCGGCTCCAGTTCATGTTGCCGGCCGTGCGTTCGGTGTAGGTTAAGAATTACTTAATCACCCCGTTTTTTTTTTCATTCCTCCTAGCGCCTCCCTATAACGTATGGAAATGTTTTCCCGGTACATTTCGCAATCATAATAGAGTTCTGCATTTTTGGTGGTGTATCAGGTTTGACGTCCCGAAGCAGCACATGGGCTGCCGTAGTGAAGAAAAGGAAGAAATGAAGAAAGAGGTGCCGTAGTGGAGGGCTCCGGAATATTGTCGACCACCTGGGGATCTTTAACGTGCACTGACGTCGCACAGCGCACGGCCGCTTTTGTGTTTCACCTCCATCGAAACGCGGCCGCCGCGGTCGGGGAACTCCCGCTAAGTAGCCGAGCGCCCTAACCACTGAGCCACCGCGGCGGGCAATGAAGGTTAAACGCAAAGGCGTCCGTGTGCTGTGCGATCTGAATGCACGTTAAATATCCCCAGGTGGTCGACATTATTCCGGAGACCTCCACTACGACAAATCTTCGTTCCTTTTTTCTCTCACTCCCTCCTTCCCCCTTTCCCTTACGGCGCGGTTCAGGTGTCCACCGAGATATGTGAAAGAGATACTGTGTCATTTCCTTTCCTCAAAAATTCTATTTCAATTTAGACACCTTTAGTATATCTTGCACAATTCAAGACAAGAGTGTCCTTAATCGAATCGCCATCTGTCACTAACCTTTTCAGAACTGCTTTCCCAAATGGCTGACCGGTTTAATTGCTTGTCTAATAATTTCCATCGTTGCGCGAAAATGATAGCTCCTTGAATGAGGCAAGATTTAGCGTTAATAAACGACCTCCTTCATCTTAATACGTCGGATTTATTTCATCAATTCCAGCCAAAATTCCCTTCCGATAGTGTCCGTGTAGCATGCGGTGATTAAACTTTTAAGAAGTCCCATGCTATCTAGCTTTTCAGTGCTCCATTATTAGTACACGCTAGATATTTAAGTGTCATCCTAGAATATACGCCCTTGAATATACGACGAAACCCACCAGAAGAGCGAGACTTATAGGAGGTTCCTCTAGCGAGCGTTGTAAGTCAACCTACGCATCACTTACAGGGTTGGCAATTTTATTTTTCGTTTCAGTTTTCTTTTCTTTTGGAGGGGTGGGGGTGGCATTTTGTAGCACCAGTGTCATCGCCACTTTTGGATTTTACAGCAAGGCAACGTTATTTTTTTTTTACGCCGGTGCGGCCACATGACGCGGCCACTCGTGGAACAAATGATGGAATTAATACTCCTGTTCGGGCGAGTTAGTTCATTTTTGATAAGATGCGTACTTGCGCGAAGAAGACAGGACGTAACATAGAAACACAGACGACATGTACAGAGAGCTCTGTACAGAGAGCTCTGTACATGTCGTATGTGTTTCTTCGTTTTGTCCTCTCTTATTGCGCAGGTACGTACCTTATCAAACATGATTGAAGCAGATGCAAGGAGCAGAACATCCAGACGACAAAACGTGTTTTGTGACGTCATAGACACTCAGCCAGAGTATAGATGCGCGACTGCGCGTGCGCGGCTCACGCGTGGGTCACCTCCGGGCCCCAAAAGTGGTGGACGCCAGCGGTGGAGAACAGTGGCGGCCCCCTGTGGAGAAGACACGCGGTGCGTCGTGGGGGTACACGGGTGCGTTGCTTCACGCCGCAGCCGCCGGCGACGAATACAGAAGAGGAGCAAGAAGGACGTGATGGGGAAGGGCCGCAGCGGGAGCCCGGCGGGGCTTTTCGCATTGTCCCAAAGCCTCTGCGGTGTCCCTTTCACCTCTGTGTCGCACCGCTTCTATTGCGTGGTGGCCGCGGATGCCCCGAGGCAACCCGCAGGGGTAGGGTCAAGGTACACGCGTCAATGGCCGCCACAAGAGGTCTCAGTGCCATAGCGCTGCGTTTGGAACGTTGGGCCAGCTTAACCCACATACCAACATATCAAATATATGCGCGCACAAATTCAAACCGTGCTGCAATTACTACTCATGAAATTGCAGTTTTGTAAGTTTCTATTGCAACTGTAAGTTTCGAGCTCGCGTGTCCTTTATTCCCGGGAATAGCGCGAAACAGTGAGGGAAAACTCTTGGGGCACATAGCGCGCAGCATTAAATAGCTCAGTTAATTTTCATTTACTGGGAATTATCACCAAATTGACGGCACACTGGTACAGTAGCTCAGGGTACACTTACGCTACGAACTAATCCAAGAAATCAAAACACATCGTGCATGCAAAAGAAGTCTATGAATGATTGGCCACCAGTGACCACCACCCGTCCATTTGCTATCAGTGAATAGTGAACGTCCATTACCACCGATGATTTGTTCACATACAGGAGCATACTGAAAGCTTTGTGCCACTCCTTGGCTACATTGCCGCGAGGCAAAAGCGGAAATAACTTCCTTTCTTTATTTGTGGGATTCCCGAACGCGTGAGAATGACATCAGTGCTGTTGCGTTGACTAATTTTGTTCAATTCAATTTAATTAAATTTTAATTCAGTTTATTGGTTTCCGCTGGAAGTATACGGCTACCGCTGCGCACGTGGCGTGGCCTGTGTTAGAGCTACGTTTCACTCTAGCTGAAAGTTTGGTGGAGTTTTCTCGGCATCCAGAGCTCTGGAGTGCGCGGAGCGAACCCACTATACCTGCTTGGGCGAGACTTTCATTGATATTCGCGCGGTGGACCCGCTCTATGTTTGACAAAGATATGCGCTTGCCGACGAAGCACAAAGAAAATGATGCGTTTAAACTACCAACGCTTCTTATAACACAATGGTTGAGAACTGCCCCTTCCCCTTCCCGTCTTGCATTATTGGCATTAAAATGGCAGTTCCTTTTTTTTAAGGCGCTTAACATGTTTGCTCGCGGAGAACACAAAAATGGACTGAGCCCTAAATGTTGCGAGAGCTTCGTGGATGTAGCAAGGCCGCTGGCACAAATGTAGTGGAGGCTAAAATATGTGCTTATAGAAGACACGTACGAGTGCTTGTAAACAGCATTCTGAAAGAGGTTCTGCGACAGCGGTGGAACATGTACAGCGGCGTTCGTACGGCGTCTAGCAGTCACGCGGTTCGCGCCACTGGTGCTGCAGCTGGGCCTCTCGCCACCCGTCGGCGCCGGGACAATGAATAAAAGTGCGCGGAGAATGAAATAGTGGCGTCGCCACCCGCGGGGCGCCCGCTTCCAAATTCCCGCCACGCGTGCTCACGGCGACCCCCCCCCCACCTTCCCCCCTTTCGGCCGCCTCGTTTGAATCGCTGAAATGGTCCCGCTGGTCGCTGTACATATGCAGCGCGCTCAACTGCTTCCCTGCAGCGCTTTGCTCTTCCGGCGGGTGCACGTGCCAGTTTGAGTGGTCTGCTTTCCAGTAACACAGCGTGGCAGAAATCAAAATCGAATTACCAGCCCGCAGCAGAGTCCACCGGTTTTGATTGCCGAGGTTTGCAATGACTGGGCGTGCCGAGAGACGCGCGATGTACTCAGATGCGACCACTTTGCGTGCGGTCTTGCGACTGCCTTGTTTTTTCTTGCTTTCTGCGGGGAGTGATTGGCGCACGTGCCATGGACAACGCAAAGGGTGGCTCATTGCCCTTTCATGTGCATGTCGAGTTCGATTTACTACGCCTTGTTTTCAGCTCGGCAGTGGCTGAGTATGCGGGGTGCGAATGACGTTGATATTTTGGTGACGCATGTGTTTGTGACACATGCAAATCCAGGCATTAAAACGCAGTAACTTTTGCTGCAAACCGGAGTATACGGCTGATATTCAAAGGTTAAGTCGTAGAGGGTAGTTGAATTACATTTCGCTTTGGGTTAATTTTGCTTTACAAAATGAACCTGGGCGAACGGACGGACGGAAATGAGCGAACATATGAGGAGCGGACGCCTTTGAACCGTACAGAGCGAGTACTGACACGGGGAAGTCAAAATGCAACCGCATATTGCACTTCGTGCATTAAAAACCGCTGATGGCACCGTTTCAAAAAGCATGCGCTATTTTATGTCCGGAGCACTAGTCATCCCCAAACAATTAAAACTGCTCAGATTTGTCTAGAAATTTTTACTAGTAGAGTGCTGGAAGAAAGGCGGCTTCTTTCACCTCGTAATTTGTGGGACGAATTGTTTCACCACAGCTTAATTTCATTTGCAATTTTTGAAAGCGGTAATTTCGAATCTGGTCTGTAACAATTACTAATGCATATTAAGTGACCAAGGAAGCCTAAACAAAGCTCTATTCTTGCAAAAGGCTCCGCAGCGGTTACTACGCCGTTGATAAAGACTGAAAGCAACAATACACTAAGCCGAGACCCTCGCGGAACCCCCGAGTACACACTGAAGAAACCAGATTCAATGCCGTCAATACATAGAACATGCTTACGTCTGGGAACACACACCTGTATTGATTTCAAAGCAACATAACTGATTCGTGTCTTACACAGTAAGTTGCGTTGTCATCGAAATGAGCTCGGCATAATTTGGGAGCCTCTCCTGCAAACATGTGTCTTATGTCTCCTTTCTAGTTAAGATAAAAAAAATATAGTGATGGCCTTCACCAGCGGCAACAACCAAAGACTTCATACAGAGGCTGATGGGCGTCAGTGTCAGCAGTGACGTTGCAGTAGGTTAAGTGACCTTGTCAGCGGTGAGAAATGCCTTATTTGCAAGGAGTGAACAGGGCTACTGATGGTCTGACTTCACGCTCTCAATTTCAATATCTTTTCTGAACGCTGATTTGGTGTACCGTGCAGGAATTACTGTCAGTGGCACTAGGTTTTGGAGTTAGTCTGCGCACTCGTTTCCGTGTCTCGGCAGCCCTTGCGCAAATGACATTTAGATGTGAAAACTTTTCTCCGTCTTTTCGACCACGCCTGTATTTGCCACTGACGGCCCCAGAGATACATTTAACATCCGTTCGTGGCCGTAGAGTCTTTAGTGTGACCTGTACACATTGTAATGTCGGCAGCTACGCAACCCCACAATTCCAATCTGCTTCTGAATAGAGCACGCGCCTGTTGCATAGATATCGGGATGCACGTATACCGCTTGCCCTCTGCCCTCCGCATGTACAAAAGGGGAGCATTGGAGCGACCGCCGCGGCGAATTCGGGGCAAAGTGCATTACATACACGCTGCGAGCTCACAAAGAAGGGGACGATTCGGAAACCCATTCGTCTCGCGAAGCGCTTCCCATTGAAGATCCGCAGTCCCGGCAGGGGACCAGCAAGGGAACCGACGGGCCGTTGAATATTTCACGGCAGCGCTACTGCGTGTCTTGTAGGCTCGCCGTACGCAAAACTATACACGCCACGGTTCTCGGTCGGTCTCTTTTGTCACGCCTCACCGGCAGTGGTAGGCTTTGCGGGGAGAGCGGAAGCCAGGATCGTTTGCATACTTATGTAGATACGGCACAATGGCACTGTTAATGCGTGTAAATGCCAGTGCGCATGTTCTATATGCGTTTTTGTGGCAACGGCCTGTCTTTTGCTTGCCTGTTTGCGTACTTCGTCTTAGCCGGCTGCCATCGTGTGTATTTTAGCACCCACCGCTGACCTCCTCAGGATACGGACCTGTGGCGCCCTCTGCAGCCAACCTCTCTTTAGCAACGGAAGATAACTCAGACTGTGAATGGCGGTGCTGAGTCAGTCCGCAAGTTCACCAAGGATATTAGACCTATTTTGTCTCAAAGAAAAAAACTACAGCTGCGCGGCGCCTCGTACCGGGCTGTTTATAATTATGTAATGTGGGGCCGAAACACTGTCGTTGATACAGCGCCAACGTTCTGGGAAAATCTTTTGAATCAAAAAGTGACCAGCGCTCATCCAGCGATGCGGCGATGAGGGAGGGTGAGTTGTTGACTGACTGAGTGAGTGAGTGAGTGAGTGAGTGAGTGAGTGAGTGAGTGAGTGAGTGAGTGAGTGAGTGAGTGAGTGAGTGAGTGAGTGAGTGAGTGAGTGAGTGAGTGAGTGAGTGAGTGAGTGAGTGAGTGAGTGAGTGAGTGAGTGAGTGAGTGAGTGAGTGTTTCTTTTCCAAGACTTCAAGCCAAAGTAATTGACCTGCGAAGCGAATAAAATGTCTGCCCATGAGAAACTTGCGGCGGCCTCGATGAACCTTAAAAAGCTGTGATTGCTTGCCATAGTTGAACATATAAATAAAATGTGGTAAAGTTTTGGTTATTGGCAGTTATAAGGGTTAATTTTCACGACCGCAAAGCCAATAAAGGAGACTGAAGAAGGTTTAGAATTCGATCTGCGTAAAGGGGTAGAATGTGTGAAACTTGCAGGTAAGGCATGCGAAATCTTTTACGCCTAGCATTTGGAGCAATGTCTTTATCGCCGATTGAGTCCACGAGGGCTTTTATGCTGATTCAGCGTACAGCGCTCGGTGGGGGGGCGCATAATGACATCATCTTCGGCGACGATACATTTTCAAGGCAAAAACGCTTGCTTTCAAGGAGAAAAATCAACCCCAGCGAAGGAAAATCTTGCGGTGCGTTGTTTGGTGGCGTCAGACGACGTACGGCAGAGTGTGGGCAAAAGCAGCGGAAACTTGAAATCCCACCCTTCGTGAAGTCATAATCGAGCTTGTCCGCACTTCTCCGACGGTGTGAGGAGAAGCCTAAGCTTTATTCAGCGATTTCGTGGCCCTTTTAAGTGCTATAGCAAAAATACTTGTCATGCCCAGGCATACCACGGAAATCTCAATAAACGGTTCGGCTGCTCTTTAGGTACCAGACACAGGACCAGTTGCCCGTGGTGTAAACATAAAGCTCTCCAACGTTGTCGTGCGCTGGGGTGTAACCACATATAGGGGACCCAAACACGAGTTTACGAAAATTACATCCACACTTTTTATTGTCTACATTACTATTTTAAACATGCAAAAAATTACAACCGTGTTTTAAAATTGTACAAGTTTCCGATTTTTATGTGTAAAGCATGTATTGGCCAACTGGGTTGATTTTCTTGAAGATGATTTCGTGGGCTTACGTTCTGAGCCCAGCATAAAAATGCGCCAAGTTGGCAGCTTTCTGCCACGTTATTATTTTCTGGTCTTCCTTCGCGGTGCCATATTTCGTAAAGAAAGTTTCTCTCTGATATATCAACTTGAAATGAATACACAATACACTCATGTATTAAAAAATTCAGCTTTTCCGTATGTCTTGACTAACTAACCTGATAGACAAGGATACAAGCGCTTTTGCTTTTGAAATGTAAAAACAAATAACTGAAAAACTCGAGAAGAACTCGAGAAAAACAACAGGAATGCAAAAGAAGACCGCTCCGTTTGAAAAAAACCATCGTTAGCAGGGAATTTTATATTATTTTTTTAATGTAAATATTCGAAGAAAACAGCCCGTAGGAGAGGACTCCGACGCGGACTGCTTCCTGCGCGCAGCTTTCACTCACCTCTTGACCTTTCGTCTCATGTGCGCGACCCCTGTCGAGGGCGGGTCTGCCGAATGAATAGCGGCTGATGAAAGTCACCGTAATCGGAGACGGAGCACGGCGCTCAATGGAACCCCGTGCTGCTTGTTGGTCGTCTTTGGTAGGTTGTATTCAGTTCGGGTGTTTCGGAAATATGCACGCGAGTTATCGTTTCGCTGCGCGCCGCCAGAATGCTTCATGCTACCCGGCTGCCAAAGTTACATTACGAAATTTATGCAGCGAGCAGTAACAGCAAAGGGTATAAACTTGAAAACAGTGCTGTACCAGTGGAATGCTTGTAGTGCTGCAGTCGAGCAATAAGCCTGAAATGCAAACTTATCAAAAGTTTTTGTATTTGTTGCATCATGCGCTTTATCCTGCATGCAAATAGAATGAAAGAACAGCTGCTGCTCAGAAGAGGACTGTTGGAGGCGAGGTCCCTTTATCAAATACTTCATTATTCTGAAATATTTCTACACAAATTGAACTTTATTCCCACTGGTCTGAAGTTTGTTTTACATTGTTTATCTTGAGATAACAACAACAAGAACAACAAAGTAATAATGACGCAGCCCTGCTGCTAAGGGCTCCTAAGACGGCTTCGTTAGGCAGTCTTCATTCGGGAAATGATTGTGTCGGAGGCTAGCCGCACAAGGGCCCTATCCACCTCCCCATATTTAGGCTATGAAGTGCGTAGTGTATGATGCGACGTGTCTTTACGCCAGCATCGTGAAGTAAGCTGCAAATAATTTGTCGCCTTGGTACTACCGATTACAGCTATTCGCTTTCACCAATCCACTGTGTCTCGACTAACATTATGCGCCCGTCACGGTGGCTCGTGGCTATGACATTCGGCTGCGGAGCTTAAGGTCGCGGGTTCGATCCCGGTCGTTGCGGTGGTATTTCGATGGAGGCGAGACATGAAAACGGCGCTGTGCTGTGCGATGTCAATGAAACTAATGTGGCCCAAATTAATTCGTATCCTTTGAGTACTGCATCTCTCGAAGTCCATGCGTTGATTCGAGAGATGAAATTCCACATACTTCATATCACTGCCTTTATGTATGTGTATGCATTATTACCGTGATAGCGTCAAAGGTCCCGTTCGACAGAAAAACCGGCGTCGGCGTCGTTGTGACTGGAAATACCCTGATTGGTCGAGAGGGTAGTGACGTCGGAAATCAGTTTCACTGAAAATAAAGAAAGGGTCGGGTGGTGGGCCCGCCACCTCTACACCAATCAGAAACGTTCGTTCAGTGAGATAAATGGAGGCCTTGTACGAGCACCTCAGACTGCACAGTAGGCGATTTACACTAAAGGAACACTTAGTTAATTAGAGTCACTAATTAGCGTCACCGATTAGTATGGACACTGATGCGCAATAAAACAGCATGTGATGACAACGAGCGTGTGTGTCGATGTCTGCGAAAGGGTGCGCCAGGGGAACCCCAAGGGACCGCAGGGACCCTTTAACGCTAACGCCTCATACCCTTGAGGTGAACTTAAGAGTCCCCCAAGTTAATTTATTATATCCTCAAGGTACATGGTATACATTAGAAAAAGGAGGGGCAGAAGCAAAGGTAAATCGCACAAAATTCAACCAAAAATACCAAATATAGAACGCAAATAGGAAAAGCATTCGAGGAAAAGATCAAAATTCAAACAAAGAAAAATACATACACAAAATTATTGTCCTGGAAGTGTCACGTGATAGCGCAAATAGCAATAAAAAAAAATAAGGAAGCGCGAATATAAGCAAATTTCAAATAGCGAATCGAATATCCTTCCATTCGATTATTCGAACTAATCATTTAGTGTGGTTTGAAAATTATCCCAGACGAATGGAATATGTTCTCAACTTTTGCAATAGTTTTCGGATAATTGCAGGAGGTTCGAGTAAGGCCCGCCGTATTTTTCTTCGCCGAATGTTTCCAAAAGTGGCTCGCACCGACGCCGCGCACCCTCCTTCCGCGAAAAGTATGACGGAGATTAAGGATTCAGCGCCACGACGCGTTCGGTTTGTGTGGTGGCGTTCAAAATGCTTGTACATGGCCTCTAAGACTGGACGACGCGGCAAAACTCTGGTAAATTCAGGAAAACCCTGTCTGATGCTCGATCTCGGAGGTCATACCTCATACGTAGGTGCCACCACTCATTTCCTGCGGTGGGGTTCTAGTGCCACCAGGAACCCACCAATTTTCTAAAGGGTCCGCAGAAAAAATATCGCCGATGTCTTTTCATCAAATATTTTGTCACAACTCATATTTAGGTTTTCTTTGGGTTCAACCGTCACCATATCAGTTCATCTCGCCTTAACCACCGCCAAAATGTAAACATTCCACATATTCCTTCAGCCGCCTCGATGGCGCTGTGGTTATGGTGCTCGGCTGCTGACCCGAAATACACGGGTTTGTTCCCGGCCGCAGCGGTCGCAGTTCGATGGAGGCGAATACTAGAGGCCCGTCTACTGTGATGTCAGTGCACGTTAAACCCCGGGTGGTTGAAATTCCCCCGAGCCCTCAACTACGGCGCCCCTTATAACTTGAGTCGCTTTGGGACATGGAATCCATAACTAA
Organism: Amblyomma mixtum; assembly: GCF_055824585.1. Classification (NCBI taxonomy): domain Eukaryota; kingdom Metazoa; phylum Arthropoda; class Arachnida; order Ixodida; family Ixodidae; genus Amblyomma; species Amblyomma mixtum. The sequence continues at coordinate 176,769,743 of NC_143014.1, forward strand.
ACCAAACCTTCATATTCATTCCTGCCCCAAACTAGCAATGGGTGAAATAACTTACCCGCATCACTTACTACCATAACGGGAACTGATATCTTGAAACCGGCTGCTCAAGGTTTTATTTCATTAATTACTGTAACGACCGCCATGTAGCGTGTTATAACTGTGTTCGTTATGGATAGTATTTTTGTAGGGGTGTGCGAATAGTACTTTCTCCGAACCGAATCTAAAACGATAAGCTAGCTTCACTTCCGAATAAAATAGGAATAGTGTAGCTTGAAACCGAGTAGAATATTAGTTGTGATATTTTCTGTGTGTGCGAATATTCGTACAAAACGAGCAACCATGCGAAATATTGAAGCGACAGTGGTGGCACTGTTGTACGCTGCTATAAGTTTGAAACTTGTGAAGTCAGAGCTATAGCTGCTGAAAGACACAACACTAATATCCACTAATCACGAAGTGAACAATTAACTCTAAGACCATCAAATTATTGGTACAGGAAAATTAACATTTGATTGGTTTGGTCAAAGTCTCTTTACCCAAGCATTGCACCCCAGAAAAGCCGAGCACCAGGCCAGGGGAAGCCCTATATATATGGATAACAGCGAGAGGTGTATGAATGCATTCATGTTCGTAACGGTGGCAGTCGTTTGGTAATTGTTTAGGATGTATTGAGCTGAGCGATTTTGTATTCCTTTTAGGGACCATACGAGTGTGACATGCCTGAGATTTTCAATTTATGATGTGTATTGAAGCTATGGACGAATGTAATTTGTGTGCAACAATATTTTAGCAGTGATGGCGCCAGTGAATTGCTCTGGGGAATGTATCCCATTATATGACTTGCCTTAGTGGCTGTGGGATTAGTGTGTGTTTTACAGAGTAGATTACTGGTAATGTGAACATCCAGGTGTCGAAATGATACCGCAAATTCTAATGAAATGTTATTGAGCGAATAGGTGAGACACTTCCCGTTAGTACGGTTTATCCTCATACGCGTACGCTTGTTAATGTTTAATTCCATGCGCTATGTAGGACACCATTCTAGAACGTTATTAAGATCGGGCTGAATGTCTGACTGGGTAATTATTTTACGATATACGTGAGTGGACAAGTCATTAATATAAATTAGGAATAATAAAGGACCATGGACTGAGCCTTGCAGGACACCGGAGTCAACTTGAGCTGAAGGCGAGTTAGCATATTTCGTGGTTACGAATTGAACGCGTGATGTAAAGAAGGCGTAGATCCAGTTTTTAAGGGCAGGGTCTATGTTTCGGATGCTTAGTTAGTGAAGAAACAGTGCATGGTTTACTTTGTCAAATGCTTTGGAAAAAAACCCGCCGGTACACAAAACACATAATTTATTTATTTATTTCGATACCCGCAGGGCGCAATTCGTTAGAGAGGGGATGGATACAAAGAAAATAGAAAACACATAGAAAAGTACAAAGTGCAGATTTGTTGCAAGTAATAATGGTGCGTTTATTCTAATGATTATGCGAACTTGGTTGGACGACCTTGCATGCACATTTAGTGTGTCCAAGATGTGTTCGCGCTTGGTGCCCACAGCGTTCATACCTGAAATGGAAGAAAAAGTGGAGCACTCTCATGAGCCATGATTGAGGCAATGACAGCTGCTTGGATGCCTGGTTGGTGGGTTGGGATGAAACATGAATCCGTACCTGGGACGCAGACAGCGAGCAAGAGAACATGGTCTGGAAGAGCAAGAATTCTCCGCTGTCCTTCAAAGTCAAGACAGCCTTCGCGCGAGATACATGGGGACTGTTTTTGGGAACAGTGTTCTGCTGATTGGTTACCTAGTAGCAAAGACAGCGGCCTAATATGCCACCGTGCTGCTACGGTTGCATGGGGCCATCAAAGAAAAGTGCCGAGTAAAATTGAGCAAAACATTTTGCTGTCACAAGAATGAAAACCACTGTCCAAGATGCTGGACTCCGGGACAGCGAGTCCGGAGTACCCGACCAGTCTGAGACTTCCTTCGGTTTCGACTTGTGAAGAACATTCGCGGATATAACTTTCTAGACGACGATGAGCCCAAAGAGGTCGCTGAGCACCACTTCCTAAGGTGCTGCAAAAGTTTATTCTCTTCAGCAATCGGATAACCTCGAAAGCGGCACGCGTAAGCTGCAGGGGTTTGGCTGAAAACAAAAATATGTTCTTGATCCTTACAAGCTTTTGTTTTTATAGGCTTATTACTGAACACCCCTCGTACACTCTAAACACGAATACGCCTCTATGGGAGGAAAAGTGAAGTGAGCTGTCCTCTGGCGCACTCCTTTTTATGAAAAGGAGTTTGCTAGAGGATAGCTTACTCACTTTTTACTCATTTTTGTTTAAAGTGTGTGATGCACATTACAGGTTTACTTTTACTCCCCTTGATGACAGGGTCCGCGCATTGTCTTCTGTGACGCTCGCGCTGTCAAGGCTTCCTTCGGTGCAAAAGAGTCAGCATAGAGGCATGTGTGGGTATAGCGATACTCTTTGCTCTCAGCATGAACTTGGTCACATTAAACGCATTATTGCAAAATCACGGTTTCTGGCTTATAGAGGATGCTCATTTTGCGTCCTCTCAAACGTAACTTTTCAATCACGCGACCCAAGCCTACATCTTAACCTCGCGTGCTGGAATTTTGTCGACAAGCACACATTTACGGCGCGTGCTGCTGTCAACGCATATTCGGGCTCACTCTGCCATTTATGTGCGACAGACAGATTCGCTTTACCCGTCATTGACAAAGGTGCGTCCCATGTCGTGAACTCCCGCGCCGCGTTAATTTCATGGGGCCGCCGCCGGCCCATTGGATTATTCACGGAGTTTCAGGGAAGTGCAGCCAACACACCGCTTTCCCTCCTGAGGCTGAGCGTCAAAGTGGGGAAGAAAACAAGCCTCGGGAGAGGGAAAATGGTGGCTGGCAATCATGACGAAGCAACTATCGAATTACCCGCAGCCTATGCGGGGAGAAACACACGCACTCCCCTTGTGACATGCATCAATTTGCGCACGCGACAGCGAGCGGGAGCCCGCGAGGGCCGCGTGGGCCTTGTGCGGGCATCGGCGGCGGAGCGGTGGGACACACTGAAAGGACGCAGTACTGCCCACAGCAGCGTCAGCGCCAAGCTCGTTGATGCGCACACGCGCGCATCGAGCCCATGTATATTTAGTGGAAAGAAGGCGCCGCAGGCGTCCTTGCGCTCCCCGCCGCCCTAAAAGGCAGGTGCGAATCCGCGGTGGACTATTCACGCGTGAAAGAGCACGGCCCAGTGCGCACCGCGGCCTCGGCTTGGGCTCGGGCCTCGGCTAGAGGCCCGGCGGCTTGGTGGCCCTTTGTGGTGTGTGGCACACGGAGGTATACAGGGAATAGAGGGGGGAGCTGGTACAGCGGTACGGGCACCCGACCGCTCCGCTCATTACCATTCGCTTTCGCGATGCGCAAGCGCACCCAGGCGAGTACAGTCAGCGAAGTATGCCTTGCGAATGAGTCGGTGCAAAGGCCGGGTCAAAAGTATGCCATGCTGGGGAGCTGGCGCCTTCTAGCTAGCTGAAGTTCTGGCGTTGCTCTTCTCTCCATCCGTACCGAAATTGGCTGCTCACTTGGCGACTGCTGCTACACGCGGTCGCACTGCGAAAACCTCGTTGGCAAGATTGGTTTTGTAGTGTGGTCCACAGTGCTACCGAGGGTCATAAGCAAGGGTACATTAGGCGGGCAGGTTTAACTTGGTATGCGTGCAGAGATCGGCTATGTAATGCGAACGCAGCACTTTGAAAACATATGAGCGTTGAAGACTGAGGGAGGTGACACGCTCTGTTTCGACCGGTACATTTTGGGAAGCGCTAATGATTATGGAGCTTTACAGGACGAGAGACCTATCAAACTTAATGTTTTCATAGGAAAAATGTGGTTTGGCGCTATGTTGAACCAACTATGTTCTGCTTTGAAGACTTGGGCTTTATGGAGAGGAATGTTTTTAAAGAAGGAATCTACAAAACTGGTTTTAGACGAGAGGAGCGACTACGAAAGTGTTTCTGAAGAAACACCTAGGCGCTCACCTCTGGGAAGGGACGATTCTTGCGTATGAAAATATCTGTTTAGCTGGGGTCGATAACCAGATAAAAAAAAATAAAAGCAGCAGTGGTATAGGGAAGAGTGAGGTACCGCGTAATTCTGTATCTACGGAATGTGGCTATGTGCACGATCTACAAGCATCGCAGGCAATACAACCGGCTATACGAGCAGCAACGCGGGCAGGGTCGTCTTGCAGCATTAGCTTGAGGAACGCAAGGGATTGGGTGGAAAGGCGCTAAATACCAAAAAGAAACATGTACTGCCATAGCAGCTCGCTTGTGGGTGCTTTGTGTCCCAAGCGGCGTCCCTGAATGCGCTTACACGTGTAAAGATGCATCGGAAAGAATGGACGGCCGCCCTTGCCTGGCTTTGCTACACTTCGGTCTTTTTCCCTCTTACTTCTCTCCCCGTCATTTTTCGCCCTCTTTTTCACGGTCCAAAACGGATGGATGCGGACAAACGGTACAAAAGAGCAGCAGTGCAGCTCGTTGCATCAATTTCCTTCCTTCTGCTGAACGAGCTTGTTTTGCTGTTTAACTTGCCTCTTTTGCAGCGCATTACATTCGCTTCCCCCGCCCTAAATCTTTGTACTCATAGATAGACCATGTAATTCTGCAACTTTAGCCTTCCTGCGTCTGAGAAGTAAATCAAAAATGCGCATGATTTTGACCTCTACATATCGCGGGCAGCGCATTCGAGTTGTGGTCCTCCCTCTTTAATTGCGGTAATATTATGAGAAATTTCTAGCCGTTCGCCGGACAAAATAAGTCACATGCATAGGCCGCAGTTTTTCGCGTAAAGAGTCTTCGCGTTATGACAACATCGGCGCAAATAAGAAGCAAGATTCGCGTCGAGCTTGTTTCCGCGCTGTGCCTTTTCCTTGATGCTCAGCAGTTTTTTTTTCTCGTGTTTTGCTCGTTTAATCTTTCCTGTTTGCTGGAGCGTTCTCCGCGTCCCCTCACTTTCTTAGCGTCCCGGCCCCGCCTTTGCCGAATCTCTTGTCCGCCGTCCATTTCCGTTAATGCTGCACCTCGCCCGGAAGGTTCTTTTCTTCTCATCCTGTCGGCTTCCCCCCGTTGCGTGTGCCTTGCGACGTCGGTGCGAGCGGCGCCTGCCCTGGCAGAGTTCAAAAGGCGGCGTTTTTGCGAAAGCGGGGTCGCCGCCATTATGGCGCGCGGTGCGTGAAAAAGGAAACGCGCCGGCGTCTTCTGCAAGCGGACGCAGACAGGAAGCACTCCCGTCTTCTGGATATACCTTGTCTAGAACCTTTTCTTGTTGCCTTATTTTGTTCATCCGTCTTTTAGCGTGCTGTTTTTTCCCGACAAGCATAAAATAACCAGCAAGTTACATTCCCTTGGATGCATTCTTTGGATCGTATTGTTAACTAATGGATGTGTTCCCCCGTGAGGAGGGAGACGTAACGAATAAAGGGAGTAAACAAAAGGAAGGACGTAAAAAGCGGAGGTACGAGATAAAGTGCATTTACGTCAGTAATGCACGCGTTAACTTTTCTGCTTTTAAGTGTTTTGCACGCGTTATACCCGACAAACCGTGGTTTAGACATTTACCGCCAATTTCTTCCACTATATCTTATTCAAGCTGCGATGTCTGGAACCGTATGCCGACGTTGATTGAGGCAGGCTAAAGAATCAGTGATAATACATTAGGCGCACAGTTTTTAAGAAATGAATACATGAATCATTAATTGCAAGTAACAAAATGGGCAACATTGCGATTCGCAGGACCCCTGGGCGCGAATACGTAGTTCGAACTTCACGTAAGAGCCCTCTGAACGCAGCCGACGTGGTGGTGTGGGTCACGCATCATTACTTGGCCTGTTTGCCGGCAAAGAACAAGGCCACTCTCGACTGGCGCAGTTGCTTCTCTAAATTATTTGGAAACTGTTACTCCCATAAAAAACTAACAAAAAAACTCCATGCTGTACAACATGTTCGCGCACTTAATGCTGCTGTAAAGTAACGCTCTTTTTCGCCGTCTAAAGTCTTATAACCTACAAATCGGGATTCTTCGCTTAAAACATATTTTATCGGCATTTGCTTCATGTTTTTCTGTGGTGGTGCCGAAAAATATTGACGCGAAGCTTTGGTACATTTGTTTCGTTATTCTATTTGTTTTTCACTGCTGACACGCGGTTTGACCACTTTATTTCTCACGCGAGACGCGATCAGATCGCCCTGGAACAACCGTGATCATGCGCTACAGCTTCCGCGGTATTCGAGATCGCTCGCGGTGCTATAGTCGCGTTGTCTTGAATGTTCGCAGGCATTTCCAAGTAGAACGCCACCGAGACCGCGACGAGCATTCTGATTCCGATAAGTGTCAGGTGCGCGTGTTTCCATCATCGCCGCCGAAGTTTTTTCTGTCATTTTAAGCGTACAAGCTCGCCCTAACAAACTGGTAGCTTTTATGGTTACGTAAACTTGCTTGCGTACCTTCTGGTCTGCCTGAATGCCGTCCCCCCTCTGTTACTGATTTAGGGCCGGCTCATCCCGTGCGTCTTTTGATTTTTTAGAGGATTCCTCAATATTTTTGCTTGTAGTCTTCGATGTTCTTAATCATTAGTCCGTCAATTGTCCTGAACGCCGCAAATGCGCAGACTGGATGCGTTAGCTGGGAATGTTTCGGGAATATACCGACACATGATAAAGTTCTGTTAAGCGTAACAGAAATGCTGTGCCATTCTGCGCGTTTAAGTATGAACGATTCTTATCGAGTGCGGCTACCTCAGTAGCGGAGACACGGCGAGCACAAAATGACGAAGAAATCAGCAGGAGTCAGGACAGGGAAAGAGAAACAGGCCCGCGACAGAGCAACACAGGGTAAAACAGCACGATGAAAGGACGGCACTGCGAAATAACAGCTCCGCACAAGAACTGTACGTTGACAGAGAACAAAGAAGCCAGAAACTCAAAATCACTGTAGGACATCTCCAAGTATATAGAGGAACTAGCAAAATGATTTCTTGTTTCGTGTTTTGCCCGGTGACGGAAGCTGGTTTCACCATTTCGAGCTCGCCTAACAGCCTATAGTGCAACCAGCCCTTCCACAGTCGCAGCTGTAAGATTTCAGTGTGCGTTGAATTGAGTTTTGAACAAGTGCTCATGGTGCACCCGTGGAACGCCAGTGTGGGTGTGCCAATCCGCGAACCACAGTCTGTACTGATATAGAACTCGATGTATAATAGTGGGTTTCGAGCCAGTTTTCATCTATGTGCGCAAAACTCTTGCCATCTCCACTCGACGCAAGGCTGTTGACCGTATAAAGCGAACCAGACAAGATAACATTTTTGTTATCTGCCTTTCAGTGGCGTGAAATGGCTCTTGGGGCTCTAATATATTACATGGAGTATTATCTCCTTGGCGAACACGGTCTTCTGTTATCGCACATTTTGTTTAATCTCAACATATGTAATTTAGTTGAGGTGGCAGAAATGTTTATTTAAGGAGCACAATCAAGCTATCGTACTTAAATTCGGACTCTGCAGAGCGAAGTGCTATGTCACTTAATTGCAGAGGTGGGCGTGCTCTGCTGAAACAATAAACGCCTAATAAGAGTGTTAACGCGATGGCGTTGAAGGCCCCTGTCCACCAAAAAATCCGGCGTCGGCGTAGTCGGCGTCGGCGTTGTGAGCGAAAAATCACGGGCATAGCTCGGGCAGGTGGTCCCCAGAGAACACCCTATAGGGTGCAAGTGCGCCACTTAGGCCACGTGATCTTGCGGCGCCATCTTAACTTGCCTACCAGATAGTGAGTAAACTGCCCACCGTGGCAAGTGACAGTTAAATTAATGATTGGTCGCTCGGGAGCACCTGCCACCGCAGTGCAGTGGCGCATCACTTAGCCGCGGCACCACTGGGCCGGGAAGGGTACACGGACTTCCAGGGATCTATGGATGTATAGACTGACCTTCTGCAAATATGGAATTAACCCATTACACTATCACGTCATGCCCTTAAGGGAGAGCTTAACTGCCCTCCAATTTTTTTCGGCGGACTTTATGTACTTGGAAACGCATGGATGTTGAATTAGATGAATGCAGAAATAATTGTGTTTACCACATTCAGAAGAAATGCCACTATAAAAGCGATCGGGAAAGCCAAACAAATTAAATGCTCTTATATCTTACGCGCAATGAGTACAGAATCACTTTTACGTCGTCACGAAGGATAAGAAATCGCAGACCTATCGGAGTTCTTCGAGCACCCACCAGAAATGAACCATCGCCATCCTTCGCAGTCATTAGATGTGCGGGCGCCTGTCGTGTTTTGCGTTTGTTTGGGGAGAAATTTGGGCGTGGTATTCTCGGCCAGGTTAAAAGAAAAACTTAAAAGACGCAATTGCAACCAGGACAAAATCAAGAGTGCCGCTAGGAAAATGACATGCTGGGAAAGAAGTACGGCACCAAAAGAACACCCATGCATTCAGGTTCCCCCGTAGAAAGGGCGAGAAATAGGGAGCGAAGAAAGCGGCTGGAAATGGCCCTTCCTCTGGCCCCCCCCAAATTGAAGCGCGGCAGCCCGAAAATCGGAAGACGCGAGAAGGAAGAGAGAACGACGGAGCCACACGGGACAAGAAAGGAAGCCACGGGACGGACGGCATAAAGGGAGGCACATGCAAGAAGGAATCAAAGCTCATAAAAGGAAACGCGCCGCGATGAAAAGGCTGCCAAGTGGCGAGCACGAGCTCCTTTCTCTCGGTCCCCGCGAGGCTCGCCAAGGCAGCAGCAGCAGCAAAACCGGCGGAGACGTGCCGTCTCCTTGACGCCGCGGCGCGGTGCATCACAGCCTGTTTGGTGTCTGCCGCGGATTCACGTCTGTGAACCAGTCGAAGCCAGCGGTGCGCACGCTTTGGGGGCCGTGCCGCCCCGTCGTCAAAGCCAAGGCTCTTCGGCGGCGCTAAGCGGTCGGCGTGACCACGGCTTTTACAATGGCCCCCAGTACGACCCCGGGGAGAGTCGTCTTGCCCCGCTCCGGACAACCGACGCGCGCGCGCTAGTTACAATAGACGCGAACTCTTTGCCTCCGCAAAACGAAGGCGCACACACTACGTTCCCGTCGCGTAAGCATGTCCGCCCGGAGTTGGGAAGGGTGGTACGAAGCAGTCGGGGGTACTGAGGGTGTGCTCTTGTACACACTGTGCTCATTAGTGCGTAACTGTTCCGTCTCTACCTTGAACCGTGAATGAACCGTTTGTGGTTGAGCGGTACCCAGTTCCGTTGTACGTGTGATGCGCGTCGCCTCCAAACGGGAGTGCATTACGCATTGTCGTATCCCTGCGGAAAACCGGCCTTTAGAAGGTCTCAGGCGGCGGGACGACACAGATTTTTCCGAGGTAGTGATGGAAGTACCAGCCACGTCCACTTTCAACCATGCTCTGCCACAGCCACCTCCCTAAAGAAGAACTAAAAAGAAAAAAGAAAAGGCTTTCTCCGTGCTGCATTATAAGCTCCTCTTGTTCGCTGCTGACCACTGCTCTTTGCAGACGATATGGAGGGCGGCGCTCGGACTTCGCCGTCTAATGGACTCGGCTTTTAAGGAAAGAAGCCACGCCGCTACTGAAATATCCTTTGGGTGACAGAGCGGCGTGCGACTTCGCCACCGGCCGGTACGTGTGAAAGGAAAAGTGCTCCACGAATAGACTACACCTAGTGCATGATGTTTCCTCGGCACGCGTTTCAGCCTGCTCACTCAAGTGGCCTGAAGAGCGCCCTTTCTTGCCATAGACTTTACGGTCGTGGATGATGTGGCTGGTTGGGACACCAGCAGGCTATTTTTTGTTTATTTTTTTCCCTCTGCTACTGAGTTCGAGGGACGTGGCGCTCTGAAAAGGATTGCAGGATACGCTGTGCTCAGCATCCAGGCTTTTTGCTTCTTTCACCATGCGTGACCAGCTCTGCGGCGGCACTTCTCTGCGGTTGATCCCCGAATAGTAGCCACAGCGTCACTCCACCCACATGAAGAAAGCACCGATACTGAGGCGGGTGACGATGATTCCGCTCCGCCAATCACGCTCTCTTTGTGTCCGGTTCAGTACACTGTCTACTGCGCACACACGTTCAGTGTCTGCTTCGTCTTCACACGAGCGTACTTTGTATACCCTCTTTGCCTTTCACAGGCCATTCTAGGCGCTTCGTTCCGTTAAGCGGGCAGGTATTTGTTGTACTTAGCATTTCACACGTCTCGACAAAGACGGGTTTTCTGGGCAAATGGTGTCAAGCAGGCTCTCGCACGTAGGTGCCTTGCTCAGTGCGGCGTGTGCTGCTGGGCGCTCGACATCTCCGAGTGGGTGCGCTCTTTGCAGAAGCGTAGCTTCGAGGCGGCCGCCATTTACAAAGCGGAGGCTTAAGAGATCCGGCTTGCAGAAAGGCCGCCGAAAGTGAAAAGCAAGGGTTCCCGCTTCGTTGCGGTCCCCGACGAACGGAAACTGGGGCCCAGGGAACTGGTGCCAGGATGAACCAGTGCCTTCAGCAAAAGAGATCCGTTCTGAGGGCAAGTGGAGCCTTGTATGTAGAGTATGCAGAAAAACAGCCTTGAAATTTTGCGTGGGACTAATGAACGCATGAGGGCCCTTGCCCCAAAAAGTAGCTTTCTTATTTCGTGAATGCCAGTTATAGGCACATTCAGTGTCTTTGCGATTGAGAAAATAGCGATCACGTTTACTTTTTCTTCTTGGCTCTGTTTCAGCTCACTTCACTCTTTATTGTGTGACCTGTGCGTCCGCTAGATACTTTTCAAAATTTTAGCGTTGTCTACGCCTTTCTCTGCTGCACATTGCTTCTGCCTTGTTGTGGTACTTCACATGTGTGCTGGCAACTATTTCTCAGAGTTTTAATTTGCTTTATCTCGCGTGCAAACGACAAAACCGGGTTTTGTTGGCCGCCGGAAAAAAAAAAAAATGGTACAGGCTGCAACTTATAGTGCGCATGACATGCTGAACGAAAAAAAAAAACGATTTATCCTCTGCGGTCTCGTGTCTAGAATTCAAATCGTTTGCCAGAGTCTATGTTTTACACGAATACGTCGTCATCTGATAACCAAATACACATGGCGACCCTTCGCGATCGCCGCCGACTCGAAAATCATCAATTCCACGCCACAAGTGCCAGCTGCCAAGGACTGGAATAATGTTTAGGTGTGGTGTGAACTTCCATATGCATGCAATAAAATTATGCAGTAATTTTAAGTGCTGTCAGATGACAGTTAAGTTTTGCCCAGGGACTCTTTCAGCTCGTCTCTCTATTTCATGTTCTCCTATTTACATGTATGGTAAGAAGTGAAATTTTGTTTCTTCTTGGGAAAGTGGAAACATATTTAATTAACTAGAAACAGCTTAACAGGGGCATCCTGGAAGTAAAATATACACCCCTGAATAGTTTTTTTTTATTTTAAACAAGCTCATTCCTCACTCCGGGCATTCTTCCACCATCCAGAATTAGCAAAAAAAAAATGTAATGTTCACCAGTCAGTCTTGGTAGATCGTTATTGAAAAACTAATAAGAACACCCTTTAGAAAACGAGTATGACGGACCAGCATTGTGAATCTGTTGCATCAACAAATTCTCCTTTCAGCCAAATTATTGTTCATCTAAGGGAAGTGATGACCAGACAGATTCCGAAGAGGAGTGGAACTCCCTCTTGGAGACGTGCACAGCCTTCCTTCCCTTCTAGTGTTTCGTTTCATGGATGACGTGTTTAGTTTTTAGATGGCTTTGATACACCGCCATTCTGCCATAAATTTCCGTCATTCCGTCATTTCATAAATTAAAGGAAGCCATTTTGGAATCTGGGTTTCGATCGCACTACGACCGAGAAGTCAGAGAATCATTTTTAATTCACAAGTTTAAAGCCGCCTCGTCAGGTATCACCCAAAGTGTAGGTATGATAACTTGCCTGACTTAATCGCCCCATTTTTCGGACCAACTCTTGAGAGCAGCGGGGACGTGACTGGTATTTTTATTCCGTTCATAAAATGCGTTGTACGTGACTAGACAATGTACGTACCTGTATTGTGATTTCATGCCACTCTTAATCATTGCCCTTTCGTGTGGTTTTATTCATTTTATTGAATGTACATGTCGGAGGCTACGCATATAATCCATAATGTTGGTTCTTATCGTGTTCCTCTTTTGCTTTTATTTATTTTTTTTGCACAGCACCCTGTACGCACATGTGCGCTCCGCATTATTCTGTACCCCGTCACTCGTCGGCGCCGGTCGGTCAGGGTGACACGGGCTACTGACGGATTTTTATGGAAGCATGGTGGCATCATGGGCATGTTTCTGTCACGACCAGCGTGACGTCTGCTCTAACACCCTATGGCAAAGGGAGCAGTGACCAATAGCAGAGCACCGAACAGATTGGAAAGAAAATACATTTGAACCTCGCTATAATGAAGTTGAAGGGGTCCGGTGATTACTTCATTATAGCTGTAACTTCGTTATAGCCCCTGTTAACCAAGCTTCCAAAGGGAATCATCATTCGTTCGTTGTATCCATTGTTTTGTTATAAAGCGTTTTGTTATAACGAGGTTCGACTTAAATCGTTACAGAATACGGACTATGGTTTTAGTACCCTTTCTGACGTGTTATCTGACGCACCTGTAGCAGCATTTGTGAGTTTCTTTTTTCCTGCGACAGAAACGTAGAAATACTTCGCATGCATATATGTCCTACAGCACCCATGATGGTGCCTTTCGTTTGTGCCGAGGTTATTCGATACATCCCCTTCGGGCAGACACACGTGAGCGGCCGCAAAACTGACTCACTGGTCTTGAGCGAATGCCGAGGGCGACCACGTTGATACGAGCTCCACAGGTCAGCGAGCTTCCAATTTCGACTTTCTGTGCCACGAACAGTGCCTTCTGACTTCGCTGAACCTCTCGCTTCGGCATGTTGAAGCGGCTTGGCTAGCCCCCATAGCTTGGCCGCTGTCTCTGACATCCGTGAATGGCAGCTCTTTTAGGTCAATGATTCCGCTCGAAAGCCCCGGACTCGATCGGTCAAAATGCCGGAGAGCTGATAAAAAAATGAAAATAGATAAATAAAAGCACCTGTGCTGCCACAAAAGCCGACCGAAAGCCCCACGAAAAGCTATCATGACTCTGGCTAAAGCCCGCACGTTCTGTTTGAGCTCGCGCGAAAGGGTATCGGTTCCCAGTGAGGGGGATCTCAAGGTACAGGCATGGTAAACTCAGGAGCGGCGGCCCACCGCAGTCTGTTTGCAGTCCATCTTGGCTTGCTCCTGTATTCCGCGCCGAGACGAGGGAAGATGAGGGTAAAAGGAGGGACGAAGGGAGGGTTCGTACGTCTGCTTGCCCGCTGTGCGTGCGCACGAAGCGCTTTCTATGGGAGTGCAGTGACCTAAAGAGCACGGGCGCTTGGCCGGACGGCCAGCCTGGACCACCGTTGCCGTCTGATCGTGAGGGCTGCGAAGCAATGGAGGAGACATGGGCCAACATTCGATACTCGCGAAACACAGCAGCCATTCAGGTCATCCCAGAGCCCGTGCATCGCTGAGGTCCATTCTTGCCCCTCGTGACGGTCCCCCCTTCGGCCGCCTCCTCCCGTTTCCGAAGTCTTCTGTTCGGCTGGACAATGAGCCACGGCCAGAGCGAAGATGTTTTCTTCCCGAAAGCGCGTGCGCACGATGGGCAGCGCTGAAAGAGTGTGCAGGCTGTGGTGGTGGTCGCGTCGTGATGCTCTTTTTTCGGTGTCCCAACCGCGGAAAATATGATGGGGAACCATAAAGACGAGCTCGCCCATGGGTGAGTTCACGAGTGGGACGTGTGTACCCTTTGGCACCGTGACCTGGTCGCGATTGTTGGGGGTCTGCGTTACACGTGGGTGCACGGACACGAAATCGGAGCCGACTCGGGTGCGGGTGGCGAACAATGCGCGCAGGGTCCCGCAGACGCGTGCGGATCTGCTCGACAATCGCGCTATACCTGAATGCTCGGTGCCCTTACTCGCTGCAGCGCACGGTCTTCGCCGTGGTTATTGTCGTTCCATTTTTCACTTTTTGAAGGATCAGTGTGTGCTCTACGAGTAGCTTATCGGTGGAACTTACAAAAAAAAAATCTTTTAAGAGCAAGACAAGTGGGAACATTGTCACGAAGAAACCGCAATATATTGACGGGCGCCCAGCGGCTACTTCTTCACGTGCACACGAGCTTTTCCCACACACTGCTCGCTTCTCTGGCTATCCTTGTCCAATGGAGTCAGGTAGCTGGGGTATGAAAGACGTGTGCTTCTTCCCGTGAGGCAAAGAAAAGTGCAGTTCATAGGTGTGAAGGTTTGAAGTGAGGATTTGGAGACTACGAGCGTGATAACGCGCAGTGAGCATTAAAGGTGCACTGAAGAGGAATCTGAACTCGTCTTTTTGCCGCGGGAACTCGATCTACACGTTCCTAGCATTCTTAGAAACTGTGACCTATTGCCCTGTGTGGCCGATTTCCCTAATTAAATCGAATTAACGCACGGCTCCCGCCTTTTTTTTCTAATTCTGCCTTGTACGATGGGCGGAGTCGACCAACGCGGGGAGTGCCTTTCAGCTAGCTCCGTGGAGGCTTTGCTTTCGCTTCATTTTGTTTTTTAGGTTTCCATGAATAAATAGTTTCATTTGCAGATAATATAACCGCAAAATAATCCCGCAGAAATAAAAATACGCGCGGACTATTTGCTTCTACGGACTACTACGTATTACTCCGCCGATGGCAGAGCGGCAAGCCGCCACGGGACTGGGTGAAAGGCACTCCCCACGTTGGTCGACTCCGCCCAACGTACGAGGCAGAATTAAAAAAAAAAAGGCGGGAGCCGGGCGTTAATTTGATTTAATTGCGGAAATCGGCCACACAGGGCAATAAATCGACGTTTCTAAGAATGCTCGGAACGTGTAGATTGAGTTCCCGCGGCAAAAAGACGAGTTCAGATTCCTCTTCAGTGCACCTTTAAGCAGAATCAGTACAGTATAGTTCGCAAATAGAGGAATATAAATTGCATAGATTGACGGACAGTATAATCTCTTTTTTTTGTGATTTGTTACTTTTCACACAGAGGCAGATTTATTACAGAGTATGGCTGGTGAAATATTGAGATTGTTTCCAGATATGTAGGTATATTGGTGCAGTAATCTGACTTCATTTATTATTTGCCGTAAATGTGCGCAACTCCGTCGCATTGCAGCCCCTGGACAGCTGCATATTATTTAAGTTCATACCGAGTCCTTATTGCACTAACGCACCTGCTTGCAGGCGGTGTTTTCCTCTATAACGTGTACACGTAACATAGGTGCACTTTTGTCACTCGTTTAGTCATGTTGGAGCCGTGGTGCAGCTATGCCTACTCGAACGCCTCTCAGGACCGAAGCTTATGCCCTGTTATGTTACTCTTCAGAGTAAATAAAAGGAAATCACCTTGGATCGCCAGAGGCGGGAAGTTTTGTTTTTCTAGAGAAATCAATATTCGTTTTTATTTTAGTGGAAACAGGCTGCGCCACCCCAGTGATTTCGTGAGCCATTTTCGCCTGTTCTTGTAATTATTATTTTGCAATCCCTCTTGGATTGCCGGGTGCTATTTTTTTTTTCCCGTGAAAATAAATCGCGATAACTTACCAGTTTCTTTCTCCGGCACTAGGGACGCACGCTCGCGAGCGTATTGTCAAATAACATGCCGCTTCGATTTGCTACGTAGATTAAAGCTACAACCGATGCATCGCTTAGCGAGTGAGATGAAGCGGTGTCTGCTGTGCAACATAGATAAAGAGGCCCGTTTTCACTCAGTCTGAGGCACATTGTTGGTGCCACATTACTGCATGAGCAGTCTTGTATGATGGTGAACCAGGCATGACAGAATCGAAGAGTAGAATCTTTCAGCAAAAGTAATAATTAGGGTTCCGTTTTTTCGGTGTTAAGTTTTCTTCAGAATTGGTTACTTTATTGCTGCTAATTTTTTTCCTTTGTTTGAGTGTTTTTGAGCATCTAATTTTGAGAAATCGGAGTTTATCGAGGCTTGTGTTATAAAGAGACTGTAGAATTACTGAAAAAAAAAAACGCACCTGATATTACGCAACTTTATTGAACTATTGCCAAACACTCTGCACAATGAATTAATGCGCCAACGCGGGAATATAGCAACTGTAGCGCTACGCTTTCAGGAGAATGGATCAAATATTTAAACTCTGAAAAAAATGCACACGTACCATCGGGGACAGTACGTTTGAGCGGGAAACAGATCCGATATCACTCTAGTGGATTGTGCTCAAGCTTGTGGAGGTGAAAGCCGGACTAATGTTCTCTAATGTGTCGCATTCAAATAAGGTGGTCATTGGAAGACATGGCTCCTATGCTCCAAGATGGCTTTTCGCGTGTCCATGCGAATTTTGTCTCTGTTAGTGCATTGTGAGAAATTTGTCAGCCATCTGAGGACGCTCATTGCGGCTCAGGAAACGCAGGCCAGAAAACGCACGTTCTACATTTGCGCTTGACACGGGTGTGACATGAAAATCAAGGGAAGCTTCTGGCGAGACCGACCAATCTTTGCTGTGTGCTCTCCAGAAGCTGCTAAAGGAAACTTCAGCAGATGGAACTTTAAGCACTGACTATTCTAAGAGTTACTCTTTCAGATATGGTAGGTGTACGACAGGCGACACACTCCATGAAGTCTTTTTCTGATTTAATTAGTAGTTCCTGCTTCCTGGCTGGGTGCACAATTTCCACTTGAAGCCAGAAGTCATTTCTCGGGAAAAGAAAACTGGCTGGAGTGTTCCTGTTCACAAGGGCTTCCCACATTTAATCTCAAGGGACTGTTCGTGGAAGCTGCGCCACATTTCTTTATGACGTCAGAGCTCATCCTGTCTAAGCGCATACGTCGATCTTCGCAACCAAACACTTGGCGTGCGGGAAGGTTTTGACTCTGCTCAAGTGGACACAGTAGTGGGCTTTGTGGGGGAACTTGTCCTCGGTATATCCCCATGTGCGCCATTCTTCCTTGTTACAGAACACTTATGCCTGGCCTAAATGCTTGCAAACTGCCATGCTAGACAGTTCAATGCAGGTGTGTTCCGGATGAGCGAGAAAAAAAAAGGAAAAATAGGAGAGAAGATTTCTTCTTGTAAAGCTGCCGTTTCTCTCTTTTTTTTTTTTTTCAAGGACCGCTGAAATCAGAGTTTTTAGGTTTTTACCCATTCAGAGAAGACCGCCTAGGAGGTTGCTTATCGGTGGTTACCTGCATATACTGGAAGCATGTTAATTACGTTGTAAATAAAGCTGCTGGTATATTAAGTTTGTTAAGAAGAAATTTCAGCCGGCTTCCACAGCATCTCAAAGAACAGTTATATTTTACTCGCGTCCGCACGGTACCCGAATGCGCATCAGTGTGCTGGGACGGGCACAAACAAGAACTTATTGATAAATTGGAAGAAATTCAAAATAGGGCAGACCGCTTTGTACTTGGAAATTATGCCAGGACACTCAGTATCTGAGAAAGCAGAATGAATCTTCAGTGGCTAGAACTTAAAACTCGAAGAAGAAATCTGAGACTAAAATTTTTATATAACATTTTCTATTCCAAGACTGGTATAGACGGAACAAAATACTTGGAGCCACCTTTCTAGGGACTACATTTTAAAGCTTTATGAATTTCCTTTTAAAGGTGACGTACTCCATTATTCGTTTTTTTCTGCGAACAGTTCGCGAATGGAATGCTTTGACGCCACATATGATGTTCTACCTAATGAAGTCTTTTTTCACGCTTTAAGTGCATGATTTCTTGTCTGTGAATGTGAAAGTGCACCCCTACTGTAATGCCGAAAGGCGATGCAGGTACCAAATAAACAAATAAACAAACACGAAACCCTAGTTATAATGAGGGCGGGAAAGTTGCAAACCTGTAGGCGCCACGTAAATTATATATATTAAAATCCGTTCGGTTACTTCGAGGGGTCATACAGGGGACAGAGTTTACTAGGGTTGGGCACAAAGAAAAAAGGCGTAGTTTTTCTGTAAGTCCACTGTCGCAGTGTGTCATGTACCGGCAGCGCTCAGGAGATATCTTTCCCTGGGGGTCTTCTGGTTCGCAGAAAGGGTTAGAGGTTTTTGTCGTGAACGATGGGCAGCTGCGCCGGACCAGCGACCGGCTGTCACTGCACGTATTGTACCGCTTCTTGGCCCGTTAGTTTGTGCCGTTAACCTACCCTCAGTTCGTACACGTTTGAGCGACGAATAATGGATGGCCGTGACAGGTCGCAGCCCTCCTCCCCTTGCGATGCACTGGCGGGAAAAGGTGGGGTGTGCTTGCATGAGTCGAAAAGCGACTCAACCCGAGAGCAACGCCACCACTGCCATGCTCTCTCCCGTGTCGGTTCCACCTCCCTAGTGGATATTTTGAAAATTAAGGGGGCACCCTCCATCGACCGGTGAGGTAAAGTGAGGGCTTTTAGATAGCACGCACTTAATTTACTACCCTGGCCTCGTTTCAAGACGTTCATGATTGGAGTAAAGTAGAGGCCGCTTTAGCGGTTGCAGTTATAACGAACGCTCACTTACAATGAACGAGGGTGGAGCTGCCGTCAAAATATTTATTAGGGCTACGGCTCTGCGTCTCAGATAAAACGAACAGCTGTGGCTGCACCGTTCAGTTATAGGTTGTAACGAACGAAGAGGCGCCGCAAACTAGCCTCCACATTCGAAAAACGCGCCCTTCCTGCCGGCGCAAGTCGGAAGACAGTCTCCCTGCTCCCCTCTCCACAAAAATAAGCAATAAAAAGGGTGGTATTGAAACTGCAGCTAACCGCTGGCCAAGCGCGCCCCGACAGGCTACAAAGTCAGTCGGCGCGTACGTGCACGCCAGCTGGGCAAAACGTCGAAAGTGGAAGCAGAAGCGTGGTAAGCTCGAGACACGGGCAGCTTTGAAAGCGAAACTACTGCACACGGCCGGTGACCAACCAATGACAGCGATTTGTGAAGTTTCAATGCCAGTCACGAGGTATGCCTTGTTGGCTCACCCGAGTATGTGGCGTGCGTCGCCTGCCTCAATCGGATCTCCGCCTTCTGCCGTGTGCAGGAAGTGCGCAGAGAGGAGTCTGCGTCGCCCTTGCATAGAGCGGTCGAGCAGTGCACATCAATCAATGAATACTGAAATTGGACTGAAGACCATGCTTTTCGAATGATGTGCTAGTTCCCACCTGGTTTGTTGATTTGTGCGGCTGTACTTCCCCGCAAAGACTTCTTCAAGAACCTATAGTCGCTGCGGCGAGGGGTCGCTTTATTTGGAGCCCAATGAGCTGCTCGATATTTTTACGCAAGGGTGACACGTACTGTATGTCTACGTGCACATATGTTGTAGCAGCTGCGTCGCTGCATCCTTACAACTCTGTCGACGTTCGAGTACGGGGCCCGGATGCCCACCTACTATTAGTTGTCGTGAACCCCTCGGTCGCTGTTGGTATTAGCGTCTCTGAAGTGGCTCTTTTACAGCGAGGGTCTGGGCCACGGGCACATAGCCGCGCTGGAGAGCTTAGAAAGTGGCTTGATAGTGTTGTCTTTGAAGGAACAAACGTGCCCATTGCACGTTAAAAAAAAAATAAATGATCCTTTTGTGTGAATTTATATTTTGGGTGTAATAGGGGAAGTCCACTTACTACGAACTTCGGATACAACGAACGCAATCTGCGTCACCGTCAGGTTCGTTATAAGTGTTCTCGAGTGTACCTTTTTTATACCATTGCTGAGGAGGTGTTTCAAGAATAGCGCGCTTATTTTTTCCGACTTCTGGCAATGGCACCTGATCGCAGCGGTGCACCTCGCAAATGATCAGCCAAGTGGCGATGTGTTTTGAAGCGAAAAGCTTCACTACCTACCCCACAGCCGCGCTTCGCGTGAGCTGTCGGAGCCAAGATTTGCCACCGCTGCGCATGCGCGAAACCGAGTGACGTCACACGCGGCACAAATAAAAAAAATAAATAAAAGACAAACTATGCGCCAGGAAACCCTCATATCTCAGTGGACACCCGGACCACGCCGTAAGGGAAGAAAAATGAAATGAAAATTGGTTTTAAGGAAAGGAAATGCCCGTCTCTCATATCTTGCTGTACACGCGAAAGGAATGGACACCACAGTACATGTCTCTAAAGCAACCTTCTCAGGCAGTACGGTATTCACTACACGCGCGTCTCCTCCTCCGCCTCCGTACAGGCAGTGTGTGGACGGCCGAACGCCTCCCTCCACCGTTATCGTGGTGCTCCCAGTGCATTGTGCGCGAACTGCGACAGCCATGACGTCAAACCAAGCACAACTGAAGCTTTTCGCTTGTATATCCAGGCTTAACCTGAGCTAAGCCACTGACTAATTTTATTTAAGAAGCACACCAACACCAGAACTTGCGGGAGTGCCGGCTATTAACCACGTATATTACACTGCGAAACTCTAGGCTATTTAGGATGGCGTGTTGTTATTGGTCGTCGCAAAATAATGGAGAAGTTGAAAAAGTCGAATGATAAGACTGTCTCAGTGATTGAGCTACAAATTTAGGGGAGGAAATAATGAGCGATCCAGTTGTACACGCTATGAGTGGTATATATATATATCAT
This sequence comes from Amblyomma mixtum, assembly GCF_055824585.1. Taxonomy (NCBI): domain Eukaryota; kingdom Metazoa; phylum Arthropoda; class Arachnida; order Ixodida; family Ixodidae; genus Amblyomma; species Amblyomma mixtum. Next base: position 176,790,428 of record NC_143014.1, read on the forward strand.
CGCTGAACAGTACAGTTATCTGATCGATGTCAGCAGCCCGTCGTAAATTGGAATATTATAAACAGTACGTTGTGGTGTCAGTCTGACGTAAGAACACCGAATAAAAAAAAAGGAAACGGTGCGTTACCCCCTGCTGTAAGACAGCGACCAACTGTAAATTACACCAGTTTATTCTTTGATAGCAAAGTCAAGGACTGAGGTGTCCTAACCGAACATGACGGACGCTTGATTACTTCAAGCTCTAACCAGCTGCGGCGGCTCAGCGGTTAGTCGATTCGGCTGCTGATCTCAAAGTCGTGGGTTTGATCCCGGTTGTAGCTGTATTAATTCGATAGAGGGAAATATTAAAAATGGTAGGAATTAATCTGGAGCCCACTACGACTTGCCTCATTTCCCACGTGTAGCTTCGGGACTTTAAGCCCCACACTCTAAAAACTGATTTTTCAGCTCCTGAGGGTGACACCAAGAGCCCGAAAATCACTGGAAGCATATATTACTAAAAAAAGCCTAAAATCCCTTCACTGAATGATTGCAAGCATGCAGTGCCGCGACGCCAACGCGTGTAAAGTTAGTGGAAAAGAGCAGATGTCTACGGGGGATATTTTCGAGATGAGATAATTTGCACATGCGGGCGGCATTCATGTGACTAGGTATACACCGTTATCACTGTCAAAAAAGGAGCCGATTTTTTTTTTTGTTAAAGCTCAAAGGTGATGTTTGATGCAAGCAAGCGTGGTATTCCCTATCTGTTATTGTTGTCTTTCATCTAGAGTTACGCATTTGTTGTGAGGCCTTTCCAATAAAAACTCGGATCTCAGTGGTCACGCCTGCCTGGTTTCCTTTGTCTTAGATGTGCGCTGTGTTTCCTTACGAAGAGTGAGTGAGTGAGTGAGTGAGTGAGTGAGTGAGTGAGTGAGTGAGTGAGTGAGTGAGTGAGTGAGTGAGTGAGTGAGTGAGTGAGTGAGTGAGTGAGTGAGTGAGTGAGTGAGTGAGTGAGTGAGTGAGTGAGTGAGTGAGTGAGTGAGTGAGTGAGTGAGTGAGTGAGTGAGTGAGTGAGTGAGTGGGTGAGTGAGTGAGTGAGTGAGTGAAAAACTTTACTGAGCTCTAGATTCGCTGGTCTTCTGCGGTCTTCAGATGGCTTCGTACATCTTCTTGCACAACGGTCGGTTGCCCTTAGTCCAGGGCTCCGCTGGAGGCTGCTGCCAGTTGTGCTCTATAGTTTCTTATTCGTTCTTTCTTGGGGCTGTTCACGACGGATCTTACCAAATATTATTTTAACTCGCAGCTTGCCTCTTAAATGCTATCTTAGTCAGCCCAATCGCACATATACACCAAGAGAAACTGCTAGCGAGACAGTTAACGCCAAAAATATATACTTTAATGCAGTCTGCAACGCGCTTTCAGTCTTCCCCCTATAGCGAATAAGGAGATTCCGCAAAATATTTTCTCCACAGCCATGGACCCGAACTGTCCGGATGATTGGCCCCGTTCGCGACTGTGGCGGGAAGGATAGACCGCGAGGGAATCGCACGACAATGGCGCCGATGCGCTTAAAAAGACTGGGTGGTGCGCGCAGGGCTCACAAACGGGGACACTATGACCGCGTCGCAGCGCTTTCCCCCTCGCCATCTTTGGACCTGCGCCCTCTGTCTTCCCCCTTTTTCACTATTCGCTGCCAGCCCACCGCCAGGCGTGCTATTTACTCTGCAACCGGCTCATTGTCTCCGACAAAGCGCTTCCAAATTTAGCGCTAGCTGCATCGCGCAGAAAACAGCAGGAGGGCCACGCATATACCGTGCTCACCGTCTACACAGCTAGAACGCGGGCGCTCCGACCGGCTCGAAGAAAGGCGGCAGCACGCTGCGCGCCACTGTTTCAGTGCCCGCCCGCTCTGCGCGCACCCTTCGCGGCCCTTCCCGACAGGGTGGGCGGTTGGGGATGACGCGCGCGTCGGAGGTGCGGACCCCGGTTTTACCCGGAGCTCGGGACCTCCCATCAATCTGTATCAAACAGCTTTGCGATAGGCAGCCCACAGAGAGCGGGGATGTTGGAAGCGCTCGTTTTTGTACTCGCGCGAGCGCTTCGCTGTACTGTGTGCGCCCAGCGTATTGTGCTGCTTGACGTGGCACCTGGGCCACCGTGACGCCGGGCCACTCGGCGGCAAGTTCACCGCAAATGTACTGGTTTGACCGGACCGCGTGCCAGTCCTCGAGAAGTTGTTAGCGCTCCGTGCATGATGGAGGCCTCCGAGCGTCCTTTTGTGCGGCCTGCGCCAGCGCTCGCACCGCGTGCAGTCGGGAAAGCGAATGGCCATATTTTGGAACCCGGCGGGCGGGAAGTTAAAGAGAAAGAGCGTTTCGCGACGGAAGTTGCCTGATGCCTAAAAAGAACGCGCGCTGCGGAGACCAGTTGAAAGCGCGCGTCCCCATCGAGACTGCGGTGCATCCCTCGTCATTTCAAATGTCGTCAATGACGATAGCTGCGTACGTGGCCGCTAGAGCAGAGTGCACAACCTAGCGTATTGTATCGCATGGTCCTCGCTTAAAGCCGCTACCAGCAATTACGTTGTCCTTGTTTTCGTGGAAAGGTTTTTCTTTTTTTGTGCTAGTGTACCTTCCACATATAGGCTGATTTTACAAGTTTTAATGACAGTTGTGTATAAATAGGTCATGTGGGCGCTTTGATATGGCAGAGAAGCGCGTTATTTTCATTTTTTGAATATCAGATGAGGGGGATGAGGGAAGGGAGAACGATTCATACGTGTGTGTTATATACATAAAAAAAAAAAGTTTTCGTGACGCGCGAGCGACCACAGAACTGCGCCCACGCGTCATCTGACTCCCGCGGGAGCTCTGTACTATTTCGCGTCGCGCGTCCATTACGCGCGCATAGTGCGCGGCGATTGTCCGGAACCGTCGTCTTTGACTTCCTTGGGCGGGAAGCGATCCTCCTCTTCTTACTAGTGAATGAAATATTGCCGCGCTGTTTATTTAAATAAATTGAGACATGCGTTATCAAGCAGGTTTTTTAATAAGGTTGAATTATGATTTTAGTAAGTCGGATACAACTAAGTCTGCAGTGAAGCTCCAATTACTTTCAGGTCCGCCGAACAGAACTCCTCTGCGACGGAAAGTAGACCGTCGCTACAACTTTTCTTATTACCTGAACAAGAAGGTAACCAACAGACGAAATTCTCAGCGCTAGAATTTCGATTCCTCTGGCTTGCTTGGGAGTCAAACATTCAAAACGTAATTATGTTGCCTGTTGTAAATGGTCAGCGGAGGAATACAAGACGCCGCGGACTGCGGGCTGTGTTACCCTTTCTTAAGTTGTTTCTACTACAGCAAGTTTTATTTCCTTTTGATCAGGACTATCTTTTAAGGCTGTGAATGTTCTCATCAAAAAAACTAATGCACTTTCTCAATAATTCTAATGTTGCTTCGCAATACACTACGTCCAATGACAGCCGCGATCAATGATAATGGAATCGTGTCATATGGGCGTGCATAATTTGCAGCTGTTCAGCATTTACCTCGTTTTTAGCTTGAGCTGGTATACTCAACCAATAGACCATTTCAAATCATTCTTTCATGTTTTGTCTATCGAGGCGGCTTTTGCGCTTTGTTCAGTCTAAAAGTTTTGTTGGCTTGCTTCACACTAATACTGCTTAGTACTGAGTGCAATTTCACCTGAAGAAAAATCTTTTCTTGCTTTGTCGGGCTATGATACATGGATATCCATCACCACCTGGCTCGACTGGCTTGGCGATGAAGGGGAAGAAGAAGAAGAAGAAGACTTCATTTCCACCATGTACAGTACACAGATGGAGGACGACGGAAAAAGCCGTCAATAGGCCGCTTGACGAGTCCGTCGCCCCACTTAATGGGCAGCGTTTGGTCAACAGCAATGAATTCATACATTCAAACAAAGGAAAATGAAAACACTTGATCAGTGCGGAACAAAAGTAAAACAGAGTGGTCCGAAAAATGAAATCCCAGGATAAGTAAAATCAGTTATTCATCCTCAGTAAACATAGATCGAAGCTTATCAGTGGAGCAAGTAAATAAATCAAGGTTAGTAGATAGATAATGGTTTAACAGTGATGGAAAAGAATAACATAGGCGTTCCATGCCAGAGTTCAAACGGGGTGCAACGATTTTCCAATATTCTCCACGTCTTGTAGCATAATATTGCTCATTCTTTTCTAAATATGCCAGAGTACCAAGGTTATGTATATTATATCTGACTTCATATTTAAATGTAGTACTCAAACGGTAGAGATATAGTTTATGAGCCGTAATAACACGCGCTCTATGAAAAAAACCTGCAGTTGTTGCATTATAACCAGCGTTGTACACATGACGTAGGTATCGCTTCTGCATGACATCAATTTTTTGTAGGTTAGAGAATGTAGTTGTACTCCAGACAAGTTGGAAATAGTTAACATATGAATAAAAGAGCGAATTATAAACCAATAGTTAAAGTTTTGTAGAAAGAATGTATCTGAGACGACCAATTATTCCAGTTATCCGAGCTAAATTCGTCACTAGTAAGTTCACATGAGTTTCCCAGGACATGTGAGCAGTAAATGTCACACCAAGGCCTTTGAAATGGTCAACAATGTCAACAGGACGAGAGTTAAAAATAATATCGGCATGAGGAAGGAGTGGCTTATTCTTTGCCCGAAAGATAACCGCTTTTGTTTTATTTGCGTTAATCGTCATAGAATTATAGGACGACCGTTGTTGTAGTTGAACTATTGTGTCATTGCAACTAGAGATAAGGTGATCGATATTATTACCAGAGAAAAATATGCTTGTGTCGTCTGCGTATATGATAAATTTGGCATCCTGGTTAATATTAACAATGTCATTTATATAAAGGTTAAAGAGCAAAGGCCCCAATATGCTGCCTTGTGGGACACCACAAGCCAGTGGTAGGACTCTTGATCGAGAGTTATGAATTTGGACTACTTGTCGCCGGTGGGATAAATATGACCGCAGTAAATGTAACGCACATCCGTGTACACCGTAAATATCCAACTTAGTCAATAAAACTTCATGATTGACCAAGTCAAAAGCCTTGGAGAAGTCGACAAATAAGCCAACCACGATTTTCTTGTTCTCAAATAGTGTTAAAATACATTCTTTTTGGTGAAGCAAGGCTAATTCAGTTGACATATTCTTCCGCAAACCAAATTGGTAAGGTGTTAATACATTGGAGGTTTTGATGAAATTCAAAACCCTGCAATGAATTATTTTCTCGAAAGCCTTTGAAAAAATCGGCAAGATAGATACAGGCCGGTAATTGCGGTAGTTGCGGCCGCGGTAACAGCGACTTCTGGTCGCCCAGGCGGTCGACATGCTCGGCCTATAAATTATGGTCGAATAAAGGTCTTTTACTACTACTACCATGAAGAGATGAGAGTATGTTATCCAACCGTCTATATTCTAGCCGTATGTCACATGTTTAGGGTATATACTGAACATTTCCAAGGAAGGCACACTAGCTAAGGCAACCGTTTGCCTCCCTGCAAATCGCTGCTGTCCGATTATCAGCGCGGGTGATGGCTGTTGAAACATGGACGCTTCTTAAGCTTGGCCAGGGTGAAGTTAGCGGCATACTGGGCAGGCTGTTTTGAGCTGATCGCATTTCTTCGTTGAAAGGCGGAACTTTGGGCTTCAGCCCGGTATTCCTCCCCCGTTAAACTATATGCTCTTTCCCCTTGCACGAGAACGCGTACAGGGCTAATCACACTTAGAGGGCACACTGCTCCGCGTGGCTGTGCACATGCGGAGTACCATTAAGACCAAGCTGGTAGCAAACCCGTGCAAAGGGGCAGATGACACGAAGCACAACGTCGAGGTCCCTCTTCTCGTGCGCCACTCTGCATTGATTCATGAACAGGTTAGATGCAATGGTACTCCGCAGGAACGTGGCTACGCGGAGCCGTGTTCCCTATAAGTGCGATTGACCCTGTACACACACTGTTCCAACATACAACGGGTGTCAATTAAGAACATATATTTTACATTTTTCTAGCTGGTCTTTATTTTTACTCTGTAGTTAACTGCACTATCATGAAGTTTAACTTTGGCAGTTACACGGGGTTCAAAAGCTTTTCCTCTAACCCTGCTTCAGCACTATCAATACCACTGCGGTAGCACAGCGCTACAACTGATACCACTGCGGGAGCCTCCGTAGGGTCTGCAGAAAGAACAAAAGAATTTAACTTCAAGTCCTGCGCCGCTCGGCGTGCTACAGAGGCACCCTGACAGTGGATGCAGCAGCATCAGCGACAGAGAGGCCCACACGTGACAGCTAAAGAGCTCAGCTGTGGACACGTCGTGCTGCGCGTGCGGCGCGAATGAGTGACGTGTATCGCCTCTTTTCCCTCGTGCCTCGTCGTTCCCTATTTCTTACTTTCGAACCTCGTGACTCCCCTCCCTGTTCCGTCCCTCCATCTCCAGCGAACGTAGCTACGTTGCACGTGGGTTGACGTCCGTGAGTAACGTTCCGATTTCGACGATAAGGTGCACTAGCGCAACGTTGCTCGCGCTACCGCCGCGGGCTGCCCCTCAAACCGCGCTCGGTGGGGAGCCACGTCTCTTATCTCCTGTTCCGGTGAATGGTGATGGGTTTCCGTTAGCCGCTTGGCTGCTCACTGCAGAGCGCGGTGTACCTAATCTCGAAGCGAAATCTAATTCCCGTTTTCTTTATTTCCTTGCCCCTTTGTCCCTTCTTTCCTCTGCCTAGTGCTAGGAGGCATCCCTGTGGCGCTAAAAGGAATTTTTTACGGATATGATGAACTTTGCGGGAGGGGGAGATAAACAAAAAAGTGAAAGTAAAGCCACCACATGTTTGCAAAAATCATTGCGGAGGGCGTTTTTTTTTGTAATTTTCGTTTTTCTCAACAGGTATCGGACCCTTAGAAGCCACACTCTGCATAGCCACTATAAACCCATGACACTAGTACAATGTCAGGTTTAAGCTAGAACTATGTCATATCTTTTATTTTCTTCATTTGTCAATACATACGCATGTATGCGTGCACTTAGAAAGTAAGACGTGCTGCTAGTTTACGCAGACACATTGGATATTGCGCTCGCAAAGCTTTCTAGCCGTAAGCCGTTTGCTGGTGCACGCCGCCGCGGCGGCTCAGTGGTTATGGTGCTCGGCTGCTGACCCTAAAGACGTGGGTTCGATCCCGGTCGCGGCGGTCGAATTTCGATGGAGGCGAAATTCTAGAGGCCCGTGTGCTGTGCGTTGTCAGTGCACGTTAAAGAACCCCAGGTGGTCGTAACTTCCGGAGCCCTTCACTACGGCGTCCGTCATAGCCTGAGTCGCTTTGGGACGTTAAACACCTACCAGCCGTTTGCTGGTGCAACGAAGTGAGCAGGAGTATCAGGCTGCAATACGAGAGCAACTGTTAGGATTACTCGCTTTCCATTGAGCAAGTTTGGCGCGCCTAGGCACAAGGTATAATTCTCTCGCAAACCTACTTTTCATGAGTTTCGTAATAAGATTAAAGCTTAGTCCGAACAACATAACGCCACTCTGTTTCTACGCCATTAGTTCTTTTTACACCTTTCGTCATCGGCTGAACCCTACTATCACCCCACTGTTGCCGGTATCTGCCTGTCAATTCGGAGCATGCATGACAGTAAATTGGAGGGAAATAATCATTAAGAGACTCAAGATACTGAAACAACTCGCCGCATGTGGTTATGGCAGGAGGGCGGGGTAAGGCAGTTAATTGTGTCGCACGTGACAAACAATTCCGAATTTTGCAATGTTCGCATTCTGAGTCGTTCCCCTCGTAGATAGTCGCCATTCAGCGCAAACCGTCTACTTGCAGTCTTATTTGAACCTGCTTGCCTCGGACCAGTGCAGACCGGGCACAGCTGGTATCGTTTGAAAATGAAAACTGCCACAGTATTGATTGTAAGTGGTTATAATTAAAATATACTGCAATGTTCACCCAAAGTGATACGAGATTCAGCGTTAGTCATTACTATACACGATAATGTGCCATAATTACTGATGTTGCACTGTAAAAATCCTGTAATTTTGACTCCGATTGCGAGTTTACTTTATCTTCCTCTAATTTTGTAATGACACCAGTGACATTTCAAGACATGTAACATTCACTAAACTTCTGGCTGTGCGGGTGAGTTTAATCCAGTTTTATTTATTTATTAACAGAATACTGCAGACCCTAAAGTGGGTCCAAGCAGGAAGGGGAAAAAATACATAAAAAGAAACACAGCAAATTACATCACAGAAAACTAACATATGGGTAGCATATGGCGCAGCAACGCGTTTTCATTATCGAGTGATGCTTCTCACAGGGGGCATTCTCTAAACGGACCAAGCCTATGGGATATTTTCTGCACCCTTCCGCTTAGGCCTTCATTCATCTTTATTACTGCCTGTCTTTGAACTCTGAACGCCGAAGTTTCTTCCTTCCGAACATCCTCGTTTTCATGTCCGCAGTACTTCTCTTAACTTGACGGCCAGAGAAGACAAACAGTCGTTTAAATGAAGAATACAGAACAAAATAAGATAATGTTTCAAGATTTAAGGGTTCCGAAACTTCGTCTGCGTTAGTTGCACGAGTGTCGAAGGGGCCGAAACGTCATCTACTTTATTTTTTTATTCTTCTTGACGAGTGTCTAGTTTGACAGGCCGTCACATCTTTTCATTGCCAGAGGAGATTGCGTCGAACCCTGAACCCTCAACTGAGTCATGCATACCGAATAATACGGGTTAATGCAAAGTGTGGAAGGCTAGGAAGGGAGTCTGAAGAGCGCGGATGAGGTAACGGTGCACATTCCACGAGCTGCTAGTAAGTACTATGATATTTGGCCAAATTAAAGCACTCCCATTACGCGCGCACTTTTCTGAAAATTGCGCAAGCGGAGCTGCACTTGCGACTGCACTCTGCGCCTCTTTCTTCTTCATAGCGTGTGAAGAACACACACCAGGCTAGTGCCATGCGCCGGCAGGGGAAATTGCCCGCGTGTCGCCAGGCACGCGGCCACTGCTCTCTTTGCGGTTACATCCCCTCTCTCTGAAACAGGGCTGCGTGAATAGTGAGCAACTGCCTGTTGACCGAGCCCTGCTGTGCTGGAGGATAAGTGTCGGAGGGAGGGGAAATGTCTGAAACCACAATAAAGTCGATGTCCGCGTGTCGCTCATTTTGCCAGGCAGTCGGCTCGTTTCACTGCTCACAGTATCAAAAAGTGTCAGCTGCTGAGCGCAGTGAATGCATGCGCATCGCGTTTGTTTTCTTTCTAATCCGATTTTTTTTTTCTTTTCCATGTACAGTTATGATTCGCTTTTCACTTCACTTGAACGGGCATTGCCGCTAGCTCCTTACATATCGGGCAAAGGAAGTTTACTCTCTCTCCCCTTTTCCGAAAGTGTGCGTACTCAATTCAATGCGCGACAATAGACGGACGTGGAGTTGCTTTGAGCGCCCGATAGATGGCGCCTGCGTACTGCCCTTTCGTCGCTACCGCCGCGCTCGGTCCTCTGCAACGGGACGCTCGGCCGGCCGCCATGCCCGCGTTTCCTCGGAAACGCCGGTGTGCGAAAACCAAACGCGAGACAATGAAGAACCGCCCCCTCTTTCGATGAGGAAGGAATAATGAAGATATAATCTGTGTGCGAAACAGCAACAACAACAACAAAAAAGCGACACGAAGGAGAAGAAAAACTGCGGAATGCGAAACATCGCCTTGTTTTTACCGACCGTACAGGCTTCATAAAGAACGAGGCATTTCAAATGAACTGATTAATGACTGATCATAACATATTTAAAGCAACGTTGAACTTCAAGATCAGCTTTCGTGCTTCGACAGAGAGATTTATTTGTATCTGCAGCTTCAAAAACTTGTGTCGCTCTAAAAGATAAAGCGCAATTACTTCTTTGCAGCTTTTCTAGTAAGACGGTCTTGCTAGTCAGAGGCGGCCGGCTGTCGAAGATATTGAGGCGCGCTGGTGAGGCGCGCTGTTGTGTTCTGGTGAGCCGCCCACGCTTATCTGCTTCGAGTGGAAGCGCGGAGATTAACAGGACTAGCAGACTGCGCCCTCAGAAGCAGTAGCTCACAATGTTAAGCGCTGCATTTGCCACCCCACGCTTGCTCATTTGCTTGCTTTTATCTTTTTCCTCTTGCTAGTGCGCTGTCCCCTAAAAAGCGGAATTGTTTGAAGAGTGGTTCCAAAGGGAGACGAAAGAGTGTTTGCCTTTGAGTGTTTGCTTTTCGAAGGTTTCCCGTTCCACCGAGCACCCCCGTCCGCAAGGCAACTGTGATGGCTGCTGGTCGGCCTCTCTCACGTGCTTGCGTACGCGGGTGAATCAAGTGCTTTCGCATATGCAAAACACTCCTGGGCTGCTTGCGTGAATTGCCGGGCAGGAATATTACCGCTGGTGGTGCATTTCGCTTTGGGAGTAGCTCTCACGTCGCCGTCATTGACACCGTGTGTTTGATGGCGGTAGTTTCCGCTCTTCTTCCCTAACGGAAGTGGACCGACCCACGCAGAAGGAAAGTTAAACTGAGAATTTTGGTTCCCACGCTTCAAAGTCAACAGTTCGGTCGTATAAAATTCAGCAGGTCCTTGGCGTGCGCGAGAACGGCAAACACGGTGCGTTTCCCGCAAGCTGAAGTGTGAAATGAGTGTCAAGTTTTTGCGGGCCCAGAAGAAAGGCATGTAGCCTTTTTTGTTTCTTCTGCTTTTATCTGTTTCGCGCCTAGACTATCATGACCATCACTGGTAATATGCGCTCTCGGAACGAAGGCCGAAGAACAGCGAAGCGGACTCAACTTGCAGAAGCAGACGTTCCTCTTTACAGACAACTTTCAGCTCGAGGACGACAAACCCGAGTGACTACGTAGTCGACGCAGGTCACTGGGACTACTTGAATGGCTTGGCGGCCGAGGAGGTGGCTGCGGTGGGCGGGAGTAGTGCACTGATTCCCCATGTCGTCTGTATACTTCGGCCGGTGCTCCATTTAGGCTCACATTCCCTGTTCGTCCTGCCATAAAAAAAAAAAAAAAAACTATTCATGTGTTTTGTGCTAAGACTTAAGGGCGAGCTCCCCTTGCCATTGTTTTAAGGCAGTCGTTGCTCTATTCAAGATGCCCCTATAGTTTCTAAACCGGACATGTGCTCATCATGCAATCTGCCTGAGTATGATTCACAACGATTGCCCTCGAGGGGACAAATGTTTGCTAGAAGCTGCTTTGAGTGTGCTACACTTTTCATTCGTATCATCATCAGCCCAGCTGCCTCCAGTGTAGGACAAAGGCCTCTCCAAGTGATTGTCAATTAATAACGCTGTCCTGCGCCAGATGCAGTCATCCTATGCTTGCAAACTTCCTAATTTCATGTGCCCACAGACTCGCTGTCGGGCCCCCTGCTACGATTGCCTTTCCAAATTTGAAGCTACTTCACTACCCTAAAGGATGATCGGTTATCTGCTCTCCGCATGACGCGCCCTGTCCGTGCCCATTTCCACTTTTTGATTTGAGCTAGGACATCATTAACTCGCGTTGGTCCCAAAACCAACTTGTGGACTAATTGTGTAGCCGTGTTTGAGGTTCCCAAGAGCAAAAACGCAAGCAATGAAGAACCACGTATTTAAAAATACGGCTCCAGAAAAAAAAAAGGGGGGGGGGGGATTCTTCTAAACGTGACCCCCTGTTCGCTTCCTGCTATTCTTGACACATCCAGCAGTAATCTTTCCTTTATGCCATCCTTGTCGGAATCCGGACGTGACGAAATGTTTTTCCAGTTCTACACGCGGGGAGGCCCTGCCAGCTGTCTCCCATACATGTCAGCGCCACTCGAAAAATCAGTGCCGTTTGCCGTAGAGTCGACGACTTCAAGAATCGCCTCAGTTCTCACCTTGCCTCGCGCAATCCGTGCTAGGTGCATTCACGCCTGACAGCTGCGTCAAAGGCGCCGTTTTGTTCGCCACTGGCTCATCCGCGGGCGGCCTTTCTGCAAAGTTCCGCGCATTTCTGAACGCAGCGGCAGGCCTCAGCTAAGCTGCCTCTGATTAGCATTCCTAATCTTCGTCGTGGTTTTCCTGCAGGGAACGCGGGTGTAGGGGCAGCGTCTCCGCGACGACGGGATGTCGCGAAACGTGATAGCGTGAGCCGAGCTTCAACCTCCCGTCACTCGGGACCCCGCATGTCCGCTCGCTGCCTCGGGGCAAGCACCGGCTTTCTTCCTGTCGCCTCCACAGCGTGTGGATCCAGGGACCCGTTTTTGAATAATCCGCAGCTTCGAAGCCCCAACCAGTCGGTCGGCCGCCATTCATATTTAATCCAGGTACGGACCCCGCTGCTAGGCCTCCGTCTTCCTTGTAGACAGTTGCAATCGCGGTCTTGAAGACGTCTACAGCGGGGAGAGGGGATGGAGGGGCCGCCCGTCTGATGCAGGCACCGTTATTCGATGGGACATGGGAATCATTTTCCAGACCGCCTCGCACGAACTTCTCGTTTCGGTTTGCGTAGTTGCGTGCAGAGCGGTCCGAACGCTGCTGCATTTTCGAAACTAAATTGCCGCTCGTATGCGCGACTGTTCCTGAATTCGAGTCCTCGCACTCCGCGCACTTATTTACTTACTTGTGCACGGATATAGCCGGCAGCGATTACAGAGGACTGGTTTCAACAGGACTCTGTTGAGTGTCAGTCTCCCCGATTTCCATGTGCCGGCTGCCTCGATCGCCGCTACGCTGCTTGCGCGAGCGATGCACGCAACTCTACCGATTCTTGCTTTTGGCGCTACGGGCATCGCGCGCGGAAAGCCGCAAGTCGCCCGCTCGGCCTGGAAGCGAAACCGCCAGTGACGCGCAGACGCAAGAGGAAACAGGCGCCCAGCAACGCGCCTTCCCCTTTCCCCCTCGACACCGGGGACTGACAAAGGGAGACCCCGACGTGGCTATTCGAGAAAGGGGGAGGGGGTCTCCTCTTCACCGGCACGTCAGAGTTTGACAGCCCGGCGTCATTCAGGTTTTCCTTGCGCGAGGTCCTGTGAACCTCTTGGAGACGTGGCAAGGAAAAGCGACCGAGCGCCCCCTCCTCCGCTTCTGCGCGATCTGTGGGAGTCAGGACAGCTACTCTACGGGCGCAAGCGTTGTTTTCTTACCAGCTTTTCCTTCTTTATGTGGTTATCGCTATCCTACTCCTGTTTCAGTCCTGTAGGGGAGTTTAGCGGCTTTTGTGCACTGCGTTTTTCGTGGGGGTTGTTCTGCGAAACACCTTCCGATCGCTTCGTTGCGCCCCAACTGAATGCAGTTTCCTTCATTCGCGGAGTAGCGCAGAACGCCCACCCTTGCAATTTGTTCGTCAGCGATGCGCTTACTTTGCGTCTTTGCTGTCAATGCTTCCGCCCGTGTCACGCTCAATCACAAGTCTGTTTGTTCGCTCGGCGGCCTCCCTTTGCTTGTGTGCGCTCAACGGTGCGTGTCCTTGCATAGCCAAAGGCGGGCACTTCACTGTGCTAAGCATATTCGGTTTAGTTCTGATTCTATATTAGTTTGTTCATGCTTTTGCTTGTGGCTTTCAGACGGTCACCCAGGCTCCCAACCTTTCCTGTCTTAAAGATGGCGAAAACATCTCTTGAAGGGTGGCAAGTTGTTGAAGCAACAGAAATCATTATACTTCGTACCTTTGGGCCTTTTGATGGTCAGGACATCTGAGCAGAAGACCAAGTTTTCAGAACTTGGGGAGCGAGCGCAAAACCAGTTTTTTTGGATTCGACACGCATGGTTTTGTTGGCGCAAAGAAGGCAAGTGGTCTGTCTTATTCTGCCTGACTTCTGCCGCAAGGTGCGTATTCCGCTTCGCGGCCCTACAGGTTAAGTAAATGCGGCCACAAAACTTCAGGTGCCACGGCTGAAACGCCTTGCTGCAACACGTACAGAACCTGGTGTTCAGTCCGCACCTCTACGCGTCCTGCAGTGTCACGGTGACAGGATTCTTTTCGTTCATTCTTTTGGTCACGCAAGACGCGCTCCAGATTCCTGGCAAAGCCCGCGACGAGTTGTTTCTACAGTTGATCACGCCGCTGCACCAGTTGGTCCCCAGCTTACTTAATGTTCAATTTCCGCTTGAAGATTCTCCCTTCTTGATCCTACACGGTCAAAGCGATGATTAATTTTCTTGTTAACAATGGTTTTTGATGGCGTCTTTCACAAGAGCACAGTAGTCGCATTTTGAAATTTCCGAAATTTAAACAAAAAAAGTGAACAACTTCTTACAAGCAGTGAAGCAAAAAAGCAAAAGAAAATTCTGGACAAGATAACAACGAAAAAAAAAAACAATCACCAAAGTAATGAATTTGTGGACGCAAAGCCTGAAATGTGACAGGGCGACGGCGATATACCCTAGCCTTATTTAGTTCTTCATGAGAGCCTCATGTTTGCTGTCACTAGACCACACGCATGCGTCCCAACAGAACCCGTAACACGATAGCTGTAAATTGCTGAGCGGTGCAGGTCTGCATTTCGGCACTCAGTACCCTTTGACTACTCCCCTGACCTTTGATCCCGCGAGCACACTGCCTGACTTTTGCAAGGCACAGCATTTGCAGTGCTCGCAAGCTCTCGCCTTCAGAAAGCAAAATGTATGTGGCAGTTTGGCGGTCTACTCTACACAGCCTTCCACAATCGTACAGTGTGCGTATCAGTCTTAAAATAAACACTTACGCATATTTAGACTACGTAAGCGAATATGACGGGGTCGATGCAGAAGCAAAGCACTTCTTCACTTCGGCCCGGTCCGTTCTAAAATAATATAATAGTTACTCCATTGCCTAAACCCAGTAGCGCTATTTTCGATGCGTAACGCCAGCGTAAGGTGCCTATACCTCTCCAGCCCCCTTTCATGCTTACATGGGATTTCCGTAAACAGCTGTGCGGAATCTAAATGACATAAAAGTTGAAGGACTACACACATAACTCCTAAACATTTATCTACCCAGTGCAATGAAATAATTAGGCTGATCGCAACTATTTCTCTGTCAATTTGGCGCTAAAAACTGTTCTCTCAGCCAAGAGGTTCGCAGTTGAGTGAAGTTGTTCGCGTCAAGGTGCTCAGAGCGTTGACGTCAAGCGCGTGACCACCGCTAGGTGGCCTGCCCAACCAATCGCACATGAGTGGGCCGGGCGTATGCGATGACACCACTGTGCTCTTTTACTTTTTTCCCATTTGGTGCTCTTCGTGCTTTCGCTCTATTATTCCTGTATATTTATAAGAGAGGTGTTGCTCCTAAGCAAAAAAAATATTGTTTCGTGACGCTTCTAGTGCAGTTATTTTGCAGAAATAATTTAGTAGCTGCAGCCAATGAACTTGCTTTCCCCGAAATGTGCACATAGGTTGTGTTGCACATAGTGTAAATATGGTATACTGAGTCGTCATGGGCGCCTAACAGTCGCGCTATTTTCTCCAGAACACAGCCATATTATCGGTTAAATCTATGCATTTGACTTCCTTTTAAAGTCATATATTGATCAAGAGACACTTTATGTTACATACATGTATACGTGCATACATACATACATACCTACATACATACATACATACATACATACATACATACATACATACATACATACATACATACGTACATACATACATACGTACATACATACATACATACATACATACATACATACATACATACATACATACATACGTACATACATACATACATACGTACGTACATACATACATACATACATACATACATACATACATACATACATACATACATACATACATACATACATACATACATACATACATACATACATACATACATACATACATACATACATACATACATACATACATGGATACATGCATGCATGCATACATACATACAAGCCACCGTGGTGGCTCAGGGGTCATGGCGCTCGGCAGCTGACCCGAAAGACGCGGGTTCGATCCCGGCCGCGGTGGTCGAATTTCAATGGAGGCGAAGTTCTAGAGGCCCGTGTACTGTGCGATGTCAGCCCATGTTAAAGAACCCCAGGTGGTCGAAATTTCCGTAGCCCTTCACTACGGCCTCAATCATAGTCTTAGTCACTTTGGGACGTTAAACCCCAAAAACCCATAAACCAAACTTTATGTTTGCATTTAGAGTTTCTCTCAGTACACTGCAATCCTTTACATTTCCCTGGTATCTTTAATCAGACCCCTTATCAACACGCGATATCACAGCCACTTTAACCTTTAGCAGATGCTAAACATCTTCGGAAGCCAACTATGCTGCTAGCGTTGTGAATGCAAACTCGGCAGAAAATTCTTTGCTGGATGATTAACGTTTTGTAAAATGCAAAGCCCTCTTTATACGGCGTTACTAGAGCTAGTCGCGACAGTCGTGTTAGCAGCCGCCTGCTGCGCCTCATAGCTCAAGGCAGACTTCCCGGAGACCGTTAGGTGGAAACAGTTACGCGCTGAGGTTGGCACCAAAGCCCCCACATGGCTATTTTTTCTTGCATGTCCATGCGCGCGAGCTCGTTGTTTTGTTTTCTCTTTTTTGCAACATTTCCTTTGAGAGCGGAGAAGGGAAGAAGGCAGCATCCTACAAATAATCCGAGGCTCTCGTTCGAGGCTCCTTCGTCGAGCCGACGAAGCGCAAGTTTGCAAGCGGCTCGCTGGCACTCTGCGTCGCTTCCCCTGGCAGACGCAACGAAGCGCCGATGATCGGAGACGCTGGCTCCCTCAATTCCCGTTCTCACGGGAGCCACCGAGGTCAGTACGACAGGTCACCGGGCTCGAATGGAGGAGCCTCCCGAAGGACCGTCCTCCCTGCCCATGCCTCTCCCCCCACCATCGTATTCCCTGCCTGCCTGCTCGCTTCAGCTCCTCTCCCTAGACTCTCTACGGCAAGCGTCCCTCTTGCAAAACTTCCCCCGCACCGTCACCCCCCTCCCCCCCTTTCAGCGACTCCTTGGCTTCTAGCGTTTGCCTCTGATCCTGCCGACGCTCGAGTTCTTTTCCTCATCCTTTTTTTTTAAATGGCATTCATTTTCTGCGTAAAGATTACCTTTGTTGTGTCATAGATATTATCCTTGGGGCTTCTATTTCCGATTTTCTTACTTTTTTTACAACCTCCATGGCTTTCTTAGGAGTGCTCTTCTAGATAATTTCTTCTTTAGCTGTTCCTCGAATCGTGAATTTAACTGGATGTTTTTTTTTCATCGATTCTCTTTTGATTGTTGTCTCTCCGCAACCCCCCACCTACCTTCCCGGTACCCCCCCGCCCCTCTTCCTTGCGCTCCTGTTTTCTGACTCCATTCATGCACGGTGCACACACAATACCGCTCTTCGCTTTGCGGCCCGAATGTGCCCGACTTTCGCGCTCGCCGATTTTACGAAAGACGCAAGGAAGGAACAAACGAAAGAAATAAGAAATACTCAAGAAAGGAATTATCCGCTCCCTGCACCTTACAGGGCTCTTTTCGGCTCCCCAGCATTTCTATTGTGGCCAGACTTGCTTCTCTTTTTTCTTTTGATTTCTTTTTTTGCGTGTGCGTACGGTCGGCTTAGTTTTTCGCATTATTTTTTTTTTCTATTTCTGATGTGAAGCTTTTTTTTGGGGTTGGGGGAGGGGCATTTTTAATTTCTTGTTGGTTGTTTTCCTACTGGAGTCTTTATCTAGGAATAAATTCAATTGGTTCCCGTATCTTTCTATTCTTAGGGCTGGGAATACTGGCCTCGCGCTGATGACCTGCAGCACCGTGAAAGTGGATGCAAGAAGATATTACAAGGCAGTGGCTTTGAAAGGGAAGCCTAGTTATCACGATGCACTTTTAAAGCGTGAGACAGTTTTAAACCCTATTTTGTTCAGAAGAGAAAAATTAGCAACAGTAAAAGTTGAGTAAAGTGATTACAGTTCAATGAAATCTAAGGGAAGGCAGTGGCGTCCGAATACATTCAAACATGACCTGGCCTTTTCAGTGGTCACGCGGTGCTCACGTTAAGTCTCCTGCCATCGTAGAGATGATGTTTCCTCAGAGGCTTGTTGATGTATATATCAACACGCTGCGAAGTACATCAAATGAGGTTCTTATTTATGGCATGTATATTTATTAAAAATTATATCACAAGGTCTGCAGAAGTTGACTCCTTTGCCTTTTGCTTCGATGTCTGCTAGAATCCGCGCCCAATGGCGTCTCTGTCAACCTTCGATTTCTGTTTGCTCACCGCTTAAATACCTTTGAGTATGCGTCGTCCGATCTGAGGGACAAATCACTTTAATGAAGCCACCAGTTCTGCCCGCTAAGGGGGTTTCGGTGATCACGATACATTCTCAGTCTAGTTGCACATATATAATTGTAATTGCGATTCACAAAATCCCAAAATGTGTAGAGCATTTTCATGGTTTTTAGCTGGAACGGTGCCCCATATACTGCTGGAACTACTTTCCGGATATTTTTAAGTGGAATGACAGTGGAATTATTTTAAGTGGAACACCGTTTCGGTTAACTTTCTCGGCTGCGGTGTTTTCTAGCCACAGCTGCTCTCGCCGTCCCTGAAACCTTATTCTAGGTAGACTTGATAGCTCTTAAATAGTACTCAGCAATGAACACAGTACGCACAAGGAGGTATAAGGAGAAAATTTTCATTAACACAGTTAAACTGCTGCAGTTCTCTCCCGTTCAGACCATTTCGCACTTTGTGCGGCTCTTGGCACTCAATCGAGAAAAGAATGCTGTTGAAGATTAATAAAATATATTCTCACACGAATTCCACATGCAATATCGTGAAAAAACTGAAAACTGAAAATGAAAATTGTTTTTAAGAATATCAGAAAAATCGCCTTATTTGCAACGACCCGCCTCTTAGTTCCGTTTCGCAAAGATGTGTGATAAGGAAAGTCCCGGGGGGGGGGGGGGGTCCCACGAAATCTGCTTAAGAATGTAACGCAGAAGATAACTCGCTATCGAGCTACTCAAGAAACACAATGTGTATTTTAAAGAAAATAGCACGGTAAGAGTCCTCCTTTAAAAGCGGACTGTGATCCCCTGGAATCCCTTAAAGACATAATGTCGTCAAACCTTCTTGGGGACTTTCTACCTTTTTAAAAGCTACTTGGATATCACATCTTTGGAAAACGCACGGCTTCATTGCACTTTACAGTGTGTATACCTCAGGAGTACATTGTATACTAGTCAACAGGAATAAACAGGTCATTAATGATTGCATTTAGGACAAGTTTTCTGGTAAGAAGATAAATTCTGTTGCACACCTCTCATGAAGAGGCGAAGTCATAGTATTTCCTTACCGAGTTTCACTGCCAACACGTCACTGCATGGAAAAATACCGACAGAAACATATTTCCTAGAGGTATAAATGGTTTATGTCCCATGGCATCCATGTCTCCACTAAGCACCACACGGCTTGCAAGGTGCGAAAAAGCCTGCACACGAGAGGTCTGCAGAAGTGTAAACATGATGATGAACCAACAAGCCCAAGTCACCAGTCTTATGTAAGCATGCTGTAAAAGTGTTCCCACTTATGGTCATTTCTTCGCAATATGTTTGCGCAATACCGCTGCAGAATGATCTCTCACATATACTGCTCACAAAGCAACTAAAACAAGGCTTAGGGGATTACCTGAACTGCAGTGGCTTGAACACTGTAGTTGAGGATATCTGTCCATCAGTGTAAAGTGCCACAGTGGTAAGCAGCCTGCAAACATGTCATGTTACCAATATTACGCTGTAAAGCATATAAGAGACAATATAGGACCACAATACAGCACGTGCATTCAAAAACTCACTTTGTTTAATCTTGCAACTTCGCTAGAAAGTTACGGTAGTGGACGCCAGCAGCTGCTGACTTGCCTTTGTAGTACATTTGTAAAAATTCGTAACAGCGGCTGGTACTCAGTAGGGACAGCGCAAATACAGTGCTCTTCAGTTTAATACGAACACATTTCATTTGTGAGTTGCGATTTCCCTTCACATTCTGCTTTTACCCTTGCTAGAGATGCAGTGAGGCCCTGACGAGTATGAGCCTTCCAGTATTCTTTACATGGAGCCGCCTCTTTTTCTCCAGCAGAACGTCTTCATCAAAAAATATCGTAACTCCTGCCGAAACTTCGAAATAACAACGCAGCCCAAATATGCATATTACTGATTACTGAAAGGATGTCCCGTTAGTCAATATTCAGGCACTGACTGAATTGACCACAAAACCGCAATACTTTCTAAATGTTCTAAATGAACATAATTAAAGGAAATTTCTGTATTTTCCCCGTAGCGACCTGGCTTGTGTAACTAGAAATAAATTATTTACTGCTCGCAGCTTGTCAATCTTTGTCGCATTGCAAGACAGCTAGTGGAGAATGGTCTCCACTGCCGCGTTTCTTTCCTCTGCAGCTGCTCTTCACAAACGACCTACATTTATTATTATATATCCTTTCGACGCACACTTTCCATGAAAGATATTGGATTTACAGTGGTAGTCTGCTTGTAACCATCTATGCCCACAGCCCAGGAAAATTGGTCCGCTGTGGGAGTCAAGTAAGCGAAAATTAAGCACGCACAGGAGAAGCAGATCACTTATCAACGAAGGAAAAAAATCTTTTTGCATGCAGTGAACATGCCAACATTTTCCCTTCTTGTCTTAACTAGCATAGAAGCAAAGTTCTTTGAGGCATTCACGATAATCTCTCGGGCAACTCATTGTTCTGAGGTAAATATATGAGATGGACTAAGAACCAATAGTGTTGTTGATCTGCCATGTACAGGATGAATTCAGCAGATAAAACAAGACAAAGGGCTGAACCACAAGAAAAGCTCGCACATTGCACTACTAACAGCATTTCATATTCAGTGTTTATAGGCTAAGTAGATTACAGGGCTGGTTACAAATTGGTTGTATTTTCTGGGAGATAAGTAAGTTAGGCAATAGAGCAGAAGGTTTGACAGCCGTCGCCGTAGCTCAGAGGTAGAGCACCGGACGCGTAATTCGGAGATCGTGGGTTCGGATCCCACCGGCGGCATGTGGTTGTTTTTTCTTCTGCTTTCCTAATCAATTAGCTTTAAGCGATGACATATTAAGTAATATTCTAAATTGATCAACACCACAAAATAAATAAATAAATTTAAAAAAAATCCCCTGTGCCCCTTGGTTTCTGTGGCTGTTGGCTTCTGTCATATTTACAACGAGCCCCTCATTCCCCTTCCTTGTTTGCTTAATTGCTTAGCGAGGGCCTCGATTCTGGCAGCCTTGATGCCATAGGAAGCATAAGAGGGTTCTCACACAGCTTCCATCCTCTCCGTTCGATGACGTTCTACGTCACACCTGCGGTAAATGAGGACGTTCCACGTCCGCCGCTTATGAACGTGGGTGGCGCTGATGAACACTCTCAAGGTTAGGTTACTTGTAAACATAAATACCCCCGAAAGCAGAAGGTTTGACAGCCGTCGCCGTAGCTCAGAGGTAGAGCACCGGACGCGTAATTCGGAGGTCGTGGGTTCGGATCCCACCGGCGGCATGTGGTTGTTTTTTCTTCTGCTTTCCTAATCAATTAGCTTTAAGCGATGACATATTAAGTAATATTCTAAATTGATCAACACCACAAAATAAATAAATTAATTAAAAAAAAATCCCCTGTGCCCCTTGGTTTCTGTGGCTGTTGGCTTCTGTCATATTTACAACGAGCCCCTCAATCCCCTTCCTTGTTTGCTTAGGCAATAGAGGGTAGACAAGATGTGGCCCGCTTATGCTTGCACTTTTTGAGAAATCAAGATTTGGTATGCTCGAAATCATGGTCACTCATGTCACAGAGTAAAATACTAAATGAATTCAGCAAGTACCCTCATATTCTTTCATAAAATGTGTCCATAATTAGGAGAAACGTGTTGAAATGACTAAGTGGGTACATCATTTGGTGTGCCATTCCTTGTCGCCTGTATGCACAATGATGTGTAGTGGAACAGCTGCAGATGACCGCCATCCCGGGCTAGTAGACTGAAGCGGCAAGGCAACTGCGTATAGGCAAGAGAGGAAGATTCAGGCCAGAGAGATGAAGCAACCACGGTCGGTATAATATACGATTCTTTCCCGAATCGATGAAATTTTTAAATTTCCCGCCCTTCGTCATTGGCTGAAGCAACACCACTGCCTAGGCTTCCGTCAACAGCCAAGAGCAAACGTGGCGTGTGGTGTCACTTCAGCCAATGTGGAAGACCGGGAATTTCATAAATTCTTTGGAATCGGTTAGGGAATCGTTAAAATACCACCCTAGTCACAGTGATGTAAACAGACGCAACTGTCAGTTAAGCGCCCCCCCAAAAAAACAACAGCACCCTGACAGGGAAACTTTGAAAAAATTTGGGCTGAGTAACAGCGTATAAAGTAATTTCAGATGCAATAGCAATGCAATAAAAGCATGAAAAAAACAATACTTTACTTTATCCAGCTGTGTCTACCACTGCTAAAATAAAGGCAGGTTTCATGATATTAAGAATGTATGATGCTATCATCGCCATGACAAGTACCGGTTGGTACATATGGATAGTATTTATTCTCATGTCAACATGACCGGTTAACAACTGAATTCAAAAGTTCTGTCTTTTGTTTCTGCATCGGAGGTGTTAAATAGATCAAAAGCTTATATATATTGCACGCTGTACAAAAAGCCATCGCTCTCAATCCGAGTAGCACCGCAATACCGCTTGCCTTTATTGCAGTCCCTTTTGGAGTTGTAGCTCGGAAGACCTAATCGCACTCGTTTGATAATTGACATCTGGGTGATGACTACAGCTCTAGTTCTCAAGCCAATCCCTTGACTTGAATGTCTGTTCTCGACTGCATGCTGTCGTCTCAATTGACTATGTATTTACATTTGTTGCTTTCCCGGTTGACTTCGCTATTGCGTTGACATTTGATGGGTACGTATTACTTAAATTTTGCTCTAAAATACAAATCGCGATTTTATGTCACAGTATGAAGGCCCTGAACTGTTTTAACGTCTCATTAGAATTCCAAGCTATCTACGCTAAATGCATACTTGCATTGCGTATACTTTTCAACAGGTAATGTTTTCTGAATCACGTGCAAGTGGTATTATTCTGTAGCATTTAGTACTGAAACAGGCCAAATTTCATTCAGTGTGGCAAATGTCACTCTGCGAAATGAAAATAAATCATTCTGTGTGACAGAGCTAGTGCTTAATATGTATTTTCTATTTCTTACATCTCGCACACTAAACTCTGCGATGCCGCGGTCTAATAGGCCGCGAAAACTCACTTTGGTTACAAAGTGCTTTATAAATATTGGCGCAAACTTTTTTCAGACACGTAAAGCAAATAGCTTGAGTAAATTTGGTATGCCACCATATTACAACATGAATGCCGGTCCTCACCGCGCACCTATCAGGAAGTCATAAATATGTGGCGACTCTGTAAAAGACAGTATAGCAAATGAAGTCCGTAAAAACATAGCAGAAGAAAAATGTAATAAATCAAGTTTTTATGTATAAGAAAAGACAGTGCTCGAACGAAGTGCTCGGGACCTCCTAAACCCTTCGTTTAAAAGCCACTCCGTTCTAAAGATGCGCTATATTGGTATATCGCGCGCAATACAGTGAGTTAAGCACGTTCAGCAAAAGGAAACCTTTACTTAGCGTAAATTGAAGAGATACTTAATGAAATAAGTCGATAATCAGCATACAGTCGTAAGGAAACGCAAACACTAGGTTCGCTTTTATTCGCCAAGAAGCAGCGCGTTTTTGTGGCCTGCCTCAATTCCCCGTAATTCACTCTCCATGCTTTCGGATGAAATTTTATTTTTCTTTGCTGTAGACGTCACTATCTTATCGCTTACTGCTGACGTCATGCGAAACGATGGTGACGTCACTGAGCGGTTTTCGGACCACTAGTGCTGATCTCGTGCCGATGTGCCTTATGTTTTTGGTTTAAAATAATACACAGTCCGCTCAGCTTATCTGGAACGTAAGTGGAATGGATTAAGAGTGTAGCTATAGTGCGCAAGAGACGGGTCACAGGAAAGAACGCCGCACAACACAGCGCCACACAAAACGGTGAGGACTGCGCCATGAGGAGCCGTGACTGCTTGGTAAGGGATATAATTCGTTGTCACGCTACAGGAAGGCTTCAGGCTTAAGAATTCGAGCGACATTTTCGTCTTTTCCTCGGCGGTCGCTAGGGGTTCGAGAAATCGCCTTCTGCAACTTCATAACATCAAGGACCGGTCAATGCCTGCCCGGTGTTCACTCGCCTGCAGTGGTCAGACCCTGTGCACAATACTCTGCGACAGGCCCCCCTTTGAACATAGGAGTCTTTATCTTGAAGGAGCTAGACACCGCAGCGGACACGGGACAGGGAAAGAAGACGACACAGGGCCGTGTCCGCTGCGGTGTCTAGCTCCTTCATGTCTCACCAACTGGCCTACACATCTACCCTCCTGAGTCTTTATCTAACAGTCACTCTTCTTGTCTCCAGCCGGTTTGTTCTTCTTCCGTTTATTCTTCGTGACGTCACGTGACGCCACGGGCACCATCTTTGGGTCTGTGGCTTTGCTTCTGCAGCCTACGCGGGAACTGGTTGTCGATAAGCGAATTAGCATAACTCCAAGGCTTTCACTGCGACGTCACGGACGCCATATTTGGGTACCGTGGCTAGCTTCTACAGCGTAAGCATGTACCGGCTGTCGATAAGCGATTTAGCAATTAAATGCCCAGTCTTTTACTACGCTTTCTGGTTTCGAAGATGGTGGCCGCGGTGAAAACTAAGCCAAAAGTTGTACAACTTTGCAAGCCCTGCTGTCTCGCAGTAAATATACAATATATACGTAATGGTCATCGCAGGCCACGCTGATGTCGTGTCAAAGAGCGATAAACTATGCCGTTGCGGCATTGAACTGAAAATTGAGACACCCGCATTTTCTAAATATACACTTGAACCTTCGGGACTTCGTCAGTAGTTTTATGTGGTGACAAACGCACCGCAGGAAACGCCGACCGTAGAGCAGCTGACATAATGTACAGTGTAATCAGTGATTTGGTTGGTCTAAAACGCATTAGTCCTTCTGAAAGAATGTTTTAAGCGATACGGTAAACAATTCGTACTATTACTTCGCCTCCTGTCCAATAGAAAGAAATGCACCTTACTACACAATTGCAAAAGCAGTATTGGGCCCCGCCGCGGTGGCTCAGTGTTTACGGCGCTCGGCTGCTGACCCTAAATACGCGGGTTCGATCCCGGCCGCGGCGGCCGAATTTCTGTGGAGGCGAAATTCCAGAGGCCCGTGTACTGTGCGATGTCAGTGCACGTTAAAGAACCCCAGGTGGTCGAAATTTCCGGAGCCCTTCACTACGGCGTGCCTCATAGCCTGAGTTGCTTCGGGACGTTAAACCCCAATAAACCAAACCAAAAGCAGTATTGCGTCATTGCTCTGAAATAATTTTTGTCTAGATCAAACTGATACTCTCGGTGATGAAGACGCAAAGCTGCAATAGTACGTATACTAGTTATTCCATGTACTACGGCACCATGTAAGTGAATCAAAATAAGTGGCGGTCATTTTTTATCTTCCGGCATAATAAGCCATTGTACGGACAGATCTGCCTTGCGTGAGTTTTTCGTCCGGTGAATTAAAATACAATAAGCTGCGCTTACACGAATCGTCACTGCGTTGAGGCATATCGATCTTTCGAACGCATGGTAATCGCGCTGCTGCATGAGGCCTTCTAATTAGTAACAAAAAAAGATTTGTTGAATGAATGGACCGTTACGTGCTAAAGCAACACTTCGAGCTAATTCACGAGGTAATAGAAATTTAGTGATTAATTTCTACCGCATGGCAGCTAGCAGATACGCCCCCCTGGGCAATGAGATTGCTGAAAGACTCGCCCATCAAGGGTTGCCTTCTCAGCTTACAAAAGTGCCTGACGACGCCGGGAGGTACTTCATCCACTAATTTTAGAGCGGTTGGGTCCCTACCAGACCTGTATGACGCGTGTCCAACATCCTTGGACAAAAAAATTTAATATTGGAAAGCTGTAAGGTACTGCTATGGAAATATTGAAGATAATAGTCCATTCTTCTGATGTGTAGCAAAATCTTCCATCGCTCGCATTTCCATCGCTTACCTTGAGCATTTAAGGCTGCCAAAGAAAACCAAGGGGTACGCTTTTGAGGATAGTAAAAACATCAATAGCAAAAAAAAGCAAGCTGCCGAGGGGAGATCTGCGGATGTATTGATTGTTATTGTGAAATATTACAATATACGAAAAAATACGTTCATAAACTCTTTACCGTTCAAAAGTGCTTTTGTCCAGAATTGTTGGGTATGAAGCGGCTGAAGACACCAGACGCCGCATTGCCGTACCACTTACGCACGTGCTCGGCAGGAACTTCAGCGCGGATGCACAAGACAGGCACTTGCACCGTCTCGTCTGTGTTCCACGTGAGGTGTGATGATGCTTTGCAACATCACCTTCAGGGCTGCCCAGAACATGACGCTGAGAGGCGTGCCCCTGCTTACCGCACTCGCTACCATTCAATGAAGAAGGCAAGAGTGTCATGCTGCTCAGTAGAGATCGCTTTCCCGTGCGGGAAACTGGTGTCTAGGAGGGAGGCTTTGGGCTTCTTCTTCGATATCTCCATGGCACTTAACTGAGCGACAGGTGGCGACAATGGCCGCTAAAAAGATTTCTGTTTCTAGGCGCTCATTTGCGCCACGAACAGTGAAGTTTATTATAAAGCGAACGCTTTACTAGTCTAGTCAAACCCAGGTCATCGGTGCCGCAGTTTGACCTTCAAATGGAGGAGCGGTGGAGGTGTGGAAGCCGCGTGACATATCTTCTCTCATTCCCTTCTTTATCCCTCCCCTTAAGGCGTGGTTCATGTGTCCACCGAGATGTGAGACAGATACTGCGCTATTTCTTTTCCTCAAAAACCCATTTTCAATTTCTTCTTTCTTCCTTTCTTCTTTCACTCCCTCCTTTATCCCTTCCCTTACGGCGCGGTTCGGGTGTCCACCAAGATGTGACAGTGACTGCGTGATTTCCTTTCCTCAAAAACCAAACCAAACAAATCAAGTGAGTGGGTCGCCGGCGTTCATTGGGTTCATTGGCGTTGGCTTTGACAACGTTGTAGAGTCCGTTGATTTTGACGAAAGGAAAGGCGCACAACTGGCTCCCTGGGTCAGCGGACACCTCAATCTCGCTTACATGTACTATCGCGCTCAATATGAGTTGCAACGCGCGGTCATCGACCGGGGCTCGTTCCGTGGTGTGCCTTCTCCAAACAGTTGCTCGGAATTCTGGGAGAAACTGCTGTTCCAGGAAACAACAGCACCCTCGCTCAGGAAAAAGTTTCTCCCAGAATTCCGAGCGACTGTTTGGAGAAGGCACACCACGGAACGAGCCCCGGTCGATGACCGCGCGTTGCAACTCATATTGAGCGCGATAGTACGTGGCATTGGTGTCCGCCTGAAAAACTTGCTTTCGCTCAATATTCCGTGCTTAGCAATGCTAAACTGCCAGCAATTTTTTTAAGCGTCTCTGTGGCGAGCAATTTTAGGCAGCACTCGCAATTAAGGCTTGTCACACCCATAACCAGCGACCATTTAAAGCTTAGAATTTGCCCAGATAGTCATTCTTCATTTCTTGTTTTCGCACATATTTGTCCTCCCTTTATTTTCCCAGAGATCACTATTTATGAAAGTACTCATATCGTGCGCACATGATTCGAAAGTCCAGTCTACGAAACCCAATGCGCTTCTGCGGGTTCAGCACTTGCTTCTCGCAGTTTCTTTGCTTTCGAACTCTTTTCAGATTCTGTGCTGCTAAACGATCACTTTGAGACAGTCATAATTTTAAACGTGCGCTACAATTGAACGTCAATATCAAGTGCTGAAGTAAAGAAAAAAGGCGCCGAGGAAACGGCTTTCAGTCCGCCATCTTATGAGTTAACGTGTTTACATTTTTGGTTGGTATTGCCATTTTTTTTTTCAAGGGAGCCTGACGAAAGGTCGCGTTGCTACTTATCAGCCTTGCCTCGACTAATGTCAGCTACGTGATATTAACTATAGTTGGATACAAATTAATAAAACAGCAGTTGGTAACACTGGGCCATGGCCCGCTGCATCCTGTATTACTGCGCCGGCCGGACACAACAGTAAATAAAATGAACTTTTTAACGTTTGACTATATTAAACAAGCCAGGTACGAAAATTCTAGAGCTTATATTGTTATCTTCCGATTTGCTTCCCGTTTAACTAACAGGAAAACTTTCAAGAACGGACTGCTTATTTGTCGTGGAGGAATGCTGTGCGGCGGTCCTGAATATAGGCGGAGCTTGACTGCACACTTAAGTTGTATCCGACTATGCGTGATGTCAACTCAGGACAATTGTATTACGACGTGTGCCTGCTGTTCCTTTAAAGACATGAATAGACGTGTTTTAATCCGCTATAATGGCGTGATTTAAAGGTGCACTGAAGAGGAATCTGAACTCGTATTTTTGCCGCTGGAACTCGATCAACATGTTCCGAGCGTTCTTCGAAACTTCGAATTATTGCCCTGTGCGGCCGATTTCCCTAATTTAAATTTGATTAACGTCGGGCTCCCGTCTTTTTTTTTTTAATTCCCCGCAAACGGTGGAAGGAGTCGACCAACCTTACACCCAGTCCCGTGGCGGCTTGCCGCTCTGCTATCGGCGGAGTGATACGTAGTAATCAGCGAAAGCAAAGACTCCACGCATATTTTTATTTTCGTGGACCGAATTTGCAGCTATGAAGTCTCTGACTAGACCTATTTATTCACGGAAACCTAAAAAAAACAAAATAAAAGCGAGAGCAAAGTCGCCACGCGACTGCCTGAAAGGCACTCCATGCGTTGGTCGACTCCTCCCACTGTATGCGGGGAATTTAAAAAAAAGGTGGGAGCCGGACGTTAATCGGATTTAATTAGGAAAATCAGCCGCACAGAGCAATAAATCGCAGTTTCTACGAACGCTGGGAACGTGTAGATCGAGTTCCCGCGGCAAAAAGACGAGTTCAGATTCCTCTTCAGTGCAAGGAGCTCTGTGAAATTAGTTATCAGTGTTTACGGAGAACTTCGCGGGCTATTTTTGCAGTAAATGCTATCTGTGTTCTCCCAGTATCAAAAATTTATGCTCGGCACGTAGCACGTCCTCTCGCATTGTAGTCAATTGTGTAGCGCTTGCCAACCATGCTTGTGCTGCAACAATCCGTTGTTTTTTTTTTTGTTCTTTTTGCTTCCTTGGTAAAAAAAATCTCGCTTTTACGCAATGATGTGCCAGTCCAGCAGTAACAAGAAATCGCACTACCTCGTCTTTGGTTACAGCGGCTTTCACAAGCTCTGGGATAGTTAGGGAGCGTTTGCTGATCGAATAATGAAATCCAGCATTGAAAGATTAGAATCGTTGGATCGCGTCAAAAGTTTCGCCGAGGCAATACGGAGCAGGCAGCCCGAAACGGTGAAAAGACAGAGGGCCGGGCGTGTTTATACCCTGCCTTGTCCCGTGTTACCGAGCCGAAACCTTTGGCAAGAAAACGTTTTGAATTTATTAGCCCTGCTTCTTACAGTAATTGAAAATCATAACCCGACACATTTCTGTCCGCTTGGTTGTTTGCATGCGACTTTGTAACTCCTAATATTCATGACATGGTTATACTATGCTCTAGCTATGTCTAGATATGTAGCTAGACTTCGATAAAGGGCATGTAGAGTTTACAGCGCATATACTAAGAGACATTCCTTGTACCCGGCAGGAACAAAAGGCTGCGTGTGGCAGAAGTAGGCTAATTTTGTTGTACTGGAGAATGCTTAACTACAGGAGAAAAACCATTCCAGTATTCTTCAGAAATATTTATTTCTCGGCGAAATGCATGAATATATAAATAACATGAAGTAGCGGCAGAAATGTAAGCACTGTAAAAGACATGTCACCTGAAGATGTATATTGAAGCACTTGGGAATTGTACTGCAGGCTCAGACCACAGGGAAAAACAGATTGGACTCCAGTTTGTTTCATGGAAAGGATGTTATCTTAATCAGCTGCATTTTCACGCAGCGTCACTCGACAGTTGGCTTGTAAATGTTCATTCGGTAATCTTACATTCACGCTCGATTAATTAACGGTTTAACCCAGCTTCGATTAGGGGTAGGAGTAATGTTGACTTAAAGTTAGCACTCTCCTTGGCATCTTAATTTGTTTTTGTTGCAGCACGCAAGGATTTTTTGAGCTGCGAGAGCCAGGGCAAGCATGAGGCTACATTTACAGTTTTTAGTCGATTGCACAAACAAAAAAATAAAAAATCGCTCGCAGAGCGGTTCTTTACACAGCTGCAATGCCTGCTAAACTCGTTCACAGCCCCGCATAAGTAGGGTACACGGGTATACACATCGCCGTATAAAAATATATATTGCTGTACTCGTGAGTAAAGAAAAAAAAACTATTAGTGCATCTGCAAGATTGCCACAGTGTCCACGTCATCTTTATGAAGGCTCATGTAAAGGGGTTGCATTATTTTTGGCACCAAACGACAGTCCACGCATTTACATAACTCGCCCCATCTGTGTCCGCTCGGAGCGCAACGTTCCCTTCATTTTCGGACTGTCCAAACACACACTGTCCACACGGGGGCCTTTTGAAGAGCTGTGGGCGCAGGCGTTCCTCATAAGGTCTCGTAAGTCGCGAAGCCGCATTCGGAACCAGAGCACGACGAGTCTGAAAAGTCCACAGAGCTAGCGGGTGTCGAAATGGGCACAGAACTGGGACAGGACGACAAGTTCCACGGAGTTGAAGGTGAACCGAGGCACGCTACTGAAGGCGTAAGTTGCCTCACGGAAGACGGTGAAGATGTGACGGACAGAGGTGGCGTGTAATAACCGCGTGGCGTCGTGGGCCCACCAGCGGCCATCGAGGTCAGCGGTGCCGTGGGCGACGCGGTCGTAGACTCCTGAAGCCCGGCGGGTGGCGTGGACGTCCCCAGCGAATCCTGACTAACCTGCTGCGACTCCTTCTTCTCTGCTTTAGACTCGACCAGCTTGAGGGTCTCTGAGAGAGCCCAGATGTAGTTGTGCGCAAAGCGAAGCGTCTCGATTTTTGTCAGCTTGGTATCATCAGGGAAAGTAGGCAAAACACAACGCAGCCGATCAAGGGCACTGTTGAGATTATGCATGCGATTTCGCTCCCGGTCGTTGGCCTTAAGACGACGCGTCTTCTTCATCTTGGGCGGCGCGGGAGCCTTGAGTCCTGCCGCTGCGTTCGCAGCAGCTGTTCTGGATCGGGCCGATGGCTTCGGTGCCCGCTTGCGTCTGGAAGACGCCTGAGAGGCTGCAGTGGTGGAAGAGGAGTCGCCGGACTCAGCCTCGTCAAAATCATCCGCGTCCATGTAGGATGAGGGACACGGACTGAGCAGGTCTTGAGAAGAAGAGGTCGGCGAGCGGTCGTCCGGGAGGTCGTCATCTTCACTGAAACTGCCGGAGACACCGTTGCGGAAGGCCGCATCTTCTTGAGGAGACATCGGGGCCTCTGACTTCAGGGAAAGCATGGCGGGCGTCATTCGCGAGCCGGATCCGTCTCACCAATGCCGGGAGCTATCTTTTACGCCCGAGCGGAGCTGAATATGGCTCTTGCTTCAGGACGCCGGCAAGACAAGCCTGCAAAAGTAAAACAGAAGAGGAAATGGTTAATCGTCTGTTATTTAAAGGCGTATGTTTGTTTTATTTTGGGTCAGAAAAAAATATACACGTCACACACCGAGGTAGAGAATCGAAATAGTACCTGCTAAAATGATTTCAGATTTTTCGCCTTTTCCTTATTCAGTACCTTTCGGGTAACTGAATGCATATTCTGATGATAATCCTGCACAGTAATTCCAGGCACTGATCCCCTACTGTTTACGAAGAAACTCCGAGTTTATATAGTTCAAGACCTGAGCCATCGAACGCTAACAAAAAGCAGTCCTTACTACTGGTTTGAACTTCAGCGAACTGGTATACGCCGATGCTTTCACAGCACTTGTGGAAATACAAACTAAGAAGTGCAAGGCACTGAACAAACAAAAAGTTCTCATATTTAGATATTCACAACGTGAAAACCGATAAAAATGTTCTGGCGAGCATACTATAATCGTTTTATATCCGCTCTCAAATTTCTTCACTGCAACATTGCAACTAGAGACTACAAAAGTAAGAATTAAACTGCCAAAGTTATACAATGAACCTAGCGTGTCGTTCTTGAAGGAGTTCCTCTTTCAGAAGCACATACTGCACTGTGCATATCCGTGTACGCATAGAAAGAAGACTTCTATTCTTGAGCGCGGGGCTCCAAGCACTGCCCTTGTGAAATTCGATCTACTCTTGGGCGTGAACAGAACTACTCGGTGACGGAGCACTTGTACTGGACACAGCGTAGCGGATCTTGTCAAGAACTGTTATTCAGGCATCCAAGTCTTACAAAGCAACTGCACGGCAAAGGTACAGACTGCTGAGGCATTGAGCAGCTCAGGTGCCGGTTCTGCAGTATGCCTCCACTTTAATCTGCGGCCAAGCTTCCAAAAACGACAGCCACCGCTAACAAACCCTCTTCAAGGCTCACACATGGTACACGGGCGCTCGACGACGCGTGAATGAGTTGTAAGCCCGCTCACAATGATCGGTCTGGAACTGCACGTCTCAAGTTTCACAGCCTCATCTTTTCTTGGGCGGCGTCCGGATGTCGCACACAGGAGCCGACTTCTTTCCTCTAATCATGCTCACTGTTCTTTGAGGTTAGAACTTCCTTTTGTAAAGCGCCGCCAGTACTGACCAGTGTGCATCCGCCAAGTCTAACCTGCACACAGACGCGTCACCAAGCCTGACTCTGCCGGCAGCATGCGACTCCAACTGTGTCTTGAACGAACGAGTTATGGCGACAAAGAGACCAGCTCTATTGTGTTCCTGTGTGCGAGGGGCGGGGGAGTTGTGGAGGAGGGTATAGACTGGAGCACACAGTCAACCCTGTTTGGCTGCCAGTGCGAGTTCACTGGCCAGCTTTCTTCAGGTATATGCCGGCCGCTGGACTATACCGCGCCCACAATCCACCCAAGTAATTTATCTTCTGGCCAGTTGTCCTCACGTCAGCTCCACTTTGGCCCGAACAGTCTTGGCTCATCGGGCCGAAAGAAAGGCCGATCGAGAGCACAGAGAAGCCCCGGCTGGGGAAGGACTCCTTCCTTTCTCTGCCAGAAAGCTTTCTCCCTTCCTCACCTAGAAAGCATTATGCAGGCAGCGAACGCTTTGTGCGCCGCGGAGGTTGACTGCGGTCAGCGGAGGGAAGCACATGTAGGGCTGGGGAGCCCTGGCGACCTTTCTACTTCGCCGAGATCATTGATCACAGCACGGCGCCGTGTGCCGCTCGCTGTCCGCGGGAGACGGCTAGTGACGGTCGCCGTGGGGACCCTTTGATAACGATTGAGGGACAGGGTGCAGATATCGCGGTGCTCGGCCGAAAATGGAAGAATCTGTGGTCGCTCGCCACTTGAACAGCACAATGGCACCATGGAAGCAGACGCTTGTACTCGGGCGTCGCGAGCCGAAGCTCCGGTCGCTCTTGAGACCCGGCCTCTGTCTTGGGTGCTTCCGCTGCTATTGAGAAGGCTTCACGGTGCCCCATTGACGCCAACCTTGGCACAGCACTCCGTAGTGGGTGCAGTCCGTTTTGTGCGCCGCGCTGGACACCCGATCGCAACGCCGAGCGATAGTTCGCGCACTTCGCCCGCCCAGAGAGTGTCCGGTTTCGAAAGGAGTGCGCAGAAATAAAAGGTCGAAAGAGAGGACTCCGGAACGAAGGAACAGCTTGGTTGAACCTTTGAAATTCAAATTCTGATCTGCATACCCAATAGGATGTGACAGTGGTTCCTAGCATTTCTGATAAATAACGCGTCTCCGGTGGTACCGCTTCCTCTGTCATTTTATCTGCTCTTTCTGTTCAGTTTTTTTGGGCGGAACACTTACTCATGAATTAAAGAACTCAGGTCCGTACAGAAAGTAATTAAGCGTCACTGTTAATGTATTCTGCCGACTCAAACGGCGTTGCAAAGACGGTTCATACTGTCGTGCTATTGAACAGGAACGTTCCAGGCTCACGGCATCTTTCTTCGTGCCTGCAGTGAGTACAAAATGTTCGCTTCATAGCAGGCGCGAGAAAGAATCCATACAATAAAGGAAGCAGAACTCGAATTTGCCACACGTCGCATTTTTATTCCAAGGATTTTCTTTTCCTCCACCTCTCTTTTGTGAGCGCTAGATTACAGTCAGTGACGGCCAGCGACTGGCAGTCGTTGCTTCGCTTTTATACAGCGGGCGCAATTTTTACCCACGGTTGAAAAGATGCAAAAAAAGAAACTGAAAAAAAAAAGAGGTTCTCATGACACGCCTAACATTCTCTTTCGGGGCGAAACACATCCGTCCAAACCCACAACGCGCCACAGGCATAACGGTCAGTCACTCAGGAATTTCCCCAAATATACAACGCCCATCCCCAAAAAGAGGAGGCCAGCACCGGATAGCGAAGAGACACCACTGCGTTACGTGGGGAATAAGGAAAGGCAGAAGGGGGAAAAAAAAGGGGGGGGGGGGCGCAGAGGCGGTGAGCGTAAACTGTGCATTCCATGGGCGCCCCCTCCCTGGTGGATCGCTTTAAGTTGTTTCCCTCTGCGCAGAAAAGCAGCAGGAGCAGCCTCGCCCGACAACGCGCGAGCGACAAAATAAACGCGCCGCTGTAGTAGTATTTGCATTTCCAGGAGCCGCGGCGCCCCTTTCATTTCCAGAGCGAGCGGACTAAGTGCGGCGCGGGAGAAAAGAAGGGAACGACTCTCTCCCTCTCTCTCTCTCTGTCTCCCTTTTGAGCCGAAGGTGAGCTCCCGTGTTTCTTCCCTTCGGCCGCCTTTTTTATTTACGTCTCGGAAGAGGGTGGCTCCGCGTTGTTACCGGTCGCCGTTCTGCAGAGGGCGTCGGCCGCATTCTTAAGACGCGCCGGCTTCTTCACCGCTTGTTGCGAACTCGCGTCCGCAACTCATGGCGCGCGTCTCGAGCTTCTCTCGCGTCGCAGCAGGGCGAAGGCGCTACCCGCTCTCCCAGGTAGCGGTGGCAGCGCCGGAGCGAAATCATTCTTTACCGCCTTCTCGCGCTTTCCCCCCGCGCCGACCGCGACCCTTCCTTTCGGCGTGCGTTGTTATTCCGCATCTTTTTTCTTTCTTTTTTAAACCCTGAACGCCTTTGTCACGGCGGGGGATCGTGGCGAAATGGGGAGCGTGGATCCTTGTGGTGGTGGTTCTGTTCATCACGCGCGTCCCTTCGGACGTCGTCTTAGGCTATCAGGGCTTCCATTGTTTGTTTCTGCACATTTTTTTGTGCGCTCCGAATGTTTGTCCCAAGGCTCACTGTGCCGAAGTGCTGCTGTTAGCAATGCAGTTAGTTAAGATTTGGTTGAGCCGCCGCGGTGGCTGAGTGGTCATGGTGCTCGGCTGCTGACCCGAAAGACGCGGGTTCGATCCCGGCCGCGGCGGTTGAATTTCTTTGGAGGAGAAATTCTAGAGGCCCGTGTACTGTGCGATGTCAGTGCACGTTAAAGAACCCCAGGTGGTCGAAATTTCCGGAGCCCTCCACTACGGCGTCTCTCATAGCCTTAGTCGCTTTGGGACGTTAAGCCCCACAAAACCAAACCAAACCTAAGGTTTAGTTGATCATGACAGCGCTCAGAAGCGCGGCAAGCTTCCTCGACATGCTCGCCCGCGGTGAATTAAATGATTGACATCAAGCAAGCGCTGACCATCTTGCCCCAGCGCCTCATTTTCCCGCGTGAAAAACAACGCTCGTGAAAGCAGACGAGTGCGCAAGAGCAACCGCGGTTTGTGCCGTTAAATTCTGAAGCGACCAATTCAATACATTTTCGCTTGGAGAACCGCTTCGCCACCAAGGCCACTCTATGCCATCAGTCCTCGGCATGAGTAAGGAGGTACAGCTGCGCGGTTTCGGCGTACTTGTTTTCCGTCTTGCAAGAAAAATCGAGCCATTACGCGTCCTTGCCCTTCCGCCGCACTGCTCGTAACTATTCACGGTACGCGGATGAAGCGCCGGCAAGCTCGGCTTGGAGCATGGCTCAGTCTTCTGGGACACTCCGCCGTCGCCTGGACATGAATGGCGCTTGTGAGGCGACGTCTCGACGGGCATCGCGTGCTGAGCCAGCGGGACGCCGCCAGTCCGTCCCTCTCAAGTTCTAACCACCTGCGGCGCGCGCGTGTGCCTCCGCGATTGTACAACTCCACGAATGCAGTGCCCCTAGCGGGCGCCTCTATCCGCGCTGATGCTGGACAGATATGGCAAGTGTGTCGCTGATCATGAGTATTATTCGTACTCCTTGGGTTGTACTACTGAGGGATCGGCTGGCACACACGCGATAGACCTCACTCCCCTCCTTTCCTTTTTTTTAAACTTTCTGTGGTCATCTGTTTGCTGCAGACTTTGCCGCAGGCACTGCATGCAACGACTTATAGTGTCCCCTATATTTTCTTAGCTTCTTTCTCTCAGCGATCACCGAGCGCTTTGTGAGTTGGGTTAGGTTAGAGTTAAGAAAAAGGACTGGCAGCGAGTAGAAGGTGACCAACGAGAGCAGGCTGATCCGAGAGCAGTCGAGTGCACAGGTCATACGAGTGCTTTGCGAACGGGCTACTGCGCAAGTGCCCGCGTTTTGGATGCAGGCACGCGATATGTTCCTATCGCATGTTTGCGGAACTGATCTACGGTGGATGGTGCACTAACTGCTTTTCTAACCGCGTAGGTGCACAAGTAAAACTGCTCTGGCAGTTCCGCAGAATCATGAAGAAGGCGTGTAGAACTCGGTGGGAGAAAGTCGAAAACAGGTGACGGCAGCAATCCGCTCACCAAAAAGGCGAATGACATCTTTTACGGAGAAGAGCCACGATATACGTACAAAAAGTAAGCTAACAGCAGGGGAGCCGAACTGGAAAGAAGAATGGAGTCAAGCATCAGTGCGTCTATGTTGCGGTTGCGCCGACAACCATCATTCTACGGGGCCGTAGAATGATGCAGGTTCGCGGAAGACGTACGCACGCGCTAAAGAAAAAAAAAAAATGTAAGCGAGAAATCTATGCGCGCATCAATGGCCAGCGGAGATGCCCCGCACGAAACCATAACTCAGGACCTCTTTTCCGACGCCTTTATGGGGCCTTGTCAGCGCCGTCTTTAGATGGGGCGTTCTCCACCGCACGGCGCTTCGATCGCACCGCAGCGACGGAATAAATCGAAGCGCGCCTTCAGGTGCGTGCCACATAATAGGCCGAAGCCTTGCGCACAAACGACGGACGTGCATCACACGCGCCGGTTGCTCCGCCAGCTATTCTCACAAGCCAGCACTTCGTAGCAGCGCGCAAAACAATAAAGAGATGGATGGAAGAGTATTCTTGAGACGTGTTGCCATGCGGCATTGATAAATGATGACTTTCCGGAGGGCGCCCTCTCGCTCTCGTCTACGAGAAAAAAAAAATATAGAGAGAGCTCGATCGCCTTCCGAAATGGCCACTTTACTCCATTAAATAATGTCACTCCCGAGGTGTATATCTATAGCCCTGTTGAGGAAGAAAAGTACACATGCACCTATACAGGCTTGCGCGAGCAGCCATTATGCGTCGACACTTGGGTGTACGCGCAAGCGTATGCGCTGTAAAGAAAAAAATATATATACATGAGGCGAGCTAGAGGAGAAAACAGCGAACGGTGAATGAACGCTGAAAGCCAGTGAGTGCAGAAAAGAGCAAGTTACTGCTCTAGGGCACATACACGCGTTCCATTAATTTTCTCGCCCGGGAACGGCTGGTTCACTTATGTCTGTTTGCGGCATGTCTATAGCTTTGCAAAATCGTTTCTCCATCATTTTGTTCCCGCCTGAAGGTGAGCCCGTTATTAAAAACAGAACGTAAAGAGAAAAAAAATAACCAAAAATTGCTCATAAGCAAGCCTTGACGCTTACAAGCACGGCTTTGCCGAGTCGGCACTGGTTCGACATCGAGGATCCCTGCTCAAAAGCAAGAAAAAAAAAACGTCGAATAAAATAGAAAAAATAAGAGGGAGGAAACACGAAAGCTTTGCATCCCAAACAAATCGCGCTGGGCATGAAGCATCGAGGGGCTGGGGACGGGGGGCGACGGGATGCTGTATAGTGAACGGAAAGGGGTGGGGGCCATCGGGGGTTGGTGTACGGAGGGGTTCGCAAACTTTGGGCCGACCGGGAGATGCCTTGTGCTCCAGTGATGCGAACGTCCCGCGACCTTGGAAGAAGTGGGCTTCCGAAAGTGATCGTGGGGAAGGAAAGAAGAAAAAAACGTGCGCCGCGTTATCAATGAGCCTTCAGAGATAGGAAAAGGAAAGGCAATAAGCACTTGTTCTTACGTTTCAATTTTTTTCTCACTCTCCGCGAGTATCTGCGCGTCTTTTTTTTTTTTTCTGTGTACGCCAGCTTCCTTTCATCCCTGCTTCCTTTCATTTTTTACCATCGTATCAAAAAAGCAGCTCTATGAGCGAGCAAGTGGAATGGTAGCCGCATCCCATTTTTCAGAGCCACCATTCAGCAGTGGCTGCCTTGAAGAGAACGCACGTAAAGAGAGAGAGAGAAAGAAAGAAAGAAGCAAAAGGTTTTAAAAAAAGGCGAAGATGCGCTAGCAGAGCTTCTTTCTTGGTTTGCGTGGAAGGAAACAGGGAGAAACAACTCGTGGGATTATTGTGCGCAAACGCGAGCCCCGGAGAACGGCGTGCTCCTCAGACGCAAGTAGACCGTTCTAAAGAAGAGAGAGAGGGCTGCTGTAGAAAAGAGAGCGATTGAGGTGGGCGGTGGAGAGGCATGCAACGAAGGCACGGTTCAACAGGTTTGGAATCTTTGAAGCCTGGGCGCGTTTAATTCTGCCCGGTGTATTCAAGAAGCACTATGAAGTAATAAAAAGATAAAAGAAGCCAGAAGGGAGATGGGGTGCAGAAGGAAACACTTGGTTGCCGTCCCTTTCCTCCTCCTTTTTTTTTTTTGGGGGGAGGGGGGGGGAGGTTGCCAACCACCCTTGATACCAGGAATGATCATGATTCGTCTCCTGGTAAAAAGTAACAAAGAAAGCGGAGACAAATGGCACATATCAGAGAAATCAGTATCGAGTGCAGTGTGTATGCCTCAACCCTTTATGCGTTCACGCTGAGTGCTTTTACTTCTGGGGCATCTTTTTTATTATTATTAATACTGCAGCGATTCGCAGTGCATGCCGGTTCGCTGCATCGATGACGCAGCGAAGAAGTGTAAAGGGGTCCGCTGCATTCAAGCCCGCGTAAGCCTGCGGGAACACAAAGAAGGTTTGAGCCTCGCGGCGTCGTAAAGCATACGCAGGCCCGGTAGCGTTGCGGCCCATTGGCACAGGGCGTTGAAAACTTCAATGCGACGTCTATGGGAGTTTATGAGTGCAGGCCTTGTGGTGCAGGTGAGTAATAGCTCCCGCGACACAACCGCCGGTCGTTGTGCTGGCTGTAGCCAAAGGGTCGATAAACTTGGTTGCAGCTTGTGGCCCCTTTGCTTTTGTTTTTCGTTTCTCTTGCAAGCCGTATGAGCAACTAAGTACAAGGGCGCTACTTGAGCGGGTCGAACAGTGCGGCACTGCTCATGTGGCGGGTTGTGCTTTTACGACTTCTAAAAATGCATTTAAGCGTGAGTGACGTGCTGCCTTCATCAGTACGAGTATAATCGAATCATTCGTATTTTTTTACTCCATTTTCGGTAAGTTAAACGAGAAATAGTTGGGGTGTTTGTAGCTTGCTCGTGCACCAATGTATCAGCTAGAGTGAAAGCATACCAAGCAGGAATGAGATTCTTCGGCGCTTGGTTAACAAATGAAACACCGAAAACTGGAGGAAGTGCGCCGATTCTGCAAACATTCCAGCGAATAGTATGCGTGACCTGAGTGCTTCTGCTGGTATGGAGCACGAGTTTGCGAGGATATTTGCGAGGCGAAGCCGAAAGGCCGCAAAACGAGCGTTTGTTGAGCAGTCTCGGTTTACGTTCATCGCCTCGTTGCGTACGGCGCCCATTCCTGTCATATGAAACACCCTACCATGACACACACATGAATGTCGTGAAGCTACAAAACATCGTCAGGAACTCACCAAATATTGGCACAAATCTTAATTAATGAACAGCCTTGGCTGTTAGTTAAAATGGCTGTTAGTTAAAGTTAAAATGGACATGGGTAGAACACGGGATGCGCAGACCTGATGACTGACCGTCTCATTTGGTGGAGTGACAGAGCAGTCGGGGGCAGTAGACTGTCAGAGAGAGAGTGACGTGCTTAGGAATGTTAGTAGCATATAGCGCGCCACAAGCGGCGCAAAAAGGTAGTAACTGGGTGGCGTTGGGAGAAGCTCCTTTGACCTGGTGTGAACACAACTCGTCTAATGATCATGATGATTAAGGCATGTGCAAACACTTTTCGATATATACGGGCTCCTTACTGATGTCGGATCGCGCTACTAACAGCAGTCTCACTTTAAAAGCTTAAAGGCCACAGAAGGCCCACATATATGTTTTTTTATAAACACATAGTTACCTTTAGGGACATGCGCTTTCGTTATATTTGCTTTGAAGACGTTTAAGAGCGTTCGTATACGATCGAGCAAAACGTCCAAGAATCTACAGTGACGTGAATAAAGCTGGATTTCCTTACAAAGTTAAAACTAAATAAATAAATAAATAAATAAATAAATAAATAAATAAATAAATAAATAAATAAACCTCTCCTAGATGCCTGGAATTCGAAAATAATGGGGCTGTCGTAAGTGCATAGTTATTCCCCTCACCACCGAGGTTCTATACGCCTGTGCTACGAGAATTTCAATTTCTGACTCGATGATCGACAACGCTGGTTGAAATTGCTTGCTCATAAAGATGAATCAGCCAACGCTCTGAGGGCACATTAGTTCAATGAGTTCAGTAGTGTACTATATGTAATGTAATTACGATAGTATGGGAACCCGGTGAGCACGAGCCAGTTTGACTCCCGGCTGCAAATTTTTGTGAGCTGAATAAAGCCTCAGGTGGTGGAAATTATTCCCGTGTCCTCCATCGCGCAGCGCCTTTTAGCCAAGGTGTACCTTGAGCACGTAATCATCTAATAATTTTTTTTTTTCAGAGAACCTGGAAATGCTCTCAGAGATTAGGTTAAAGCACGATTATACCTTTCACTTTAGGGCACGTTCTCAGCGTGACTAAATGAAAACGGCGTATAAATAGCCGTTGTTTCGCCGCGAATATAAATTCATCAAGCCAGTCGAAGATGAAAATAGCACAGCCCTTCCTTGAAGATATCCAGTTTTCGATTTAAGTTTCTCTTGCTGCGTTCGAGTCTAAACAAAACTTGTCTTGTTACGTTCTTGATTCGATGATTTCACACTTTAACGCGCAAGTGGGTGGAGCTTGTCTGCGTCCATAATCATCATGCTACTTTTCGTTTTCGACGCAAGCTGCTTCATGTCTGCAAATGCCTGCAGTTTTGCAACACGCTGCATGGTAAGCACATATAGTGACGGATATCGTATATACGACGCAGGCATGAATGCGTTCGGTCTAAAATTTTCGGCTGCTCATCCTTCAAGAGGTGTAACGAATTCAGCGCTGAAACTCTCCAAAAGTTAATGCGTAGATCTTCACTGTCACGCCGCATCATAGCCACTGGTAGCACGCTGCTTGCTTGAGACGCCAGCGAGGAATGCCTCACTGAACGGATCTAGCGCCACCTGTCGTTGGCGGTGCCCAGTACAGACTTCACTCGTTATGCTTCTAGGCGCGCAGATGATGGCGTTTAACCATTGCAGATGTGTACAGTTTTAACAAACCTGTACCGTACGTGATCGCACCCGGTAAATACTGAGTGCTTCTATAGAAAAAAAAATGACGCGCGCTAACACATTTGACACCAGTAGCTGGCTCAGCGTCGAAGATGTTTTCTTGACGGCGCGCGGAGAGACAAGTGGATCATGAAAAAACAAGAAGGGGGAAGCCACAGACAAAACGAATCGCCACCAGGTCATTGTAGTGCTTCCACCCATG
The DNA here is from genome assembly GCF_055824585.1 of Amblyomma mixtum. Classification (NCBI taxonomy): domain Eukaryota; kingdom Metazoa; phylum Arthropoda; class Arachnida; order Ixodida; family Ixodidae; genus Amblyomma; species Amblyomma mixtum. The sequence continues at coordinate 176,832,593 of NC_143014.1, forward strand.
AGAAATCGGTGGGTATAAGGCAGCGCTGGGGATCGAACACCACACTTCCCGCAGATGAGGCGGATGTATGCAATTCCTGTATGCCTTTCGAAATGAACAGGAATAAGTTACACAAATGAGATAGTCAGACTGGACGCCACTGACGCACACTTACCTGCTAAGTTTGCGCCAGTTTTATAGCGTTTTATGAGTGCCTCATTTGCGCAACCCTCTTTGTTCAAGTCGATATGCATCAAATGGTCCAACAGCCTACCGTGCTGAACTCTTTTGTACCTATGTCAGTCCATCCTTCTTTGACAACTTGTTGGCAGCGCTAAGATGGTCTGCGTGATGTCCTAGCTACGACTATGGCAACTGTATCATCTTCTCTCCTTGATTAGAGAAAGTGGGGAGCAGAAGTGTCTGCTTGCATGTAAAGCTTCCTTTGCACCAACGCGCTTTTGAGTGATCTGCGATCACAAAGGGGTAGTCATGCACTGGCGAAAGCTGAGGACTTGCCTGGCCTTGATTTGTGGGAGATTCGGGACTGAATGGGTGAAAACGATAAGGAAACAGAAGGTTATCGCCGCGACCTAGGACGGCAGCTTTGAGGATGAGGAGATCGTAAAGTGTTGGGAGGAGATAAAGATGAGATGAGAACAGAAAAGGAGGTAGTGCAAAGGAAATGAAGCTAGAAATGAAACAACTGGATGTTCGACTAATGAAAGCGCAGACGTAAATTGCAAATGCGAGCATAATCACTGCTGCGGGCAGTAAGGCACCCAGGCAGCACAAAATGGAAGGTGTTTTTTCCATCTAAAATAGGCGTAATGCATGACGTAGGCGGCTGAACTCGGGGAAAAAAGGGAAAGATCTGACCCCAGAGCAACAGGCCGAAATGGCAAAACAGGCTGTGGCTGAGTTGTAAAGTCGTAACACAGCGAAAGAGGCCACAGGGAAGGTGCCCACCCGGGGCAGAGGAGAAGGGTAACAGCTGACCTATGCACACTGATACCAAAAAAAGACCAGAAAGGCAGTCGTTGTGTTGGTCAGTCGCGACGTGATACGGATGCGAATGAGTTTTCGTCTGCAAACGCTGTGATTCCATGATGTCGGGCATAATGGCATGTCATTTCTGAACCGCACAAACGCGAAAAGCGTGAACATAGCGAGAGCAAGTCAACGCGGACCAGGGCACTTTATTGTGGAGGAATGCGACCAAGAGGAAACGGTTGAGAAAAGGAACCAGCATAATGTGCAAGTGAGTCGTCAGAATCTCAGTCGGTCAATTCGAGAGTGCCGACGCGCTGTTGCGTGGACAAAGAGAAGGTGAACCCATAGAAAGCTACCCCCCCCCCCCCCCCCCCTATATGTTAAAAACTAGAAAATCTGTTTTTGTCCACGGGTATCACACGGAACAGGACACAGACTAAGTGGGAAGAGATCAAGCGCCAGGCTGTAGATCCGCTGGTACTGAAAGCATATTGTGAGGGCAAAGACGGGAAAGCCATAGAACCACATGAGAATTAAGTCTCACCGCGCAGCGCCTCGAATGGTTTGACCGTTAAGCCGCACAAACAGAAATGGAAAAATGTGTTTTCCAAGAAAGAGGCACGATGTTCTTGAAAGGGCTTCTGCCTGCGAGAAGAGCCAGACAGCGCCGACCTGACGCAATGGCAATAAGAAGGGCAAATCGGCCCGAGAGCTAAGGAAATGCAAGGTCGCGAGACATTCCGCTTACGCTTACGCGGGCAGCAAAGAGGCAGCGGCGGACGCCCCTCAGTTGCGGCCCTCCAGCCAATGGTGTCCACCGGTTCTCATGACATCGTAGTTAATCCTTTAGCATAAAATCGCAGGTCACTGGCAACTAGTGACGAGTACATACGCCCAATGGGAATAACGGTGACGTCATGAAAATCGGTCGGCGTCATTGGCTGGAGGGCCTGGTTTGAGGGGCATTTGCTTCTGCACCCTTGCTTGTAAGTTGTTTCCTACTCGTATAGGCATATTTGCCGGTGACACTGCCCAAATGCACGTCTTGCACTATCTGAGCTACCTACTGGGCAACGTTCGACTCCCCACGTGACCCGGCTAGCATCGGTTCCAAGAAGTCGTCCAAAGCTGCTAGCATGGTTCCGCCAGCCATGGGGCCCGCGTGCTCCGGCTGTCGTTGATTTCATTATAGCTCGATCACAAGAGGAGGCAGATCTAATACATGTTCGAGTCTCTCGTCGTTTCAATTTGTGACACTTAGAGTGCGACCAAAAGTTCTTGTAGGCCGCCGTTGGCAATGATAGCGCATCTTGTAAAGAAGACATGTCTTTAATGGGAAAGAATCGACGGTGAGTTGTGACCCTTCACATATCGTGGCGTAGTTGACCCGTATATAACTGCATGTGTCCCGTGTTCCTCTCAACGGACAGCAAATGAGGTCAAATAAGCATCCGTGAGAAGACGGAACGTGGTCATAGACGCACCATATAGATTCTGCCAATTCAACTCAGGGCCGGGTATTAAATAAAGTTTGCCCAAGCTTCTTTGCGGAGCATAAAGTTGATGCAACTTTATGCTTCGCCAACCGCCTGCTTTTTCCCCTGTGTGTCTCAAATGTCTTCGTACACTTGTAGTGTGTCTCGCCTCAAATCATTTACGGCACTTACAGTGGAAAACCTTGGAGCAACTAGTAAACGAAGCATGAGTGCGCACTAACGTGACGGACCTCACAGCGGAGCGCAGCGTGAGGTGCCGGCTGTCACGACGGCGTGTCACGTGCCTGACTAGGCAAACGTGAAATAAAGCAGCAGTGCTTCGTGAAACTGACCTGTTGAGTGCTCTGGTAATGAGCCAGCCGATATTCCAGAGCCACGCCGCCACCACCACGAACGTAGTCTCCCCTTCGCGACGGCACGCACCACCGGCCGGCAGGAGTGGAGGATTCCGCCAAAATGTCCGCCCAAAGCACAGTCCTTGCAGGAATGTCGCTAGCGACCAACGCGAGCCGCAGTTCTGGAGAATTGTGACCACCGAAGCCCGTGTGTAGTGTTCGGCACTCCTCAAATCAAGACGGTCACTCGCAGCTCCGACCACGATGCGCAACGTGTTGCCGCTAGCACTGATCTGTCGGAGTCGTCGAAACCAGGCGCGCTGTTTCGCGATTGACTCGCTATCCTGCTTCGACTCTGGCTTTTATAAAGCCACCCCGGCCGGCGGCTCCACCTTCTTTTTCACTAGCCCCCTCCTTCACTTCTTTTCTCTCGGCCCGCGCTACGACTCAACCCTCCTCTCCCTTTTTCGTGCTTCTGGGCCCTCCGTCGCATGTACCCCCTCCGGCGGCCGGCTCGAGTCGGGAGCCGAGGCTCGTGCCACGAGGCTGTTTGCGAGCGTCCCTCCTCACCATTCTCCTTTTGCTCTCTTTAGCTTCCGTTTTTATCTTCTTTCGTCGCTCTAGTTTTTTCTCTTGCTTTGCTCTTAGGGACTCCGAAGCAGGGGGATCATCCCCTTCCCGAGGAGCACGATGGAGGGAAGGGGGGGTGGGGGGGGGGGGGCGACTTTTACAATGCCCCCTTGCCGGTGAACTCAAAAGGGGGGTTCGAGCGGCGGGGTTTCCTGATTGGACACCCCGCAGGGACTTGTTGGCCAATGGGGAACTCTGAAAAGAGATCGGCTCAGGGGGTGGTAAAGGGGGTTTGGGAGGGGGAACTTTTGGCGGGAGACTGAAGGGACTTGGCCGAGGCGGTTAGGGGGACGACGGCTGGTGCGCCTGTTTGTTTCGGCGCGCACCGCCGTTTAGTCGTGTGGTCCGACTTCTGCGCTTACGCATACGCGTTAACCCCTCCCCATACGCGAGTTTATTCCGGACGTTTAGAGGGCCGTAAGTCTGTAGAAGACGTGTGACCTACAAAACTAAAGAGCCCACTGCGTACGTGTCCTGAGGCGACGCATTGGGAAGTTGTGGAGGGATAGAGAGAGAATAGATTTTGTTGAACTTTTAGTCCCCTGTCCGTGGCTTTTCAGTAGTGGAGTTCTTTTGGCGCTTCAGGCGTTCTGAAGCTCTTGGAGAGTGGGGAGAACTGACCTCGTCGTTGCCTAGACCTTTGGAACGTCGAACGAGCTTCAGAGCGCCAGGCAACCCAGAGCCACCTTCTCAAATGCGCGAATACCCTGCTTACTTTTGATGAAGACTCCAGGTGTGAGATTAGCAGAGATTTGCAGTATGCAGTAATTATGCAGTGCTGCAATGAAAGATGGGCTGCAGAGCGTATCCCAGATATGCAGCTCTTTCCCGAGTTTTGCTTTAAAGATCATCTATCTGTCCTTGTGCATTACACGTTATTTAGCCGCTCAAATATCCTGCTCTTGTGCTGCTGGTCATCACTAGGAAATTACTTGCGCTAAAGAGGTTGTGCAGATCGCTGAATTCAGTGTGTGCAGATTGTTTACCGTACGAGGCAGATTCGTTTCTTTTAGTTACTGCGTTGTTTTTCTTTTCCTTCGTTACAACTCTGCTGGCTACTGAGTGACGTAAAACTGAAGCAGGGGCGGATTTATGGGTCACTTTTGGAGGGGGCATTCCTCAGATTTTTTTCGCCGAGAAAACGGGGGTCAGGGTGGTTTTCCTGTGCAAAATTTCTCGCCTGTGTGGGGATCGCCTCCTCCGCCCTCCCTCACCATCCTTAAATCTGCCCCTTTCTCAGCTGAGCGCCCCAAGAGACTTTGTGTATCGTGAGATGTGGACCTTCACACCTGCCGTTTCCATTTAGTTCTACTGCACATCACAAAATAATATTTAAAAACCATTGAGCTTTTTCTAGTGCTCTCTTAAACAGAAATGAAGAAGCAATGATTAAATGACATTTAAATGGGTGAAAATGCAGAGAAGAGCTGGACTTTAAACAGCCAATTCCGGGCGTGTCCTCCTACCCAAACGTAATACTGCAAGTATTTTGGTAATCGCGTTGTACGGTCACGGCCTAGAAGGCGACTGATCGATATCGATAACACGATGGTCTCATTGCAAATTACAGCTAATAATGAGCCAATGGAATGGGGATTGTGCCAATGCTGCGGCACTGGAATAAAGACTGTGTAATTGATCAAATGTCTTCTTAAAAAAAGAAGAAAAAACTGGCCTTCTGACGACGTTAATTTAGCAAGTATGCCCTCCGTGACCTCGTAACAACTAGACTTTATTTTTTGCATCCAATGCGTAGAAATGGTTCTCTATGTTCCCCACCAAGATAAAGATTTGTTCGTTTTATGCTCGAAAATAAACTGCGCTGTGACTGTTAGGGAAACCTCGAATAGAAAAGAAAAGCAAACGGCTTCTCTTGTAATCATCTGAACTATGTACGATTACAACTTTTTTTTTTAAGTCGGTGAAGTTTAGTGCAATACCTAGCGGCGTCAACATGCTTCCAGTTTCACAAATGCTCCACCATATATTAAGTGCTAATAAAGAAGCAGTAAATTCTCAGAAGATGAGGATTACAGAGCGGTATTAAAAGCAATAACATACTGTTACAGGCAACTATCGTGTGTTAAGTGTGGATTTTTTCATGGTGAAACGTTAAACGTTCGTTGGAAACCTGTATTCTGTCAGGCGCCGTAGCAGTGAAATCTGCACTGTCTATTCCTAGAAAAGCATGGTTATTTTGAAGGAGGATTTTATCCAAGCCAGAAACCAGAACTTTATTCAAACAAGGAACTGCAAATGACAGCTTTGCCATCTTCAAAATTGTCACAGCGGCGCAATGGCCCTGCGACGTGAGAAGGTTTGGAACGCATGGCAAAATCCTCCTACTGCGCATTCTGAGAGCCCGTCGCCGACTAAAGCCGTCTGCCCGTGGAATTTACGCGACCTCGCGCGAGATGTCGCCTCTATCGCCTGCCGCTACCAGCTGCTGCCGGCTCCTCCGCCGCCGACCGCTCTCGCTAAGTGCTATGGAGTTCTGTTGACTGTGGTGCCATCTCGCGGAGCGCGGAGCAGTGAAGACGCATTCGGCGGCCATCCCTCTTCCTGGAAATGTGGCATCTGACTGTAGCTTTCTATTTATTTTTTTACAACTTGCCGCGTGCACTCTTTTGAACCAATCCCCGTATGTCGAGATATATTTGTGTATGTTTATGTTGAAGTTCAGGATCGTGTCCCCATTTGCAGCGCACAAAACATATATTCACCCGTCTCCTGCCTGGCCAAAGCGAAGAGATAAAGGCACCTCGCTGCTATATTCATCAAGTCTGGATGAATTTTTCTCTTGTTTGGCCTGCACCAAACTGTGGGCAATTCCCGACTGTGGCTTTGTGCCATCGCTTCAGCGGCAACAACAACAACAACAACTTTTAATTCACACTGCAAAAATTTGCATTACTCTTTCTCCTGGAACCTAGCTCTCTGCAACCCACTTCGGCTGCTTTGCGTCCATTTCTTGGATTCAATGATTTCCTTCTTGTCGCTGCTGCGTCTGGGCTCCTTGCATATACGCTAAAAACCGTACAGTGCACGTCTGTGCTCACAATTATCTTCAGAGAATCCTACGTGCTTTTCACAATCATCATCCCGCTTCCATCCCCGTTCTCTCCCACTTTGTTGAAGAGGCTTTAGCGCGCGCATGGCTGGCGCTCCAAGGAAGCTATAGCTCCCGTCGTTACTACAGCGTGGAAGCGGAAAAATCGGTCTTGTACCAGACTATGGGCGCAGGATGCGGAATTGGAATGAGAGCTGTAGTGAGCCGGCTAAGAGGGCACGGCTGAGCCAGCATAAAAGGGTTTAACCGCTTCTGCGTGCATCAAACCCTTTGGCGCCAGATCATTGATTGGGGATGGGAGTGAGCAGTGATTCGAGAGATCCGCCCCAATCTCTTTTTCAAAGACTCTTCGAAAGGCTGCACAGCGCCGCGCATCGGGTGTGCAGCTAGGTCGTCCATGCGAATGGAAATATAAAAGACGTCAGGTAAGAGAAAAGGGGTGTCACAGGCAATGCCGTCGAAACAGCGTGGTTCCACTACTCGCCCGAAATCCTTGTCAATGCGAGGTAACGTTCCCTTCTCTTTACTTTTAATAGCTGATGTTCCAGATTTTAAACCGTTTCAGATCGTTATTAGCTTTCAGCAGATGTATACACTTTTCGGCAATCACGGCCAGGCGCTCAGCACACTGACGAAAACAAGACAACAAAATTTCACGAGAGCAAATCCAGTTCGAGGCCACTCAGGTACGATGTATAACTTTTAAGCAGTTAAATCCACTGACAAAACCCGGAACGCTGCGTGATTCGCTAAGCTGTTCGAACATGAGCTCCACAAATGATACGGCGGCGTCCTATTAACAACGGTTGATTGCGATACCTATCACCCGGCTTACAAGGTACGGGCCAACCTCAGATGTGTGTTGTGCTTATAAAAATATTTGGAAAATTCTGCACGAGAACTTCTGCTACAAATGATACGAAGTCGTTAGATGCTGACGTTTGTTTTAAACCTTGCAGCTGACAGGATTAATGTAGTCGACTGTGGACACTTTAAAAAGCGTAGTATTGCACAAATACCTTTTTTTAATATTTGCTTTCACATACGCTTATCCGTTCGTGCACTATTTTGGCTACATATTTCAAGTGACAATCATCTCTCTGCACTCTCAAAGCAAGCCGACAGCGGCTTAACCATGGTTATTTGAAAATGTCTCATTAAAAACCTCTATAAACCAACTCACTTCTGTATTGCTTCAGGCTCAGAGGTCATTTAATCCCTCCAGATAGTTTGAATGGAGCAATACATGTACAGCGCTGTGCATGTACTCCACACGTACACTAATTTATCTTATTTAGCGGTACAGGCTTTGTCAAAAGTATACAGCCCAAGCTGTCTGCTTCTGAACCCTTCAGCGCGGCTCGGCTCGTCTTGCATACTCCGGGACAATCTCACGAAGGCGGGAGGAACTTAAGCCCTCGACCCTCCCGAGCTTAGGATTATCAGATATGCTTAAGAGGCACGCTGCAGGGCTTGAAAGCAAACCTTATGGGCTGTATATTTTTGACAAAGGCGCGCGAGAGCAATGTACGTTATCCTCAAAAATACTCTGCTGATCAGCGTCCCTATTGCTAGCGAAAGGATTAGGCTCAAAAAGAAAAAAAAAAGCCAAATTATACCGTCTGCTGGTATACTTCTTTAAATGTTCTAAACAATTCATTACAGACTTACAGCAGACGTGAAAGCACTTCTGTATTAGAGCAAGAGCTGCACGAGAACGCATGATTTCTGGGCAATGTAAAAGGCTGAAAGAACAACAGGAAAAATACAATACTTCTAGGGACGAAGAGGCTAAATCTAAATCTGGGGAACTCCTTTTCAGGTTGTGAAAATGGGCGTCATACAACGCGTATAAAGAACTCCGCTGTGCAGAAGAGAATCGTTCATGGCTTTTTCACGAGCGCATCGGAGCGATTTCGAGGGCCGATGGGGTTGTGAGGAGCTCACTGAATGGGATGAGTGCCGGCCCGGGAAGGAAGGCCCGAGTGCTCGATAGCTGAACCCCCGGTTCCCCTCGTCGAGCTTGCCCGGCTGCTGCTCGCAAAACGAACAAAAGAATCAGGCGGAGACTATTTTTGCTTTGCCGTTTCGTCGAAGCGTTCGCTTGCTTATGCTATCAGCGTATAGAAAGTATCCGATAAGTCCACAGCGGAATTCAGTCACGAAAACAGCAAGTTTTGATTTTTTAGTACGCCGCTATTCAATTTATATGTGAGAAAGAAGGATTTGAAACCAGAAGGAGGGAGACAACGAGAAGGAGAGAAGTGAAAAAGCTTGCAATGGTCAAATTTTAGCACAACTATGCACTTCCCTGCGCAGCAACCACGCTGCTTCAAGGGGCCGACTCATTTCTTGGAAAAAAAAATAAGACCACTTGTTGTGGACCTTGTCCTTCTATTTTATACCTGAACACGTGAAAGTTTAGAAAATGCTCATTCGCTTTAAATCGTTCGAGCTTATGAATATAGCTGAATTCTAAACTCACGTCCACTTTTTGCCCAATTTATTCGCATTATGTCCTGTTTTTCTTCTAAAAAAGAAAAACGAGAATAATTAAGCCCATAGTTATCACTTTAACAATTCCCGAATTCAAGCTCCAGTAGACTGCGCGAAGGTTCGTATTCGCTGCTGTTCTGGCCTTTCACGGCTATGAAAACCCGAATGTGTCTTCAGGAACCATGATTTAAAAACAACATAAGCAAGCGATTACGTTAGCAAAATGAGGGGAAAAAATGAATGACAGCGCGCATGGCAGTAAGTGGAAATCACTTTCAAAAATTTGACAAAAGGACAGTTATCGAGACGTGCCTCTCACCAGCGTTTCGTCAGTCGTATTCCGTTCTCCGAGTCCTCTAGAATAGGAAAGCAGTGCATTGCCTCCAAGGCGCCGAAATATTTGCGAACACAGTATTTTGGCCGATCGGGTTACTACAGCGGCAGTAGACGTTATGTCATGGGGGAGTTCTGAAGCGAGTCCGTGGTCCGGCAGCAACGTTCCCCCACGCAACGGCTTTGAGTACGGCTCGCCGTTACTGCTTGCCCTTTCAGCACAGAGCGGACTTTGGCCGCAGGTGCGCAGCACGCGCCTGTGATCGTTTCGCCACGATACGAACAAGGCGCTGGAAAAGGCGCCGTCCGGCAGCTGCCTAACGTTCAAACGTGCTGCTGCAGCCCAGTCGAGTTACGTACACATCGGGCTGAACGCGATTTCTAATGGGATACTTCCTTTCCGAAATGTAATATGCTACTGGCAAGAGTTGGGCTGAAAAAAGAAACTACCTTTGATTCGCATCAGAATTAAAGGTATCCGCAATAATATGTTCGCAATTTTTAACACCCTTTTAGCCTTTGTTACTAAAGGCAAGATTGCACTTCCGCATGTTGTCCAATAGTACACAGTTGAAAGGAAGGTTCCCAAGCACAAGTTGACAATACTATACTGGGTGTTAACCTTAGCAGTCCTGTACACGCTGTTCTGAAGCGTCTCAGAGTTCCGCAGCCGTGAAGATTAAATAATGTTTTCGCAGCCAGAGCGCATGCGGAGGGTATGCTTCTTTAGAATGTTTTCGAAAATGCGCTGAATGTAGACTGGAATGAAAGCGGAGGACAGTTTTTCAAAACTTAAAAAAAAAGCAACTTGGCGAGTTGGTAAACGTGTTCTTAGAGTAGCTTAGCTCAATTTGCTTCAAGAGGCGCTCAAAAACAGAATAGAAAAAGAGGACTCTGACGATTTTCTTTATTCGGACTTCCAGTGGAAATTTTAACATTTTGCCAAAGATCAGATCACAGAAGTTTTTACATACTCGACAAATACCCCATATTTATGCCGCTAGTCAGGTGGCTGAAAAATGTGAGGTATACATGTATAATCACTCACAGGGAAAGAAAAACGTTAGAGATCACTGCGGCACCTGCACTGGAGAAATGCGTAAGCATGACGCCACACATTATGACGTCACACCACGTCGATATAACACTCTTCTTAATTTTTCATTTCACGTCCCTCAAATCACGTGACCGGAAGTCTCAAACTGAAACCGGAAGTCGGCTGGCGGCCATCTTGAACCCCAATTACACACTTAGTTGGCTCTAATTAATTTCGCCATTAACCCAAATTGACCATTTTGGTGCTGGTTCAAGTTTTTTTGATGCTCTATTCCACTTTTACAGTGCAGACAAGTTCCCGTCTACGCCGTTCAGGAGTCCATATAAGCGTTTTTCGATTTTTTGGTTCCAATTAATTACCTAATCAACCCACATTAATCATTTTGTCACATGCACATCCTCTTTCGATGCTCTATCCGATGATGCATTCTTTTTTCGATATACCAACTAGTTCCTCTGTTATAGAACCGAGATTATCCAGTCCAGGCCAAAACCGCCTACAGAGCCGCACAATGCTTACGCATTAAACAAAAATATTAGATATAAGCTTACCGTCTTAGTCCGTTAATCAACGACAGCTGATTCGCATTAGCGACTGAAAGGTCTGGAGTGGCAGGCCCATTTCAACCTTTCACTAGCGGTTGACCGGTTGATATCGTCTCACAGGCCTGTTTTGGAGCCTAAACGGTCACGTTCATACTCGCATCCTTCTTGCGCTTGCGGTCTTCGGTTCGATCCCCCCCCCCCCCCCCCCGGCTTACTTCACGGACTCCAGGGTCCGTTTTCACGAATCAAATAGTCTAGTTCCCACTTTAGTCTTATTTCCAGTCTAAACCCTCCTTTGGTTTTGACGAAAGGAATGGCGCATAATTGGTTCCCTGGGTCAGTCGACACCTCAATCGCGCTTTGTGGTACATGGTGATGGTGTCCACCTAACGCGTTACGCATAATGCATTACGCGTAACGCCTTACACGGGTGCCGTTGTACCACTAAATTGCTTCTATGAAATTGCTTGTACAAAGGTATCACAGCTTTCGCTGTACAAGAAAACATTAGATTCGGCTAAAACATTAGCAGTCATGAAGTGAAGCTGCATGCAAAAAAAACAAATGCCGCCACCGTCTGGAAGACGATGAAGTTACGAGCGTTAGCTGTTCGGTAGCGCCATCTATCCTCCATGTGATGTATTGCAACGTGATTACGCTACTTTTCGATACCTTACGGCGAGCGGCCGCCTACCGCCTTGAGGTCGGATGTTTTTGACCAATTTGGGCCGAAAAAGTTTTTCGACTCTTTGGACGGCCATTTTCCCTTACCTAAAGGCGATAGGCGCCCGGTCGCCATGAGGTATGAAGTTGTGAGCTGCCGAGTGCTGACGACATGGCCGCCATGTCAAGCCTGACCATAAGTTAATATTAGCCTAATTAGACAATACTGGTGTCTAACATGTCCTACTCATCGACCCCGTTACGAATATTCGTTGATTAGATCATGACGTTATCGGTTAGCTAATTATCAGCAATAAATATGAGCATAACCACAAGTAAATATTAACTTCATTAGTTAATTTTTGTGTCTAACCTCATCTACTCATATAGAGAATTCCAAATATCTAATTTGTTTTATGGTGCCTCGTTAATTACTGAGTTAAAAGCGACTAAACATAGTCATGTGACTAGTTAATTATGGCGTCGCAAAATCAGTGATGTCACCAATCAATCACCAATTGGGTTGCTGTATCGATATACTATGGGGGCCTCGATCTTGAATTCCTCGGTCTTAGCACGCAGAAGGGAGGTGGTAGCAGACCGCAAGAAATCGAGAAACGTGACAAATAAGAGCTAACGCTCTTAAAAAGCTTTACAGGGACTGCACATGAACTATTGACCTTTCGGGACCGCGGCGGCCACATGCCGATGGCGGGGAGATGCAGTAACCTTCGTGTGCTTTGCGATGCCAGTGGGCGATCAAGAACCGCGAGTGGTCGAAACCATTCCCAAGCCCTATTCCACTACGGTATCTCTTTATCACTCCCTTCTTTCCCTCTCTTCTTTGCCCCTTCCTTACTTCCTTAGTGCACCTTACTTTTCCTCACAGTCGCTCCCCCACCTCCATTTCCCCTTGCCGTTGTTTGCCAATATTAGACTAAACACGTAGTATGCTCGAGATTGCTACGAACACGTGGTCTATGGCCCTCCATGACAGGAGGGAGGGTATTACTCAGAAGACGTGTCAGACACGGTAACACAATCGCGCCTGCAGGTTATTCACAGGTATGCCAGCGAGATGGCGTAGAACATGCTTACATAAGACATTAAGCATGAAGTTCTTTTAGCTTCCACTTTCGGCAAACTCAGGCAAACATCGCCCCGAAACAGTGGCAAAGCCGACGCCAAAACTTAGGGCGAAAAACACTTCGAAATTGAAGCAGAAACAGTCCGAGACCCTCAAAAATTTTTTGTCAGACGGCATGCAGCAAACGAGTGTTCTCTTATACTATAGTCGGGAACCACTTAACTCCGCAGTGAGGCCCCGCCAACATTCAGAATCGCCACACGGAATTTCTGCACGACAAAAAAAGTAGTCGGTTGTTAATGCTTTTATTGTTATGTAAACAAGATGCTAATTGCAAGACAAAATAATGAGCTCAATAATTTGATGCCTCTGGCTTGTTTGATATAGTCAAACGGTCACATAGGTCAGCAAACTCACTCATGAGCCGACTCACCCTAGAGCTCACTCAGGCTCACATTCAGATCATTATCTGCGTCGTGAGTGAGTTTTATTTGGCTTATTTATTTATTGACTACTGCGGACATTTTCCAAGTAAAAGCAGGAGACATAAGAATACATTAATGAATACCAGTGATTATGACATGATACAACAGAAAAGGAAAACGGTAAGTGCATTTGTACAATCCATATAGCCGTACAGAACAATATGGCTAATGCACAATACAATACGATTCGGAAAGCAATGGGACAACATCATAAACAGCTGCCAAGCTAACAACACATCGAGGGTCAAAAAACGGGAAGTTATTAGGTAGAGCGTTCCATTAGGAAGTTGTCCTTAGACAAAATGAAAACGTTGCGCATTGGTGTGCGCTAAAGTTTAAGGCTAAAGCTACCCTCAGGGCGGGAAGCTCGTGTGTAATTCTTTATGATGTGGTTTTCGGGTCGGATACCAAGTCGGGAGAAGTATAAAGACTGTAAGAAGTTGATACGGGCTTTCTTTCTTCTGTCTATCATTGGATCCAAATTTGCAAGCTTCAACGCGGCAGAAGGAGTGCCTGCGCGCCTATAACGATTGAAGATGAAGCAGGCCGCAAGACGCTGGATTTTTTCGAGTTTTTGAGTGTCACCTCTTGTGTATGAATCCCATGCAATGCAGGCGTATTCGAGGCTGGGCCTTACAATGGATGTACATATGCCTTCAGCCAATGCACTAGCGCAACTGCCCATCCAAAACTAAAGGAAGCCGAGCTTTTTGCGGGCGGAAGAGCATATGTTATCAATGTGTTTCGTCCATTTCAGCCGGGCAATTATTGTAACGCCTAGATACTCGTATTATTTAACATCTCGAAGTTATTATTTATGTTATACGTAAAATTAAGTTGCTTTATTTTTTTTTTTACTGATGCACGGGGAGGCTGTTTTATTAAAGTTAATAACCATGTCCCGTTTGTCACACCATTTTGCTAGTAGTTGCATATTCGCGTTCAAAATAAGGTGATAATTCACTGTTATGATAGTGCTAAAGATGATAGTCATCAGCAAACAGCTTGACAGATAATAGGGCTCAAGAGCTTGTGCGAGGTCATTTATATAAATATTGAACAGTACTGGACCCAAAACTGATCCCTGAGGTACACCTGAGTAATCCTGTAAGAGACATGAATCGGCAGCGTCGGTGTCGACAGTAGGCTTCAGTTTTAATAAATATGAAGCGGCCCAATTAATTATATCATCCGAAATGCGTATCGTTTTCGTTTTTGTTATTAGTTTATTATGTGGGGCTGAATGTGAGTTCATGCTCATATTCAGGTTGTGATCTGAGTCATGAGTGAGTCGAATAAAAAAAAAAAGAGTCCGGGCTCAGTCTCAGATCATGGTCCCTGTTTTCGTGAGGACGGCGTGAGCTTAGTTTTTGAAGGGAAAGCTTCACTACGGGACCTCGAAACTTCAATCGCGGACCGTGTAAATTTGACCGTCAGCTGAGTTATAGGTCAAACCGTGAAAAAGAGAAAACGAAATTGAATCAATATCCTTTACTGGGAGCCGAGCCCGCGGCTGCGTGATCAGATCTCCTTTAAGGGCCGCTGAGCGAAACCACTAGGCTATCACCACTTTCTTTTTCTTCAACGTGATATCTATTACAATGATGCGATGTTTTATGTACATGAGCTATCTAAAAACAGTGGCACATCAACACACAAGCAATGAAGGACGAGAAAAGAGTCAATTCGGAGCACATAACGAATACATCATAACACGACACATCTCAGCAACAAATAACTGGAAAAAGAAGGCAATGAACAACACAGCACTCAGAGTGAGTACCACTCCGGTTCATACTCGGTCTGGGCATACAATTCTATAAGATGTACAATCCTTTTGCAGAAATCGTCTTTGGCAGAAACAATAGATTCACAATATCGGTCCATCATGCGTGTTTTCAACAGGCTGTGCAATCCAACTAAAGATAACATATCTAAAGGCTCATCAACAAATGGTAGTGCAGTCAGAAATCGTACAGAATGCGGCGTCAAATTAAGCCTTTTTTTCAATGTCCGTTGCATGATGTCCCAGAAGAGTACTGTATCTTTACAATGGATGAAACAATGATCAATCGTTCCAGGAGCATCACAAAGGCGAAAATTCACCGTAGACACGAAAATACCTTTTTTCTCTAGCCATGTTTTAACTGGTAATGTTTCAGTGTGTAGCTTAAAGAAAAATGTTTTTCTACATGGCGAGAGGGGCATTTTACGTACTCTCTTGAGTATGTCATGTCCCGATAAACCAACATACAAAGAGCGATACATTGGCGGAGGAAAGAGCATACAGATCAAATCCTTGTATAACCGTTTCCTCGACACCAAAAAAAGGAACTCAGGGGAACAATGAACAAGTAAGAAACGAACGGACAAATACACGTCATGCATGAATACCCACAAACACGAACAATCAGAAGCATTAGAAGGCACAATGATGCTCGGTGAAGTATGAACTAAATTTACTTGCAGGAATGCCCGCATTATTTGGTGTGTAGTGTCCCGGAAAAGTATGAAACGTGAAACCACCTGTCAAACATAGAGGTGGACTAAATCGAGGCCACCAGCGCTTACAGGCCGGAAAAGGTTATCGCGCCTCGTTGGTTCAAAAGACGAGCCCCACACAAAAGTTGCGAAAACTCTGTGGAAAGGTTGGATATAAAGTCTTGTGTAATGAATAATTTGCAGTACATAATAAATTTCAGTGGCGAGAAACGGATTTCATGCGGTCGCCCTGCCAAAAAACGAGAGACCATGGGGCACAGTCTGAGAATAGCTCTGAAGAGTTGGCACGCGGTCTTTTCAGTAATGTGCACTGTGCTTATAGGCACTCAAAGGAACGCCAAGGTACTTTGGTGGCGTACGTGTCCATTGTATACCAGCATATTCGGCATGTGTCAATTCCCGCATACCAAACCAGGGACCGAAACTCTTAGAGCGATTAATTCGAGCCCCTGACACTGAACCGAAGTCTTCCGCTAAACGAATAACCTCATCGATGCCTGGCTAATCAGAGCAGAAAAACGCGAAGTCATCCGCACAGGCTAACACCTTCAGTTCGTGACCCATAATACGAAAACCATGGACAGCTGCACTGTTTATAACACTTAGACAAAGTGGCTCCAAGTGTAATGCGAACAGAAGCGGAGACAGCGGGCAGCCCTGTTTCACAAAGGACTGAATTTAAACTGGTTGTGAGAGATATCCATTAACAATCAAGCATGCTGAACGGTTTTTTTAACAAAGGCGTATCCCAGTAGAAAGAACTACCAAGATTGACGTGATTTAGAAGAGAGAAAAAAAACGAATGGGACAACCGATCGAACGCCTTTGCCAGGTCAATTGCAGCAGTGCTAATTGTTCATGAGCGTCACTGCAGTACTACAACACTGTGCACGCTATATGTAGTTTAGATTGTACGGACCGACCTCGCAAGCCACATGTTTGATGAGGTCCAATCAAAGTAGCCATTGCAAGCTCTAGCCGATTTGAGGGGACTTTAGCGAAGATCTTGCAATCAACATTATAAAGCATGATAGATGTGAAGCCATCTACAAATCGTAGTTTTTCCTTATCTAGGCTATCGCCGCAGCCAGCAGGCCTCGTGTTTAACTGCATCACACTTTCGCGCGGTGCACTGGAGAGCGTCGTCTTCATCAACTTCCATCTGTTCCGTACCACGGCACTGCCTGCTCACCGTCGTCCACAAATCTGTGTTTTCGCTCCCAATCGAATTTAGCAAACATTCTCTGAAGTTTTTTTTTTCCTTCTTTACTGGTAGCGGAGGGGAGCAACAATTTACTGCCGCGACCAAGCACGCTTGAGGGAGAGGCAGCTTGGCGACGTAGAAGGTGGACCGAAAAGGATTCCGCGGAGGCGAGGAAGACGGCGTCTTGTTCTTTCCCCATTGCTAGTTTACGCGGGTAAGGGTGCGGTAATGAGCCACGCGGGGATGTGTCAGAAGCTTTGTCAGAGTTTCACCCCGTCGCTGAGCGGAGGTCCGTTTGTCGTGGGCACTTCAGAGAGCCCATCTGTTTCTTGCGTCGAAAAGAGTGAGTGAGCCCTAATGAGTCGTGAGTTGAAAGGAGCGAATGAGCCCAAATGGGTCGTGAGTCGAAAGGAGTGAATGAGCCCAAATGGGTCGTGAGTAGAAAGGGGTGAATGAGCCCAAATGAGTCGTGTGTCAAAATGAGTGAGTGAGCCCAAATGATTTGTCAGTCGAAGTGAGTCGTAACGAATGGCCGACCCCGGACGAGTCGTGAGTCGGAGTGAGTCCACATGTGCTGTGAGCCTAAATGAGACTGCGTGATTCAGAGTTTAAGTGAGCCCGTTGGTTGACCGAACTTTTGTGAGTGATCCTGTGTGAGCACGTGTGATTTTGCCGAGGGATAACATTGAAAAGCTGATTTAGTTTACTGTTGTGACTTGTCAGCGGAGTAACTACAGGATGCCGCGGAACATGGCCCACTGTTACCCCCTGCTGTTTATTTTTTTTTAATTGTATCCCGAGTACGTTTCGCGCCAACTTCGGCCCAAATAGAGCAGCTTCGTTTCCCGACTTCTCAGGCCACTCCACCATTACCGCAATGTTTAAAAATTAATTTCTTGTAAAACTGCATCGTCTCTGAACAGGTTCATGCCTCACGCACGGCCGTGCCTCATGTAACCGGGTCGCATTATGCGATCCCGCCATACGCCATTACTCTGCCGCGAGCATTCACATCAACGCCTCACGCTATGCGTTCTAATTGGTACATATGTGTTCTAATTGGTAAGACCTGGTTGACATCCGAGTGGGACTGCCATTCCTATAGGCCGTCCTGTTTGTTGCGAAAGTTTACAGTCCACCTGGCCGCAGTGCCGTAGAGCAGCACTTAAATTCGTGGTTTAAATTCATGATTGCTAAGGTGTTCTCCATTGACTCTGATACCCAGTCCAGACCACCGCGCTGTTACACTAACTTGATACGCAGCCTTTCTGTAGAGATGTCCCGACGTGCTGGCCGGTGGATATCCCGTTCGGGTGATATTACGGACATATATTTGGATCGCTGTTCATTACGTTTGCATAACGTTCGCGACAAATCCGGCAGAGTGAACTGCTACGTTTTTTTCTAATAGAATATATATATACAACGTGGTCTGCTGATTTTTATTTTGCCGCCGGGCTGGCTCAGTGGTTATGGTGCTCGGCTGCTGACGAGAATGACACGGGTTCGATCCCGGCCGCGGCGATATAATTTCGATGGAGGCCCGTGTACTGTACGATGTCAGTGCACGTCAAAAAACTTCAGGTGGTCGATATTTCCGGAGCCCTTCACTACGGCATCTCTCATAGTCTGAGCCGCTTTGGGACGTTAAACCCCATAAACCAAACCAACCACCATTTTCATTTAGTTTGTTTGATCACAGGTTTATAACTCAGTGAAATAATATTGCCTAATGTGCAAAAGCCACTGGCTCCAAAAAGGAGTGTCTTAGATTCGTTGCTCGTGGATTCGTGGAGATTCGTCGTTCTGTCGACGTATGCGCATTATGTTGGCGCTGCATGACTTGCGCTTTGTAGCGTTTCTGAAGCCTGATATTTGTTTCTCATATGCGTGCTGTTAGACATGTTCGCTTTGACAGCCGGTGACGCTATGTATATTTTAACCGTAAAAATGTCAGCACTAGACCAAGCATCTACAGCACTGTAATAAGCTGTAGGCATTTCTTCACGTTTAAATCGCAGAAAATTGAGATCAGTCTTTGCGAACATTTTTCACTTAGGTCAAGCAATTTTTTCTCTTGGGCCCATAAAAATCACCAGGAAATTCCGCAGGGACCTGGACCTCCCTTGGATACAGAAAGTGCGGCCAAAAGGAAATGCGAGGGATGTCCGAGGTAGTTTCTGCGCCCTTCCTGAGGATATCCGCAGATTTCGCAGGGACATCCCTTGGATGTCAGTATTGTCACTGGGTGGTGGCATTCTTTATTCACGAGTTACCCCGCATTTGCCCGAAGGCGTTATAGCAGGGGGGTTACAGATTGGCAAAAAATACATCTTCACTTCCAGGGGCGGAACTCGCGCCCAATACCTGGTTGAAAGCAAATCGCTAGGTTCTAGTGCGCATGCGCATGGCAGGTGCAAGCGACAGATGGCGGCAGCTGATAAACACACACCGCACACACCTGCCACTTTTCATGGGCAGTTGTTGGCGCCTCGTGGAAGCAAGCCGCGCTGCGTCGCCTATGTGCTTTTTTGTTTTCAACTAGGAAAAAAGTTTTGTGGATAGCAGACGAATATCAAACACTTCCCTTAACGCTATCTTGTAGCAGAAATCACGATAAGAAAACTGATTCACACGGGAAACAAGTAACGCGGAGACCTGCTAACCGATGGCCCCCGAGGGAAGATGAATGTAGTCGAGCCATGCCGACAGTCAGGCAGACAGATTTGATAAAGAAGTTTTATGGATAAGATGCACTCCACTGGGGCAAGACCGAGTTGTTTAGAGATCACTCTTCTCCTGCTGCGGAGGCTATTTAAGACGATTATGACAGCGTGAGTAATGAGGCCTGTCCTAGCTAAGGACTCTGGATTTTTTTCTCCTCTGTGGCTCTTTGATGCGCGCCGAAATATCTATGTACAGGCGTTTTTGTATTTCGCCTCCATCTAAATGAGGCCGAGACGGCTGGAATTGACACCGCGAACTTGTGCTGAGAAGGCGAACGTCATGGCCACTGAGCCTCCATGGCAGGCTAAACTGAATCGAAAACAACAAATTATAAGACATGGCAGCATACGGAAACGTCAACAGTTCCCGTAAACCAGAATACACTCATTCGGTTTTTCTGTGAAGGGTCATGCATAGCCCGTGTTCATCACGTGTTGACGCATCAGTGGCGCACTACATACACGAGTCATAATGCATGAGGGATGTCCACGTTGAAACCTGATCCATCAGGGCAACTTACTAGTCAATGAAGGGAGCTAAAATTGATGCACAGTTCCTCCTAGCAAAAACGTTGTAAGGAAAGTTCTTTTTGTTTGGTTTCAAAACAGTTTCGTCTATTCTCGGTCACTGACATACCGGAAAATGCCTCGCTATTTAGGATTAACGCCCCTTGTTTGCAGACGTTGTTCCCAATTGCAGCGATAACGCTTTGACAACAATCTCACCAGCAAGGAGCACTTAAACCTAACTGCCAGTGTCCCTGTGGGTACGACCCCGCTTTCCTTTCTTTGGTTCCGCACTGCTCCGTCTTCCAGCGTACCCTGGCACGGATACGTGCCTTTTTGTTCCGAACAGACAGTAACAAACTTGACAAGGCGGGGAACATACCTCGTGTGCAGGTAGGCTTCACAAAGTGAGCGAGACAGTGACCCCTTTGGTCGAAGCGTGTAGAACATGAGATCAGAGATTTTTCCTCGATACCATCCGGGGTTCTGTTTGAGTGGTTGTTGACCCCACTGGCTGAGAATGTAACGCGATAGGCACTTTGATAAGCCTTTGACCGTGGCTTTGACGGTGTCCAATCCGTCCCAGCGTTTCTACTCCTTTTGTTTGGAAGAGCTTTTTCAAAACTTAAGCAAAACAAAAAGCATAGAGTGTCAAGCTCACTACAGGCAGACTGCAAACTACAGCCAGGTCACCGGGCCTTGATTATTCGGGGTGGAAGGGGATTCGTTGCAGTGATGTTGAGGCAATCCAGTGCAGCAACTCAACCAAGAATAGGACTTCAGCGCTGTTGGCCGTGTATATGTAGCAAAGGAAACGTGTCACAATGGTTTTACAATAATTTGTGTTCCCGCTTCTAGGTCTGTAATTATTGTAACTGTCCGGCAATGTTTGCAAGCAGGGTGAACGAAAAGGAAACTGTTCACAGAAGCAACCCAACTCAGCCACATTGGGCTTCCTGCGATGACATTTCGACCTTCGCACGGAGACCAAATTGAACATGTGTGCAACGAGGGGACAAGGACATGGCGCATGCTGTGCTTGACAAACGGAGTGCTTTCTGTATTCTTATTTTCCATAGCAAAAACCGTGCCACTTTCAGCCCTGTCCGGCTGCACAAGCCCGTGCTACAAATCGGGATAACCTTGACAGCTGATAGGCTCTTCGTATTTGCTTTTTTTTGGGGGGGGCATCACCTAAAACCAAAACCTCAACCAGGCTACGGCTTAGTTAAAACAATCGGCAAGAGCCGCTGCTGTTGCTGCTTAGTAGCTGCGTGACCAAGACCAGACGCTTAATTACACGGAGCAAAAACAATTAGGCATCCACGGCAAGATCACCACAGACCGCATCCACAGCGGCGTCCTTCCATTTTAGCACGACAGGGTTAAAGGCCCCGCTCACCCGAAAATCTGGCGTCGGCGTTGTCGGCGTTGAAAAGCCATGGGCATGGCTCTGGAAGGTGGTCCTCAGTGAGCATCCTAGGAGGCAGGTGGGCCACCCGGGTCACGTGATCTTGCGGCGTCACCACAAGCTGCTCACCGGGTAGTGAGCAAACTGCCCGTCATGACAGTCGGCAGTTAAATTAATGACCGGTCGCTCGGGAAGAGCAACCTGGACCGCACAAGGCCCACCGCAGGGAGCACCTGCCATCGCAGGGCGTGGCGCATCGCTTAACCGCTGCACCACTGTAAAGTGAGAATGACATTCTCCACATATGGTAATTAACCCATTAGGCTATTGCGTCATGCCCTTAAGACGGAGCTCAAGTGCCCCCTCCAATTTTCACCTTCTGCTTTCTCTCTTGGCCACTTGAATCGGCTTGGAGCGGTGTCAAAAACTACAATGGCTTCCGTTACACTACGGCTCAAGTAGGGTTCGCAATAAAGGCTCCAGTCGTAAAAAAAAAAAAAAAAAATCACGTAGTGACGGTTATCACAATACAAACCACTACTCAGAATATGCACGCAAAGTCACAAAATTTGCGGGCTAAATAATGCCATGCCTAGACTACCCTATTGTAGCAATGCATGCGCGCTACGCCGTGTTTTGTTGCGTTCGAAGCAATTCGTGCTCTCCCTGCTCGTCTGCGGTCGAAGTCTCGCCTGCCCCTGTTTGTATGTGTGCCTCCACCTAGTTTCAAAACAAATAGACGCCGACCAGTAAAATGAAAAAATTGTAATTGACGTTTCGGCGCCTAGAACCCCCCCCCCCCCCCCCCCCGTTCTAGGCGCCGAAGCGTCAATTACAATTTTTTCATTTTACTGGTCGGCGTCTCTTTGTTTTGAAATGTATCCCCCCGGCCAGACGGGATTCCGTCACACTCTCGACTTCTCCACCTAGTTTTGCACAAAAAGACAAATCGCATTTTTTGCTTATTTCTCTACTATAGAATTGAAAATGAGTTTTGGATATTTTAAACCAAGAGGAGAACTACTTAGAAAACAGGGGAAAGTGTGCTCGCCACACACAATTATGGAGTAATAATTAACTGAATGTTCAAACTTTGTTCCGTTTCACGTTGGAGGGACCTGCACACAGAAAGACACTTCTATTTGAAGGGAACCAAGTGCCGCTGTCTTATGAAGATGAAAAAGTTTCGCACCTGATCCAAAAGCTAAAGCCCTTTCTCCTCTCCACTCTGGGATCGCCACAACTTTCTATGAGGCGTGTGCATCTCTTTCGCGCCATACTGAATTCTGTTTGTTCGGTGATAGTTTCCAGCGCTGCGTCATTTCCTAGTCTGACTCGTAATTACGATTCGTCAAAGTGAAATGGCGAAAAACGCTTCCACATAGCGAGAGCGCAGTCATATCGTATCCAATGAGATTTGTACATACGATCAGCAATGATGCGCTTCAAAGCCTTAGTACCTTACTATTCGTGCCTCTCGCCACTGGCGCCCCATGCCACCTTTCAGGCGGCTTCGACGGGAGCGTTTTGGGTACCTGGTTTCACTGCGTGAGAAGAAAGTGCCTTAACTTATACCCCACGTCATTTTCACACTGACATTTCTTTTCTCTCATTAAGCTCCTCGCGAGGCTGTCAGTCACACTGGCATCCTTTTCCGCGGCACGTCCGTGGTCACCGCCGAAGGTGGCTGCAGGCCGCGGCCACCTGGCGCGCAGCGAGGGAGCAACGCGTGGCCGGTGGCGGCGCGGCCGTCTGGGCAGCTCCGGAAGTGCGCGCATAAACTCGGTATTTATCATCGGGGGGGCAGAGACGCAGGACAAGAAGGGGACGAGGTGCGCCGCACGCTGGTACCGACAGGCTGAATGACAGCGTGGAACATGGCAGCACGGCTTCGCCGCCTGACGGGAAATGGTCGCGCCGACCGGTGACGCGAAGCCAAGCCGCCCTGCTCGTGCATCCTGGAAACGAAGAGGTCGCAAGGTCTTCGGGTTTCGTTAGCCAGCTTCCGCGGCAGCGTCCGATACAGAAGCGTTCTCTTTACGCGACTCGACGCGGGTGGGAAATCTCGCTGGCATATTGGTTCGGTGAACGTGGCTGAAAATGAAGCGAAATCAGGGCTGAATCTGCACGTGGTCTGGCTTACTACGCTGGCGTGCTACAAAGCGGCTGCGCTGTGGGCTTATAGTATACACTCTTTGTGCAGAGAAGTTCTGGCGGTGAAGCGAGCCAGAAATGAATAAATACACGAAACAAAAATAAAAGGGAAGCCACCGCTCTCTGGCACCCTGAAAGCGCTTACTTTCATATCGTTGAAAAAAAAAAAAAAAAGCTGCTGAAAGATGAACGCAGCACTAGTGGCCATGCGACAAAGCCCGATGCGAGCGAGCTGACATTGCACCGTCGCAGCAGATGGTTCGACCACGACATTATACAGTAGGTCGTGGGTTCGACGCTACATGTCTCTGCAGGTTTGCGACAGGTGACGATTCCGAGAGGGCAAGAAAGAGGGAATTCCTGAGAATACAAAATTAACGAGAGGCGGGACGGGAGCCTCAGTCCGCCAGCCAACGTTGTCTTCGTATAGGACTTGTCTTCGCCCAGACGAGTACTTGTCGTTCGCTTTGTGTTGACGCCACCCAGTTTGGGAGAAAAAGTGAACCGGGCGAGTGTGATCACCCGATACCATTAACTTCTCAGTCATTAAAAAAAAATAACTGAAAAAAGAATTGTGAATTGTGGGCCATATGTCCCGAAGCGGCACACGGGGAGGGACGTACGGCGTAATGGAAAGTTCGACATAGTGGCTAGCGCACAAGGAAGACGCACACAGAAGGAATCCAGACAGGACAAACGCTTCTGTATGCGTCTTCCTTGTTCGCTCGCCACTATGCCGAATAATAGCAACCAACTAGCCTAATTAAGAGCCTTGGTAGTGGAAAGCTCTGCGCTAATTTAGCCCACCTGGGGTTCTTTAATATGTGCTCACATCTCACAACACACGGGGACCTTTTCCGCTTCACCTCCATCAAAACACGGCAGCCGCAGCTGGAATTGAGCCGGGAACGCGACTGACCGACTATTCTATACCCTTTGACCCTAATGCCATGTTCCCTTCCTTGAGTGCGTAAGGAACGATGCGACCTCAAGTGCAAGCATGTTCTATTTTATGTTCGTGCTGCTTCAGAGCAAATAGCACTGCTGCAGGAAGTCCGGGCACTCTATCCACCGGATCCAAAGCTGAATAAGAAAAAAAAAAAAACCTCATATTCGCCCGCGCCTGAAGTGGCAAGAGCCGAGCTAAAGTTGAGAAGCGAAATGAAAGCAGTTAAATCTATACGCATACATGTTTTATAGCAGTGCATAAAGCTCTGAGCCGATGTACTTTCATGGTCTATTTAATTAAATAATTTTTATTTATTTATTTATTTATTTATTTATTTCTGAGCGGCTTGTATTCCTCTCACGACATTTCTTACGCGCTTGAAGCACGTATCCAGCATCTAACTCACGCACGTGCACCACCTGTCGTTGCACCTGCAACACTCTCGCCATTCAGCCGACCAGATCCGGACGTGCTATTTCGTCGCAACTTGCATCCTGTCAATGCCATCGGTGAGCGTCCTCTCTTCTCGTTCTCTACATGAGAACCAATCAATGGTTGCGCTTCGCCTTGGTTGACAAAGCACAATCGAGACTCACACATCGCGTGCACGGAAGTAGAGTTCTAAATGAAACACTAAGAGGGCCCGGTGAGGTCCTGAAAATTTTTAAAGGAACGCAGAAGCGGGAGTTTCCAAAGACACCAGTAGCAGTGTCTCGTGACAGACACCCGAGTGCATGCCTGGGGTAGGGGTAGGGATAGAGCGCCGGTCTAGTCACCACTCAAAGGATGCGTGGTCATAATAATTGCGCGCAGGTTTCACAGTTATGCATGGGCGACACGCACCTTCGTTGCCTAGTAACCAATTACACAGCGGCATCGGTGAGGTCACCTGCCGAGTGATAATTGGTGTCGACAAATTTTATGACCTGATGTCGGTAGCTGCTGCTATGCTGACAAGTTCGACTCCCTCTTCAGGTGCCTGATAACAAGGAAGCTTATATGTGCCCCATGGCTGTTGGCGCTTCGCACGCATGTTGCCTTGAAGATAACGCCACCGAGCCTGTCCCGAAAAGGTGCTACGTTTCTTTCTTTGTGTGTGTGTGTGTGTGTGTGTGGGGGGGGGGGGGGGGTGCTTAGTGTTCTGCAGAATCGTGGTCAGAATAGAGGGGAGTGCAGCGTCGCTCACATTTCTTATCCGTAGGAAATTGGGACATTATAGCTGAGCTTGCCACCGCCATTGACCCTGTCAAACATAAAAGCACAGCACGCATTTTAAGGGCGGTTTTCGTTGTATTTCAAGAATAGTATGCGTTGATGTCGCCATACTTGTATCGTCGTTTATAACGCAACGCGCAGCGCTTTTAGACCTGTGCGTATTCGGAGTCATTCCGCCAGAAGAAAAGGAGAAGCAGCGTGTACTTGTAAGAGCGCAGTCTAGGTCCTTTTGCTTCTGTATTAAATTAGGCGGTGGGCGTTTACTCCAAAAACGAGAGTAACGGCACTCACTAACTGAAACTACTAATGGGATATCAATTACAGGTTGGCATTGTTTTCATGCGAGCTAGCGGCAAGTGGTAAACATAGAGCTTTATGTACATGAACGCCTATGGTGACTCGGAAAGTGTTAAATGATGTAGAGCACTAAGCTGCAGTTCAGTTTAGTGAGAGTGATCTGCGGGGAAAAACACACGAGCTCCAGATTTCATTAGCTGAACCCCGCAGGATCCAGAAGGTAGAGCGCCAAGCGCTAAGGAAACTCCTAATCGGCTACATCATGCTACCCGCGTACATACGTCGGGGGTGTATTAGCATGCTAAGCCGATCACGCAAAGAGCCCGAGACACTAGCAAAATAAAAAAAAAAATGAAATGACCATGAAACGTCGGAGCAGGAGAGCAAAGCGTGCCTCCGAACGGTGCGTCCGACCTGGTCCCTGGGGATGCTCCCGAACCCTTCGGGCGGGGGAGGGCTTCGCGCTCATTTCCCTACGTGGCGCGTGCCCCGTCCCGCGTTCTTCCTTTTTACCTCTACGCTTTGCCTTTACATGCGCCCCAGCCTCTCCACCGCTCGGATCGTGCGCCTTCATTCCTCCTTTCCATCGTCGCCGCCGCGCCGCATCCACGCGACAGATGGCGCGTCGTGCACTGTTGCCGTTTACGTGTTCCGCAGTCGTGTGTGATTTATTTTTTTCTCTCTCTCTCTCTTTTCTTCCCTTCTGATGTTGGACGCGAGCCCGTACCTCCGCCTATAGTTAGTTGTCGGGACGGACGACGAGTCATCGCGTATTATGCGCGTTAGCATGCCGCACGCGAACGATTGGATTTAGTGCAGATTCGCGTGGCGCTAAAAGTCAGCGGCAGTGGTGCCTCAGCTCGTCCAATATGATTTCAAATGAGTAGTGCCCAGTTGCGTTGAAAGAATTCCGCTCTTCAAAGGGAGGGGCTACAGCGTGGCACATGGATAGCGGTGTTAATGGCCTTGGCTGGTTGAGTACAGAACTAAGCCTCTTCGACCCCAGCATAGCGTACACCTCCGGAAGGGCGCGCAGTCGAACGTATTCTTTAAACTGAATTTCGTGGTGGGTATGGCAAGTTAAATAATATAGCCCGTTCTGCTTCTGGACGCGGCCCTTTGCTTAACATCAAATGCCGTGCATTAATCTTTTGATATTACATCTCAGCCTTCCAGGTCTGTTCAGCGTTTTTCTCGTCTGGAGGAAATATGGTACGGCAGTTTTTAATCCACTGGTTTACGTTCTGTTAGGCTCAGACGTTAATTTTCGCTAGGAACGTTGCGGGCTGCAATGAACTATATACGTTTCCTCTTTCGCTGTTAACGCCACAAATGCCTTTGGAATGCGATATATAACGGTATCTTATATAGATGAAGTTGCTAGGAAAACTGTTGCGATATTAAATAAAACTTTCCTTTCATGATCGATGTGTCAGGAATTCCCGCTTGAATTCACATGAAGGCAAGGCGCGAAAGGAACAGTATACGTTGGTAGGAAGAGCACAGCACGTGCGCACCTGTTTTTCTGTTATGTCGCGTCATTCTTTCATGTGAAACTATGTACTCACCAGCCCAAGAAGCCGCTCTTCTCCTGCGTGAAGTTTTTTTGTCTTCACCCGAAAGGTCACGGCAGATATCGCGAGAGGAAGCAGCAGTTTTTTGTTGTATTCACGTGATAGCAGCGCTATGAATAGAGGATGAGGAGGAAGAAGAGGAAAGGCAGGGAGGTTAACCATTCTGTCAAAGGCTACAGCAACAACAACAACAACCGGAAGAATAATCGGTTTGCTACCCTACACGGGGGGAAATGGGTGAGGGGATAAAGAAATGAAAGGGAAAGGAGAGTAGCAGAAAATTGAAGTCACATGGAAAGTCAGCGTTCGTTAAAGTCACAGCCTATCATGCAGGTCAGAAGTTCGCAAGAAGCGGAGCAGTGCCTTGGAGGCCTTCACCGCCGACGATCGCCGCGGCCAGTGGCCGAGAATCTTCCTTTCCGTCAGTGGGCGTGGTTCTAGACGCTCCAGCACACGGCTGAGAGGCTGCCTTTCGGAGCTGTAGGCAGGGCCGTGACAAAGAATGTGGGATATAGTCTCGTCATAACCGCAGATGGCACATGCAGGGCTATCAACCATAGCGATTAAGAAAGAGTAATGGTTGGCGAAAGCTACACCAAGCCACAGGCGACACATCAAAGTTTCTTCACGTCGTGGTAGGCCGGATGGAAGCCGGGGCTTCAGATCTGGGTCCAAGGATTTTATTTATTTATTTATTTATTTATTTCGAATACCCTCAGGGCCCGGGTCGGGCGTTACAGAGGGGAGTGGAATACTCAACATAATTAAGATAAAAGCACAGGCACATATATATATATATATATACATATATATACACATATATATAGGGGTGTCAAAAACAGTGCAAAAATAGTAAGGAACACCAGAAGGTAACAATAAACATCCAAGAATTCAATACAAGTACTACAAGTAAGGAACACCAAAATATAACTGTAGAACACAATACAAGTAGCAATACGGGGGTAAAAAATAAATAAGCAGTGCGTAACGATTAATCAGGAACACCAAAATGAGCTTTTAAGGCATTTTTGAACAATGTAACATCAGTAATAGACACAAGATCTTCGGGAAGGTGGTTCCACTCTGTTATTGAGCGCGGGAGAAATGAATTATGAAAGGTATTCGTGTGGCATGCGAAAGATCCAATTTTATGACGATGGTCCACGCGATGTGACACATAAGAGGGCCGGTGGAGTAAAAGATTGTGAAGTGTGTCGTGGTAGTATATTTTATGGAGCAAACAAAGTCGCTGTATCTGACGTCTCAAGGAGAGTGGAGGTAGGTGTAATGTGTTTTTCATGTTAGTTGTGCTGGCAGTACGATGATAATTACTGAGAATGTAGCGAGCAGACCGATTCTGAAGAGCTTCGATGGTTGTTACCAGATGATCAAGGCCGGGATCCCATACAGAAGCAGCATACTCAAGCTTTGGACGGATAAGTGTTTTATAAAATTGTAATTTAAGAGATGAAGAAATGTTCGCAAAATTACGTTTCAGATAGCCTAGAGATCTGTTAGCGTTGCTAGTTATATAGTTGATGTGCTGTTCCCATGATAATTTGGATGAAAATAAGACGCCCAAGTATTTGTAAGATGTTACCTGTTCAAGCGGGGAATCCTGAAGAATATAAGAAGAAACATTAGAGTTAATTCGAGATACATGCATTAAGTTACACTTGTTAGAGTTAAGAGTCATTAACCAATCCTGACACCATGCAGTTACTGCGTTAAGGTCTGATTGCAGAATCTTTTCGTCATTGGGATTGGTTATTTCACGATAAATTACACAGTCATCTGCGAAAAGGCCAGCGCGAGATTGAATTTTGGTGGGTAAGTCATTTATGTAAATTAGAAAGAGCAAGGGAGCAAGAACGGAGCCTTGTGGCACGTGAATCGAAAATTGGCCGGAATTCCACGCAGCAAGCGTGATGCCTCGCATAAGTGCGCGAAGCCTGCCCGCTGCGTCTGATCGCGAAATGGGGATCGACACAAAATCGCCGTCGTGGTGAGCAGTTCGCGCGACCTCATTCGCGCGGTGATTGACTGGTAGATAATGTGCCCTTTATTGATGGCAGAGTGATGCAGTTGTCGAATTTCCGTGACCAGTTGTTCATGGGCTCCACGGCGAAGAGCAGCTTTAAAGCGTTGAAGGGCAACTTTGGAATCGGTGAAAATAGACCACAGCTGAGGGCGCTGCTGATTGATGTGTTCAATGGCGACACGAAGAGCGGTGAGTTCTGCACCCGTCGAAGAAGTCTGGTGAGCTATCCTAACTCTAATTTCTGTAGTCCTTGCGGGGAGGACCACGGAGCCCGAATAGAACAGAGGTCTATATTAGGCTCCAGGCTTTGAGGCGCCCGTGATGGTGACTGCAAAGAAAGTTGCAGCAGCGTTACAACAGATCTAAAAACTACCTTATTTCACTTCTTTAGGAGTATCGCTTGACGCGGTCAGAGCATGCGACTTCATGAAATGCAAGTATTGAGGCTTCCGACAGTGCTCCCCCTAGAAGGAGTGCAACAGCAGTGCTGGGTGACAACGGCGCTGGACGGTCTCCTCATTAGCTCTTCTGCACTGGGGGTGGTGATTGACGGACAAAGGCCACGCTGTGTTTACGTACGTCAAGAAAGGAGAGACAGGCCCTTCCGCGCCAGTGAGTCCCGTGACAAACGCCAATTGGCCACCCCTTGGAGTAGAGGGCCTTTGCGCTTTCGATGGCTTCGTTTTCTGCCTGCACTGTTGTATGCGTCCGTCCTCTTCCCCGCGTGATAAGTCCGTGTGTCGAATGCGGCTCGCGCACAACGCGCTGTTCGGAACTGTGGGCTTGTGAGAATGACACTTCATGTTGGCCCAGAGTGACGGCTGCCTGTATTTGATGTCTGTGCTGTTCTCTAATATTTCCTTTTGTTCGCAGGGAGACAGCTACACCTGTGCCCACATGGGCGGTGGGGAACCGAGAACAAAACAGCGAAACAGATCGGACATCTCGGAGTTTGCGTCCATTGTCACATTACGTCGTCAGCGATTCCGTGCCCGATACGCGGTATAGCGAAATTAAATTCGTTCCGTTTACAAGCTCGCGATCGACTTTGAGCGTGAACCATGGGCCGGTTTGAACCATGGGCCGCGAAGAGGGTAACTGATTCGCTTCCCCCTCCCCCGACCGAGGAACTGCCTTCGGAAAAGTTACGCAGGGTCCCCTTTTACGAAAGAAACGTGTAAAGCGCTACGAATTCACCTGGCTTCATTGCGGTACCTTTAATTAGCACTGAAAAATTAGTCTATGTTCTCAGCTATTTCTTTCTGTACTAAGAGCCCTGCTTCGTGTTCCTTCCCTATAACAAGCCCGTTTTTCTACGTTACGTATGCATCGCAACGTCGCATTGTTCTTTGGGAGTGTGTGCTATATATAGCTTTACACAAAAGGTTTACTGAACCTTCCCAGGTTGAGCATCTAATGGCTTCCTCTCCGGACTCTTCTGCTGCTTCACGGATCGGACGGCCACTTGTTCAGGTGTTTTGCAGCCGCGGTACCGGGGACCAAGGATTGAATTGTGTGGTACAGTAGTTTGTTTTATAGTCATTGTCAGATTGAACACGAGAAATGGTTAAACTGGCTTCTGGCTCGAGAAAGGTAGGTTTCACCGCGAAGCGAAAAAAAGGCGCAGAGAGCCCGAGGGGAAGAGCCTGGAGCCGCGCTCCTGCTTTGCGACGCAACCTACTTTTCTCCGCGTTAACAGCTGTTTTAGCCATTTACTGTGTCCGCTCGAATTATGGCCCATACTGCAGATCTATGCGAGCCGGTTGTCAACTACAGCACCACGGTTGGCGAATCTTAACCCAGTGAAGAGCCCTCTTAGTCTTTTTTTTTTTTTACAGTAGCACCTGCTAGTGCCTTAACTGTCAAGGTCGTGGTCTTGTCAGGATCTTCTGCATAGAGGAAGCGAAGGAGGAGAGGGGAAAAGCCTTGCTAGGCGCGCACCGCTAACGTGCTCTTCTTGAGCTGAGGCGATCACATGAAATCACAAAAACACACACACGAAAAAAAATCCCAGCGCTCATCCCCTAATGCGGCGCTACCTGGTCGTGCGACATGCTTAATCGATATTATTGAATCCCCTGGGTTCCTCGTGCAGCTCACTGTTTACTCCGCTTCTCGGCGCGAAATGCGAAGTCCGGGCGAACGTGCCGTTTTCGATCAGTGGCGTGTTCTTGGGGTAGCGCATTTAACGCCATAGCGTTAAGGCTCCCGCTCTGCCGAAAATATGGCGCCGCCGCGGTGGCTCAGTGGTTATGGTGCTCGGCTGCTGACCCGAAAGACGCGGGTTCGATCCGGGCCGCGGTGGCCGAATTTCAATGGAGGCGAAATTCTAGAGGCCCGTGTACTGTGCGATGTCAGTGCATGTTTTTAAAGAATCCCAGGTGGTCGAAATTTCCGGAGCCCTTCACTACGGCGTCCCTCATAGCCTGAGCTGCTTTGGGACGTTAAACCCCAATAAACCAAACTACTTGAAAGTCGAGAATTACCCATTCCGCATGCATGGGCACTCTCCCATGAACGCTATCGCGTCATACCCTTAAGGCGGAGCTTAAGTATTCCCTCCAAATTTTTTAACGCTGGAAGGCAGGAACGGAGTAACGGACGCTCTTTTAAGAGCTAGCTATAGCGCTCTAAACAACATCGTTCTCTCAGTGCCCGGTTGCCGGCCGCGCTTTGCTTGCACGGCCCCATCTGCCGCAGAGGGGCGTGGTTCGCTCCAGCTCGTGCTGGCACGCAGGTCGTCCGGCAGCGCAACGTTCTCACCCTCAGATACGAGGGGAAGCCGGTGATAACAGACCCTGCGTGGTGCTTCACAAGCTTCAGCAAGGTGATGCGGCGTGAAGGCCTTGCGCGGTGCGTGCCGCGAAAGTGGATTTAGCGTCATGAACACCGCACAAACCGAAACAGGTGGCGCCGAAGGCAAG
Organism: Amblyomma mixtum; assembly: GCF_055824585.1. Classification (NCBI taxonomy): domain Eukaryota; kingdom Metazoa; phylum Arthropoda; class Arachnida; order Ixodida; family Ixodidae; genus Amblyomma; species Amblyomma mixtum. Next base: position 176,865,266 of record NC_143014.1, read on the forward strand.
CGAAAGCCGAGGGAGCCATGAAGACATTTCACTGGCAAACTACCCTGCAGTAGGCGTTTCCGGCTACTGACCTCCTACATTCAAACAGTTCACTGGCGCTTGCTGAACTTCCGATTTCATTGCCGTAACCATAAGGTTAGTTATTTGCTACTGCTCAGTGACTCTTTGGACCGCTGCGCTGGCTCAGTGGTTATGGCGCTCGGATGCTGACCCGAAAGACACCGGTACGATCCCCGATGCCGCGGTCGCATTTCGATGGAGGCGGAGTTCTATAGGCCCGTGTGCTGTGCGATGTCAGTGCACGTTAAAGAACCCCAGGTGGTCGAAATTTCCGGAGCCCTTCACTACGGCGTGCCTCACAGCCTGAGTCGCTTTGGGACGGTACACAACCGCATAAGCCATAAATCAGTTGCCCTTTGTAGTTTGGTTGCACCCCCCTAGTCGCCGGATCTATCCGCCTGGATAAGTCGCACCTCACAGGCCCTGTTTCAGGAAGTCGACACTATAGGTATCGAGTATCGAGCGACATATATCCACCGCCCAATAGCACATTTAGAGCGTCAAACTACACCGACATATTAAGGAACGAATAACTGGCTCATTGAGCAGTACTTCTCAGGCCCTATTTTCATGTCCTGTAGCATTTATTCACATCAGTGTACTAATGTATGTGCAGCAGATTAAAAAAAAAATTACCCTATATCTATCAGAATACTTAATATTGCCACAGCATCAATTAGATTCATAATATAATCCCTAGGCATAATTAAGCATTTCATGAGTAGTACGGCTTGGCAAGTAGCTTCGAAGATTTACGTTTGCTTTTGTTAAGAAAATATTTACGACCATTGCCTTCGTTAGTCCGCTTAAACCGGGAGTTTTATGCAAGTACTAGAAATTTTTTCTTGCCGCGTAGTGCTATTACGTTTTTTTTTGTTATCTCCAAACCTTACTCTGAAGAAAGTAGAACGTTTCAGACAGCAAAAAAAAAAAAACACCATTGCTACAGAGAGTGAAAATGAGTGAAAGAGAGTGAGAGAGAGAGTGAAAACACTGAATCGCATCTCGCGATTACCGAGGCAAATTTAAAGTGGTTGAAAATTAAGTGCAAGGCTCTTACCCTCGTATACTAATGCATGCAGGTAGTGAATGATGAACAGAAAAAGCGCCTTTGGTTTTCTTCCATTTTATTTCTTTAGGCATACGTGTTAGGCAAGTGTGGCAGCAAGATATGACTTTTTGCGTTTCATTGAATGACACCTAGGGCAACACTGACAAAATGGCTATAAAGTTCTGGCTTTATAGGCAAGGAGCTGCAGCTAGCGGCTCAAGTTTCGGCGATATGAGGCGTGAACTTAACGACCGCCTGTCTGAAACTAAAAAAAAAAAAAAATGAATGTCCAGGATACAGATTTCCCCTGTGAACTGCACCTCACCCCGCTGCATCTATCCCGCCACTTCTCTATTCAAAAAGGGTTTGGCCTTGGTACTGCCTTGATTACCACGTTGTTTGGCACGCAATACTTAATTTGCATTCATGAAACGAACTCATTGTTTGATTGCTGGTTCGCGTAAGTTACTTCGGGCTCAGTGGAATGCCAGAGACACTATGCCGTGATGCTTGGACAAGTGACGTGAAGTGACGTCTAAAAATAAAACTCGTTACCCCAGTATAGCAGCCCATTACTTACAGTAGACTGGTGTCGTTGTTGAAAAAAAGGCTGGAAACCGTGACGATCGCCTAACCACTTACGTCAAATTTTCTACCTTCAGATCATCACGCTCTAAGAACTTGTACTGTATTTGATCCAGTATCTCGGTTACTGTGCTCACTCTAGCAGCAGTTCACCCCGCTCAAATTTCCCAAGGAGTGAAACTTATCCTTCTGCAAAGAGTAAAACTGCCGGGGCACTTTGTTTATAGCCAGAAGGAGTTCGAGTTGTCTGTACCCTTCACTTATGTAATGCAGGGGTGCTATATAAAAAGAGAACGGTCATGGGCTTGTGGTCAGCGACCAATGGGAAGGTTTCCAATCAAGTAATATCGGAACTTGTTATGGGAACGAAAACTAGGAATTGGTTTTCTAATATTGAGTAATTGCGCTCAGACGACGTCAACGTTTGCAAAAAAATCTCTGCCTCTCCCGTAACCGAGAGTAGAGTAAGCATGAAATGTTTACGGGCCTAATGTCATCTCGGTGGACACCCGAACCGCACCGTACAGGAAGGGAGGAACGCCACCATCCGTTCGGCGCGATGCCTTGCCCTTTGAACGCAGCGCATCTCCCCCGGGCCCCTTTGCGCCTGCGCGACTTTGCTTCGATGCGCGAAGCCCCTAAGAGATCACGTATGACAACTCAAGTGTATCGTGGCATTTATGTGCTTTTTGCACGCGTTATTAGAAATCGGAAATTATAATTCCGTGCATTATCAAACGCACAGCTCGACTGATATCTTGATAAACATTGAGAAGGCACTGGCAGCAGTTATTTTTTGTGACTCGTTTGGAGACCAACCGGCGCTTGCATGCCGGTCGCGTAGGAGGGCTTAGAGAGTCTCGTTAAATCTCGTTAAGTCTCGTACGGTGCCCGGATGTTCTCGTTTCAGAGCCCGGATGATGGCTCTCGGTCTCGGCGTGACGTCACCACTCTGCCGACAACGGGAGCTAAAAGCATTTCATGCTTAAAACGGCCGTGTACGGATTTGACACCGCAGCCTCTTTACTGCCCTGAAACATATTCCTGAAGTCTCTCTTAGCATAACACGTGGACGCAGGAAAAGAGCGGACAGAACCAGCGTTCACTATGTAGCACTTTCCAATCTTTGTCGTTACACAGGGTGTTTCACTTAAGATTTTACGCCAATTTTAAAAGTAGGCTTTTTTAGTTTAGAAGAGCGTTTTTTTTTTCAGCATAGGATTGCCAGCGGTGTACTACATTATAGAATACAGCTAAGACGTGCTAACTAGCAGGCTGGTTACCTAATACTGAATAGTTAACTTCCGAACTATTACTGTTAGGCTTCGTAATTACTGAGAGGCACGTTGCAAACCATAAGTAAAATACATATCAGATTTTAGAATTTCGAAAAATCGGTTACCATCGGCGCTGTGGCCGAACAAACTTTGGCTACATCGTGCCAAAATGCATGCGCTTTCGAGAAGCTTGCAGGCAAAGAAATCTCTTCGGTGCATGTAACTCGTCGAAATAGCCAAAATTTGTTGGGCCACAGTGCCTAACGTAAATGCGTTTTCAAAATTCTAAAAACTGATATGGATGTTAGTTACAGTGGGCTTCACGTCTCTCGATAATTAAGGAGTCCAAGGGTAATAGTTAGAACTTTAACTATTTATTATCAGTTAACCAGCCTGCTAGTTAGCACTTCTAACTCAGAAAGTCTGTTTTCGAAAATTATCACGCGAAAAACGACTTAACGGACACCTTTCCATTTGTAATTTTTCGAAGGTGCTCAGCATGGTCGTTTAAAATGTGCTTTTTTGCGAACTACTGACACGCGCGCTGATATCAGCGAAGGACCACCAACAAATTTGCTTTTTAGGCAATGTTTAAAGTGCCACTGGAAATCGAAGTCGATCATTATGAGCTTAGAGAAGGGTCCTGCGTGTATATTGCGGCAATATCCGATGCTATGTGATTAAAGCAATGCATAGAGACAGGGTATGCACCTTTCCAATAAGGGCTGCCTGGGCGTCGCCACATATCTCGCTGGGCTGTTGCGCGCACCTGACGTAAGTACAGCGGAAGCGGCAGTTAAACGGGTTTGTAACAGCGCAGAGAGGAAGCGTTTCGGCATCCTTCTCGCCCGATGGAAAGGTCTATAGGAAGAAACTCGGACTACACTGATGTCCCGTATTCGTGGGTTGTTTTCTGTACTAGCCGAAGTTCAAACTGCCGTCAAGATAACCAAGGCTACCTTTCATTACTATATCTCTCAAACGTTCGCGAATTTGCGATGACTAACTGACGTGCTGCAAGCACACAGAAGCATATACGTAGAGTGTGTCCTTGTCCTTGGAATAGTGTTAGTAGGCTGGCTTCTATAGTGCGCCAACATGAAAAGAACAGCATACTTGACAGAAATTATTGTGTGTTCTGGCTTTGACAGGCGTACATTACGCGAACTGCCATGGGCTGCGGCAAAATTCTGCACTCCCTAAATATCACCGCCTGCTGTGTAACCAATGGTTTTAAATAGACTCGCTCCATATTAACATTTCGCACAATAAGCCTTTGTCTACAACATCACCGGCTACAAAAAAAAAATGGAAATAAAGTTACGAATGATCGCGAAGATCATGCGCGGCCAATTAGAATAGGTCACCCTGACGGTTGGGGGGATAAGGATGTAGAGGAGCACCTGTGCGCATTCGTAGAACGCTAACCCAAGGGCTGTTAGCGTCTTGCGCATGACCAGTGGCGCCCCGTTATTCAGATACCCCTAACCGATAGGGTCACCCTGTTCTAAAACTCCCTTAAGAGCTCGCTAGCGGTTAGGCAACGGTCGCTTAATAACATCTAGGACTGGAAGAATCTGCACTCATTTTGGCCTCGATGACTTCTCTAGCTGGCATGCAGTGTGTCACGCTTCTGTACCATCAGGACACCTTCACTCAAAGCAAGCACACATTAGACCGATTCGGTTTGCTCAGAGGGCGATGTTTCAGCGCAGGCCGAAAAACCGTACGCAACAGTGTCCGTAATCCTATCGCCACTTCGCTTTCAGAGGATTTAGATTATGGCAGTGAGCGCTGCGCTTTCTCAGTGAGCTTTCTCACTTTCAATACAGATCAGCAGAAACATAACAAGTAAAACGGCAGCACGATGTGTTAATCACGTCGTTCAGCGTAAAGGAAGCAAGGCGGCTCATGGCAACAGCTCCGGGCTGCCTTGGCATTTTTTTGCTTTTCTACAGCCACATTTTCGTTACGCGGATGGAGACAGGCACATGGAGCGTTTACGATGCAGAACAAAACCTTCACTTGACGCTCGAAATCGACTTTGGGAGGAGGCGTATACATTATGGCGCCGCAACCGTCGGCCCCAGCTACCCTGACGCACGAGGTGATGGCTTATGTCCGCGGGGAAAGAGGAGCCAACAGGCAAATGAAACGCCCGAAAGCGGATGAAGACGTCATACAAGTGGCGCTTCGGACGGGTGCGCGATACTCACTCTCCGCTGCTACGCGGCGCTCAGCGTACGCGCGCGCGCACGTCGCGAGCTGCGCGTCACGGATTAGCTGCGATCGGGCGCGTGCCTCGGCTCCTGTGGCTGCTGCAGCCCTGCCTCTCCCGGTGGTGCGCGGGACGGCGTGCGAACGGCGTCGCCGCATCGCGCTACCATAAGCGCCCCTCTCGTACATGATGCATCCGCCCAGAACGTCGCATGCGGCCTTCGGCTTGCACATGCGCGTGCATGATTTCTGTTCCGCGGGCGGGCGGACAGATCGCGGGGCATGCACGCACGCGCCCCGACGTTGAACCCGGCGACAGGAACCAGCGCGCGACCCTGTGCGTGTGTCTGTGTGAGTATGAGCGGACGCGCGCGTTCGCGCAGGTCGTAACAAAACGCTGTCGCCGCCGCCGGCCATTGGGGGAGGGGGGCAGCCTAATGCGGCTGCTAATCCGCTGTGGGAACGCCGCGAACCTGAGTCCTCGAGACGGCGTTGGAGCGGATCGAATTTCGTCGCTACCGCCATCGGTGGGCGCTGCATTCGCTCCCCTGTCTTTTCTTTACCTCTGGCCCCCTCTATCACACCCCCATGCCTCACCCCTCTCCATCTTCACCTCCTCACTCCCCTAGTTCAGCGTTTCTGTAGCCACCCTGCGTAATGCTGCTGCTACTGCTGATACACGCGATAAAGTTCGATAAAGCGCGTTCTCCCGCCCAATGTATGCTTCGGCGCAGTAGAATCGAGCTTTTTTGTTGCTTTAGTTTAGCTGCCCTATCTCGGTCTCTCTCTATCTGGCAACATCAGCACATTTCTCTCTCTCTATTTTTTTTAGGGGTGCGGCCATGCATCGTCGCCCCGTGAAACTTGAGAGAAAATAAAGAATTAATCCTATGATTAATCAGGTTGCGGCCCAGTAGGTTCCGACGCCAACGGTTCTGCCGAAGGACGCGCTAGAGAGCTACTCGCTCTTATGTCGTCGGCGCACGAAGTAGTACCTCTTTACGGTGGCACTGCTGCACAAGAGTCGCTATGCAAGGCTCCCCAATGTGCGTCAGTTCTGCTGCCATGGTGACGTGAATTATTTCCTTTTAGTGGTCTCACGCTTTTCTCACGTACGTGAGGCACTCATATGCAGCCATAGGGAGAATTAACGTTTCATTGGTCGACGTATCTCGCATCGTGTACTCTCAGGATCACGAACGCAGCGAATAACAGTGGCAGAAAGACTCTTCAAGCTTATAGCGGACACCGGCTTTGTGGGACAGAGGTAGAGGCATTTTCATTTAAGTAAGTGACTCAGGCACAACAATAAACACCATCCCCACCATCACTGATTTTGCTGAATTTTAGAGCAGAAAGGAGCCTCAAATGTGTGCATCAGTAAATGTCCAAAGTCGCAATGTGCGATATGCGGATGTGTTTCTTACTAACGGGTTGATGGCATATAAATAACGGTATCGACATGAAAGGCCGGATATGGTTCAGAACCAGGCCCAGGCAAATGTTTTTTTTTTTTTATTTTGGAATATATGTACAGCCATGGACCGAAGTTTGCGGGATGCAGATTCGCGAAAAAAAATTAAAAAAATTAATTTCTGCGTTGCCTCGCTAGCCAGTCAGATAATATTCTTCTACCAGATGGAATACGCATGTCTCCTCATGCTGCAATGTTTTTCATTCACCTGTTGCGCCTAACCGCTCCGCAATAAATCCACATCCCGGATACTTTTTCTCCGTGACTATAAGTATTGCATTCTACATGAGGCGTAAAATGCAATGTACTATTTATTTATGTTCAACATAGCAGACTTGGGTCCTCAGTTGCAGCTGGCAGGTCATAGGTATGTTCTAGATCAATGTTTTCACCATACTAAAGTGATGTTTGCATCGCCATCGAGGGTTTCCAGTATGTACGGCATGTTGCCTAAGAGGGAACAAAGTGCTTTGAATGCCAACAGTGATTGTGGAGTCAAGAATTCGTCGTGTTTCCTCCCTTGTAAGGCCTCTGTGTTCTGTCCGCTTCTGCTGTCATGCCACGAAATGGGCTGTCGAGCAAAACTTTACAGGATGCGAACCTACCAGGAAAAAATTATTTCGATGCAGTCGCGCAAGCCTGTCGCTTGAAAGATCGGAAGGTATGTTCCAACAGCTTGTGATATGACCAGCCGATCGGGTCACGAGTAGGGGTATGCTTAGCTTATTGGTTTATTGAGGTTTAACGTCCCAAAGCAACTCAGGCTATGAGGGACGTGTAGGGGTATGCGAGCGCTCCTTCGTTGCACGTGTCGATGACTTAGGCTTCTTTTTTTCTCCCCTTTTTATATGTTTTCTTTCCAAAAGTTATCCCCGTGTACAGATTAATTATTCTTAATTGTGCCTATAAAACTCTTCTTTCCGTCCATTAAAACCTTCAGTGCGAAACAGCGCTTGCCCCTGGTGATCCTACATGTGTGTATTGTCTGCGCTGAATACGCGTTAAATGTGTATGTCCATCTCTCAGCATGTCCCCTGACTAAAAGAAAAGTATATATGCAAAAATAAAATGCAACAAAGAGTAGCACTATTCTTATACTGTTACGCTAAACCAGCCGAGTAACAACCTTTTAAAGAGTTTAGTCGAAATGAATTATATGCTCCATTAGTGACCAGTCGTGAATACGTAATGCACACGTTGCTAATAAAAACAGAGGCCAGAACAGATAGCCGACGAAATTGCAAATCGTGCCAATTCTTTTCTTTGTTTACCTAAAGTATCTCTTTATAAACACTGGGAGTAAAGTGAGAATATTTCAGGGCTTCTGAATACTCGCTTTCATTCATCACTTCCTGTTATAAGGCATCAAGGGGCGTCGTCTACAGGCCAATCTAAAAATTAGTAAAAGGGTCGAAAATTGGGCGAATTGGTACTGATACATGTTATTGTGGCACCACAAGGACGAGGACAGAGATGTGGAAAGACAGAACAGGTGAAAATTAGTGCCGGCTTACAAGAAGTGGCCGATGAAGTGCTTTTCTCTTGGTCCTCACGAAAAATAGCCTTGTTGGGACGGTGCATTCAACCAACGGGACAAGGCTTCCTCGGGCTTCAGGAGAGCACTAGTCGACTGAGGAAGTCTTAACCTAAAAACAATACGGCAAGGATGTGTACGCGTTCCAATTTCCTTGATTGCCGGTCGAACTGAACTTGGCACCTAATTTAGCGCATAGGGGCTCGGCGTACGCGTTGGGAATATGCTACGGCTGCTAACGGCGGGGTTCGAGGCTCGATGGCGAACCAGAAAAGACCTCGCGTACGTATCGAGGGCGAAGTCGCGCATTTCCCCTTCTTAGGCTCCACACGTACGACACGTGAGGGGATGAGCCAGGAGGGACCACGCTGGATCGAGCCCGGCACGTGCCCGACCAGCAGCAGCGGCGGCACGTGCACTTCCGAGGGGCAAGCGCACGCCCCAACACTAACGTTTGCGCGCCAGCAGCCGGTCGCCGCTGCCACGTGCGCGAGCACACACGCGCGCAAAGCGGCGCCGGACGGGGCAGGCCGCGAGGCGTGGCGCGGCACCCGAATGAGTGATCACGTGAGTACGGACGGTGGCGTCCTTGCTCGGCTATGGACCGGTCGGAAAGGGTCTTCTCGTTTCGCTGCGCAGAGATCGCTAAGCTGGCTGAACACTACCGATAATCTCGCAAATGTGCCTCTCAGGAAAGCGGGCTTTGCTCCAGAATGCGTCGAATGCGCCCTTCCAGAGTCCGAGTTGCGTCGATTGTAACTTTACGCCTTTTCTATGGGACACGACCTTGCAGAAGACGAGTTTCCTCGACGAAACCAGGATTCCCTCAGCAGTGATTCTTGCGCTGGGGACGTCCTGAATGACCGTCACCTAACGTGCAGCATGGCGTGTGTCCATACAATTAGTTTATTCAGGGTTCTGTAATGTGAACGTGCCTCGAGGCGCCTGACACCCACAACTACGCAAGCAGTAGATACGTTTCCATGGAGAACGCAATGTGAGAACCTAGCGGCTTAAGTAATGCATGAAGTTTTTGTTCCTGTAATACGGCCGCCGGCGAATAACGCTCTGCAAGAGGAGGTTCAGCTGGACGAGTTGGAATGACGTTCTATTTCTTTCGTCCTCGTCTGTTCGCGGTGCATTCTAACTGCGAACAGCGCTCTAGCTGCCAGCATGTCGTTGTCTGAAAATCACCGCGTCCAAAGTGAGGGTGAGACGCCGCGGAGGTTCACTGGAAACAAACGTTGGTCAAACACGAAAGAGAAGGAGAGTGGGTGTCAGTAAGCAGCCACGCCTGAGCGGTCCCCCGAGCTAAGCTCATGTTTCAGCCTCGACGGCTTTCTACGTGTGAGCGGCAGGCAGGCCACGACGGTTGCCGTGCGGCGCCTCAGAAGTGCTCGCCGGCGTTGCTCTGGCAGAGGGAGGCGGAACGGTGTGCCACGCTGTGGTTTTACTGCGTCTGCTGGCACACAACCCCTGGGTCCTGAAAAAGTGGAGGAGAGAGAAAGAGACCAGCAAAAAACTAGTCGAAACCGAGAATGAAAGCAAGGAGACAAGGCCGTTGGCCTCGTAAGGACAGCAAAAAGAAACGAAACGCCCAACGTACCGCCTACCCCTCACTGTCGTAGTAGAGTTGGAGCCGAGAAAATCCTCGCGTCTAGACTCCTTGAAAAGAAGGTGAGGCGTTTCTGGCGCCGCATCCTTGATGTCCTATCCTGCAGCGAGTCTGTTTGCAAGACCACGTTGGTTTTTGGAATTTTTCGCAACTCAAAAATTCCTTCCACCCATCAAAAGTAATTAAGGGTTGGAATTACAGCGTATTGCTTTTTTGAAAATTCGGCTGACTTTTTTTTTCGTCTTTATTTCAGAACGCAACTTCCGTTTCTTTTTTTTTTCAGAGAATGTTTCTACGTTGGAATTTTCGTTTTTTTTTTGTGTGTGTGTGTGTGTGTGTGTGTGCAAAATACCGGGTGATTTTTTCGAACTTTCACAGATTTTTTTAAAACCTTCGAGAGATACGACGGTGCGGTCTGTACAGGTGGATTGTACAGCAAGGCGGACATCATGCATGTTATAGAGTTCAATAATCAGATCCTTAATTCTTACTATTATATTTCAGGGGAAAGATTATATTGCCAAATTAAATCCGTTAACATCGGAGGTGAGCCCACTTTCGAAGTTTTCTTAATTGGCAATATGGTTCAAAATATATCGGTTCAAAAAGAGCTAGATTTTCTGGGTGCGTTGACTAACGCCGAAGGTTCTGGTGCGCCACACACAGCTGATTAATTCACGGAATCCTCGTTGCTACCGCTTTTATCTTGCTTTTAGTTCCACACCCCCTTTTTGGGCACGTTTTTTAAAACTTTTACCTTCTTCGCGTTTTTACATTTGTTATATTTTTATGGTTTCACCTGTATAATGTTCATCTGTTTCCTTCATAGTTTTTACCTTTCCCCGCCCTTTTGGCTACTTTTTCATAGTTTTTGTTAATGTTACCTACCTGACCACTGTTACGCGGCCCTTTACACCCTCTTTTTATCGCTTATAACTTTCTTTTGTTCCCTGTTGTGTTTTTGTGTCATCCTGTGACGCGACCACACTGATTGCCGGTTATCGCTGAGCAGCCCTTTTACCCACCCCCTCATGTTTTCTATTTAAGGGTATTTCCACCAGAATAAACTTTCAGTTGTGAGTCAGCGCTCGTGTGTGTGTCATTTCTTCGTGTGTCCGTGTTTCGTCGCGCTGTTTCTTCCTTCAAATGCATTACCAACTAGCCCGGAACCTTGCTCTTCTGCTCTTCAAAATATCTGACGTCAAAAACGCAAATTAGAAAGCTGGTGGAGTTGTTTTACTCGCATTGCATATTTATCAAATGGAGTCACTGTGCGTAGTATCGCCGCCGAAATCAAGTTAGCTTTCTACATCATTAAACACTCAAATGGCTTCTATATACGATGCATAAAAAATGCGAGCAACGCCATTTTATAAATATGCAATGCGGGAAAGCCAGCTCAAGGAGCTCTCAGATGCGTATTTTCGACCTTTGATATTTCGAACCACAGTGCCGACTGAGAAAATTTAAAAGGTAGGCTCACCTCTGATGTTGACGGCCTTTACTTTCGCAATATATCCTTGCCCTTTAAAATGAAAAATAAAACGATGATTAGTTACTTTAATTATTCATACTGCAGTATGCACGCACGCTTAACTCTGTTACACTTATATTGCAAACATTCACGTTATTTGTTAATTGTATTGTGAAATTTGTGCTGTGTTTACCTATGTCGTTGTATTGACCCACTCCCCTCTGTAATATTTCCACCCTGGGGGTATCAATAAATAAATACGAGGGTCGTTCAATAAAGATTTTCCCTGACCCACTTCCTTTGGACGGAGAGCAACGAAACTTTGCAGATTTATTAGTCCTTCTGTACATAGGTGCCACCCAGGGACACACACTTCTCCCATTTTTTTATGCATCTGTAAACACCTGTCTTGTAGAAGTCAACACGTAGCTCCAAAAGCCATGTTGTGACTTCGGAAATCAGAGTCTCATCATCTGGAAAATGCTTGCCCTTCAAATATGACTTCATTGTTCGAAAGAGGAGGCAATCCGATGGTGCGAGGTCGGGTGAATAAGGGGGATGCGGTAGAATTTCAAAGCCGCAGCAGCGTGCTTCCATCTGGGCAACATGAGAGTTGTGAACTGAGGCATTATCTTTCAGAAAGCGGACACCTTTGGTGAGCATGCCACGTCTCTTGCTTTCGATGGACTCCCGCAATTTCCGCCGCAGTGAAGCATAGTATGTCCCAGTAATCGTGGCACCATTTGCTACGGAATCCATCAAGACTACTCCGTGCTGGTCCCAAAAGACTTTGAGCATGACCTTGCCCGCTGAGGGCTGGGCGCGTGCCATCTTTGTAGGCGGTGAGTCCAAGTGCTTCGATTGCACCGACTGGACACTAGTCTCCGGATCATAGTAATGGACTGAGCTTTCATACTGTGCAATCAGTCTGTTGAAAAAGTCCTCCTGGTTTCCATGGCACATGGTCAAAAGAGAGTGGGAGCATTCGACTCGTTCCTGCTTTCGGAAAGGTGTGAGCAGCCGGGGAACCCAGCGAGAGGATACCTTACGCATGCGAAGATGGTTCTGAATGGTTTTTTCCACGAACCCCACACTAATCTTGATATTTTTGGCTAGGTCTCGAACGGTTACGCGGCGAATTTCTAAAATGGCGGCCTCTACTTGCTGGATGGTGTGTTCATCGATAATGGAGTGAGGTCGCCCTGCAATCGGAGCCGTTTCCACGAATGTCCGACCACATTTTAATTGCCGATGCCAGTTCTTTACTACACCATATGATGGGGAATCCTCCCCATAAACCTGTTTTGTCTCATCGAACGTCTCCCTTGGAGTGCGGCCTTTCAAGTACAGGAACTTGATGACTGCTTTGTATTCCACTGCATCCATTATCACACCTCACACCACTTCAGCACCTGTGAAAGGAAGACCGTTATTAGTTAAGAGTTGCATATTAGCACGTGACCTACAGGGACTTAAGTCATTACACATGCGCAGTTTGAGCATCCTGCAATAAGTAGAAGTGAGTCAGGGGAAATCTTTATTGAACGCCCCTCGTAAATAAATAATTTATCATCTAATTATTGAGCTCTGTAACGTACATAATGTCTGCTTGCCTGTACAACACCTGCACAGACCACACTGACGCCTCTCTCTAGTTTTTAAAGCAAATATCTGCAAACATTAAAAAAATTGCCCCCCCCCCCTCCCCCCAAGAAAAAAAAAAGTAAAGAATGCCCCTGTGGGGACATGCTGAGGACAACTCTATGTCGGCTTGATATGGAGTTCAGCTGTGTCTTCTTTTTTAACCACAAGCAGCTTATGTAACTGTATTTAACACATAAATGACTGTATTAAGAGCTATCCTTGCAGGACGAAGTCGCACTGTTGCAACAAAAAGTTAGAATGTTGGAGTTAAATAATGCGGCCTTGAGACAAAAACGTAAGCGGAAGCTTAGTTCTAAAAATTTGATTGCCATGCTCAGGTTGTGCTCAGCGTCGAACGAGTGGACCACGAATCATGTGGTCGGTGGGCTGATGGCAGTGATGCAACTGCCGCTTAACCGTCGTGAACGCCGGAACATAACTTTATAGTCTTTTATGCATGCTGCCGCGTTGACGGCTGCTTGTTACGGTTCCAAAAGTTGCCAGTGTACTTATATGCGGCGGAAAACCTTACTTAACCAAGAGATAGCTGTAAGCATGTGATAAGACTGAGCAGACGGCGCCACGCTAGTCGAACTGAACTGCATTGGAAGTACACCATCATGTCTAAATGAAGCGATGTCAGTGGCTCTGACGTGCACGCCTTTTTAGCGCTTTTTGCTGCTTATGGCCATGAGGATTTTTTATACTGTCGTGTAGGTTACGTTTAACACTGAGGTCATCCCCCCCCCCCCCCCCTCCATTTTTTTCCCGGAATCAAGCTGCTTCATTGCAAACAAATGGCGCCTCAATTTCTCTAAATCTGGGATCACCCGAGAAAATAGCAGTATATAACTGCAACAACAGCAACAGCAACAAAATACAGTGGCTTGCGACCAGCCTGCATTTTTATAAGGAGACTTCCCTCCCGCTTGCGTGGCAAAAGGAGCTAGGCGAATGATTATACCGTCACTATTGGCACAGAGCCGGTACCTATTCCAAGGGAAAGAGACGGATACAAACTGTTTAACGTTTACACTACAAAGCATTGAGGGAACTTAACGACACCTCTGAAAGCTGTCGCCAACAACATTACTTAAGGCCCAGGAATGTTTTTTTTTCCTCGTTTGAAAGCGAAAAAGCGTCGTTCTTCGATGAATTGCCGGTTGCTCTTTACGTTTTTTACTAGCGATGCACCCACAGGGTTTTTAACAGTCGTCGCTGCACAAAAAGCCTCCGAGTACGTTTTCGTTGCTTAGAAAGCCAGCGCTTCCAAGAAAGCGGCGCAAAAAGGAACGGGGGGGGGGGGGGGGGGGGGGGGGGGGGGAGAAAGAGAGAGAGAGATCGGGCCGCCGCGGCAACTTGCTGCACGGCCGTTCTGCGGCTTCCTGGCGGCCATAAAACACGGCTGCAGCGACGGAAGGGGTCCTTTGAAGCGGGGCGCATTTCGCGCTGCGGAGAGACAAACTTGCCATGAAACGACGTGTTAGTTATCGACCTCTCTTCGAAGTCGTGCGGCCGATCTCGGCAGCCGCGTGCTTGGTGTCCGCTGTGGCAAACGCGCAACGAGCGCGCACACAAGGGTATCGAGTTATGTTCCGAGAGACGACGGTGGCGTTGCGGTCGGCTCTGTGGTTTCGGTGGTTAGCTGCGGTTTATTATTGCCTTTTTTTTATGAAGGTTTCCTACAGGTCTATACACCGCTGTTGGAATGGCGCAGTTGAGGCAAGCGCGCACACGGGCTGACGGTATTATCCTCTTGGGCAGCCCTGTCGGGAGAGTGGTGGTGAGGAACGGCAAAAGAGACGAGGCTGAAAGCGGAGCACGCTGTTTCGGCATCGCTCACAAACGCAGCTTTCCTGCCGACACACGTTGCTGAACAGTGTCTGAACGAAGTCTGTCTGAACTCAGGTTGCAGCTGCAGCTTCTCAGCATAAATGACTGAAGTTTAGCAGACTTGCGGTTTGGGATGTGTTATTGCAATGAGAAGGAAAGACAGCTGCAAAAAAAGTTTCGCTTTGTTACTTTTAATGATTTTCAAGTGATTACCTAACATAAACGGCAGGAGCGTTATGAGCGTTGCTGGGAACTAAAATATACTGTTCTGCCTAAGATGGGTGAACCGTTGGAACTGGACCGCAGTAATGTACTCACACAGTACTTCGGGCTTACGTTGTGATATGGCTTTCAGCATATCGGAGACGTATTTGTGTAGATGTAGAACTGATTAACGTATGCCCGCTGTGCAGGCGCAAAGACAGGCGTGCGTCCCACCTTGCTCGATGCCGTGTAACTGGACGTGCGTAGCAGGCATGCGTCCATCCGAGATACGTCTTCGCTAATACGTCTCTGCTATGCTAAACCTTCTCATATATTTTATGCGTTCTTGGGTGATGAACCTGAGGAGTGGCTTTTCGCTGTTTGTCTTCTGCGGTGATAGACCTGAGCAGTGGCTGTTTTCTGTTTGTGAGTTCTGCTGTCACGATCCTAAACAGGGCCTCTTATTTCGAAGAGTCACTGCACTGGAGTTTGGTAGTATTTCTGCCACAGTGCTAATAATAACACAGAAACAAACCATGTGTATTCAGAGGACTGAAAGTTGCAACGGGTTTACTCGCGGAAATGGGTATCGCTTCAACCCTGACATATGGCATCACTCAAAGGAAAGTGAGGTAAAGACGGGAATCTGTATAGAAACAAAATAGGGCGTTCAAGGAGAAGTTAAAACTATGAAAAGTGATCCATCAGCCTCACCTGTAGAAGCTATTTCCGTAAGAAATCACGGAGCAGTAATAAATTTAGTTGGAGATTTAAGTCGTATGTTCTGCATGTAGTCCAAAAGGAACAGAAGATATTTGCTTTTTAGAACAGCGGAAAGGGATACATATATCAAAGAAACAGTAAAATTTCCCTGGGGAAAAAAACAAACAAACTACCTCTGACAACTGTATCTGCCTTGGTTTGAAAGCTATTGTGATCTCTTGTCTGAAATCAACGCATATGTGTTACAGAATAAGCGTTGTTGATATTTCATTGTTTACCTACTTAATTTTCTCTCTTCCTCTCTCTTGGCTAGCAGTTGAACGTAACCATTTAAGCGAGGTGCGTTAAACCACGATGTTTGTTACTGTACTACTGAACCAAAATGGATTGTTACGGCTCCTACAGAACGGCTAGGCCTTCTGGCAGTGTATAACATTTGATCTTGAAATCAAAATGCTCCACAGCGTAAACTTCATTAGCATACAAGCTACATTCAAGACATACAAAGTGCCTTTTTTTTCTTTGCGCCACTGAATACAGTACGGGGTCATTCGACATTTTTTTTTATGTAGCGATCAGTGGGAGGTGTTCCAGCATATATAAGATACCGATCAAAATTAAAACATACAGATGCGTGTAGCATCTGTAGGACCATTTATTCGTCCAGTGGAAATGTTTTGGCGCTGGCCAAGGCAGTTCCCGAAACACATGACATTGAAACTCTGTCTTGGTCACACACTGAACGCTTTTGGAGCTGAGAACAATATTGCACGGATGCGAATGCCACGAGCTCTGTATACTTTACTCTCGGACGATGCATCATTCGCACTAAATGGACAGCTAGAGACGTCAGGGAGCAGTGCCTCGGTTGTATACTTGCTGTGTCATTTGATTTTCTTTGTTTACTATGGACCTTTTACTGGGAGTAGTCGTTTAGTTGTCACTCGCGGCGACTTCGCGACTTGAGTGGCCTGCTATAGGAGCAGACGGCTGCCGCTGATGGCCGCCAGTTGCCTATCTCGGCGCTGCATCTGCAGATCTTTGCTAAAGAAATGTGGAAAAACAGAAGAAAAACGTGTTCGATGCTTGGGTGTATGAACTGGAATGCAGACTTGAAGGTATGAAACACATCTCTTTGTCCAACCCACGCCCTTTACTTCACGAAGACTGCCCGTGTTCTATGCCTTTCGGAATGCATTCATTCCCGCAAGGAGAAAACAAATAAGCGATTCGCCAACATTGGATTTCTAACATGCAGAGAAAGGGCTTCAACCCTACAACACCGGCTAGAGTGAGACACTGTAAAGTAGCAATATCGCTATGGTCGTTTGTTGACGGCAGCTGCAACACCAACTGCCATGAGTGACCGCGCGCTCGGACACCAGTTCCGACGAGCTTCTGCACGTGATTAAACGTGACAGCGCATGCATGCCTTGATTCGCCAGTGTTGTGCGCTTATTGTTCATCTGATTGTAGTGTGATACGATTTAAACACTGGCACTTTCTTAAGTACGTCACCGGCCCCGCCGCGGTGGCTAAGTGGTTACGGCGCTCGGCTGCTGGCCCGAAAGACGCGGGTTCGATCCCGGCCGCGGCGGCTGAATTTCTTGAAGGCGAAATTCTAGAGGCCCGTGTGCTGTGCGATGTCAGTGCACGTTAAAGAACCCCAGGTGGTCGAAATTTCCGGAGCCCTTCACTACGGCGTCTCTCATAGCCAGTCGCTTTGGGACGTTAAACCCCAATAAACCAAACCTTAAGTACGTCCCCGTTAGTAAATGCCATTCGAGTAAGCTAGACATTCCTTTTTGCAATGTAGGTCAGTTTCACTGCAAACAACGTATATGATCCAAATTGTTTCGATATCACCAAAATGCTTTACATGCGTCGCTGCATGCATTTCGTCCTCACCACAACGACGGGGCGTTTGCGAGTGATGTGCGCGCTCGAAATAAGCAGTTCTATCAACTCATCATGGTCGAGGCAATATGTTCTTGGTTTCCTCGAATAACTGCAGACGCCGGTTGCAGGTCATTGCAGCCGTGCTTCTGCCTTACGGTTGCGAAAAAAGTTCAGGCATGCTAGCGTTTTCTTTATGCCAGCCAGCCTCGCTAATGCGCTCCTCAACTGTGCTAGCGGGAATCTGCGTGTCTAAATGTCATGCTTTTCAGGCAACTGGGGCAAACATGGTGAGCAAAAGCACGTTTCAGGGATGCAATATGCTGCGGTGAAAATGACCACACTGAAAAGGAAGCACCTTTCTCAAATACACCTTGAAGAAACGTCAGCAATGAACTATGTCTTAAGAGGATAAAGGAGGAGTAAAATGCCTGGACACTTGCATGGAATGACTCCATTCAATTAAACGTGGGCTTATGTTAATATTCCATGTATTTCTGGCGTTGCAACGAGCCTGCTTACACAGGACATGTTGCAGCCTTCAAAGGCTTTTTTTTTTTCGGGCATGGTCAGTTCATTTTGTTGATGGGCGTTCCACTAAAGACAACCCGTACCAACGCTGCACCTTGGGACATCGGTATGACTTTTTATGTTTCGTTTTGAACTTCATCCTTTTTATTGTCCTTTTGTATTTTTGTTCATTGCGTTACCTAGACTGTCCAACACAAAATGACGATGGAAGCTGGTGCGCCGGTGCCGGTGAAACTGCTCCACCTGTGCCTTGTAGCGGAACGGGCACACACTAAAACGAAGACAGCACCGAAGCTGAATACGTTCCTGGGAATATCGCAATAGTTGAACTGGAACACAAATGCCGTACAGTAGTGTTTACCTATGACGGGTACTGCTTCACACGATGTTGTGTTCGTCTTTTGAGCAAAAAATGTATGTTTGCTTTCAGTAAATATGTTCAGAATTTTAGAATTTCAGCAGCAGAACCAGTTCACACCATATAATGTAGTCGATGCTGTGGGATTCTCAGCAAAAGCTTGCATGTTGGTATTGCCAGCTCTAGCATGATCATGTTCGGTTAACAAAAAACTTTCCTGGGGTCACTCATCCAGAGCCAACCTAATTACAACGGATAGTTTCGAAATAGAGTGTGTCTCTCATGGTGCCACTTGTAAAGTTTATTTTTAAAAAAGAACACGCAATAGCGTTGAATAGATAATACGTATTACGGTAGGAGGCATTAAAGTGAAAAAGGGCACTTCCTAACAATAAGCGCATTAAAGAGAAATAAAAAAATGGAGCAAACAGCGATAACTTGAGTACAATGATTCTATTTTCAAACTAGCATTCGAAAGCGGGTGGCCGCATACGGTAAGAAAGAGCTTCGCTCATTAGACATCAGTCAATTTACTCATGAGATGCTGTTAAATATGGTGATGAAATGAACGTAAAGCCGACTAGGATTTAATTTGAAAAGGTAACGTGTTCCAAAGTCGTATGCAAGCAAGCTCAGTGGTAAATTTTTTATAGTTTATCCTAGCTTTCCAAAAAAAAAAGAAAACAAGTGTTATTAGTATTATTAAGATCACTCATGGAGAAGTGTCAGCGGCAGTATCACGATTTTTTAATCAGTACATGATGAGCTTTAATCGAAAAAGTGGGCAAAAAGCAAATAGATGTGTAACACCCGTGTTCCACGAACAATTCTAAGGCCTTCAAACTCATAGTCTATCGATTCAGCGGCCAGTTGAACGCTGCTGCTCGGGCAACTACAATGGCAGCCGTTCCAATAGCCTATTGAGTTAGCGGAGCAGTCTTCGAGGAACAGCAGCTTGTACTGTTGGATGCGGAGTGCTCCCAGGAACACGCTCGGGAATAAAATCAGAGCTATATAATTGTTGAAAATTATACAAGGTCAAAATATAAGACATAAATTGCAGGGAAAAAGACAGGAAGGACTATATAGAACAGCGCAGCAAGTACATCATTGCTGTCACTGATACGAATAAAAAGAACACCAAGTTTCGTTTGCTTCTACAACTTGTACGAAACGATAGAGTTGATTTCAACACTGAATAATATTATTTGCAACGTGCAAACGTCGTTTTTTAATATTTTCAGAATAAAATTGTGGTCTGACTGCTTGCATGGCTGCAAAACTATTTTCTGTGACGTGATAGAACGCCTCGTGAGTTGGCTGTGTAGCAGCGGCACAGCTCATTCTAGTTCGATCACCACTGAGAATCTTAACTCACTCCATAGCCATTTGAAACTGGCCATGTGACAGGGGTGTAAAGTATGTATTCCACTAGGAAGACAAGCAGTTAGAGGAACGACAAATAATATAAGGCTGAAAATATTGGTGCATTCTGATGAATACTTGTAGGGGGACAAAATATTCCTGGTAATGAACTGTTAATAACTGAGCATGTTGTCTAAATTTCAAAACTTCATCGAAAACTACACCAAGTGTATAGGAGTTGTACTTAGCAGCATTGCAGTAGTTGTACATATTACTTAGAGGCGCAGAAGTACGTAAGCTGCTTTTCAGTGGAGCAGCCACCATCACTGCATTCTTTTTCCCAAGCAATGCTAGTTGTCACATGCAGTTTGTGCTCATTCTATCTTGCATGATGTTTCCCGTGGTGCACGTTCTCCACAAGCGACATATACCACAGCAGCCTCATTTTTAGTCAGTGTACATTGCAGAGCCATCTTATTGCACAGTTCCATCTATCTTCTACTGGAAACTTGACATTTGGCTACATTGGTACAGTTTAAAGCCTTCGTTACTTCAGCAAGTTCACGTCGTTCGTTGTGCAAGGGTGAAAAACCTCAGGATGTGGCCCACGGCTGGATGACCTGCGGCTGCATATTGAAGAATGCCGAAACATCGGGATAGAGAATTCAGGTTGCTCTAGAATATATTCACGGCCACGCGTATGCAACCAGCCGCAAGCAGGCCGCTATTGCTTCTGACAGTGCTTGCCAAAGTGCTTACTGTCTACTCAGTCATTGCACCAAGCCAGTTTCGTTTCTTTACAGGACCGTCAAAAATGACTTTTGACAAGGTGGGTTGGACTCTTTTGACTGTTGTGAAGAGCCTATTTACGATTACTTTTGTAGAGTAGGTCCTACTAGCACTGATGAGGCTGCGCCTAAATCCCTTGCTTAAAGGGGCCCAGAAACACAATCTTAGTTAACTGTTTTGCCCGTTGATTGCATACTGTGAGTTATAATGGTGCTATTAGCGTCGGTAACACCGCGTATATTCCGTTTTTTAATATTTTAATGTCCTCCCAAAAACAACTTCATGGCTCTGATGGTGTCGCCACACAGTGGCGGGTTTTAGCAGCGGATATGACATCACCTGGCGCGAGCTTGATGATCGGACAAACAGGAAAGATACTGCAAATTGTGTGAATAAATAGAGACACATTTTGTCACCTGTCTGCGTTTTATATTAGATCAACAAAAACAACTAGTTTGTCTTAGATGAAAGCCCTGAAAAGCAAGTAAAATAAAATACACCACCAGGGGCGCTCTGGCATGGAAACGACGCTGCCAGTCTCAGCAAGAACGAGTTACAGAGAGCAGGCAACCATGGAGTACAAACTTCCGCGACGTGCTCTGGCTGGCTGTTTTGATTGGTTGCGCCAGGTGCCGTCATTGGGAGAGCGAAATAGGAGTGGGAAGCCTCGCCAAAATCGAGTTGAGGGCAGCGTTTTGTTTGCTTGTATTTTGAAATTTCTTCTCTGAATAACTTCCGTTCCTGTGCATCGATTCCTGTAATTCTTTTTAAGTCAGCATCTGTGTGACATAAAGAACCCACCTGAAGTATAGCCGGTATCCCCCCAAGCAGTGTTTCGCAGCCCCTTTAACGACATCAGCGTGCGTTTTGGCGTATCCAACAAAGCCGGGAGCAGAATTTTCTGCTTTATGGTAACGAAGCTTGCTATGTTACTAGAGAGATTTTAGTGCTCTGGCTGCCCCCTAAAATAATAAGGAGGACATTGTCTGACTCTTTTGAGGAGAATTTTTCTGCAATTTGGTTGGCTTTGAAATTTTCGTTGAGAGGATAGGCCATTTTCTCCGACGAAACATAACCTACGGTGTTTATAAATCGCACAACACGGCCAAAATCCTCCATGTTTTCGCAATTAGTGGGTTTTATTATAATCATTTGAAAACCATCATGATAGTGGACGTGAAAGTGATAGTGGCCGTAATAGTGTCAGTACGGTTCATGGCACTGGAAAGCGGCTTTTTCGAGTGATGAAGGTGACAAGGTGATGAAGTCTTTGCTGACCGAGGCTTCGCCATCGCTGCTCTATTTCCACCATGCGTGAGAGTTTCACTGCCAAAGCTTATCAAAAGGCCAGCCCCAGGTGTGTCGTTTAGAACTTGTAGCCTCGCGTCATCTGGCCAGACTTAGAATTCGTGCGGAAAAGGTCAGTCAGACGTCTGAAGTGCATCAGTATCTTGAAGCAATTCTCAGCGAGCATTTTTTTTGGCGAATAAACCCCTAGCAAACGCCATGCCCATCGTCATAGCTGGGCTCTGCAACCTTCAGCCACTTTTGATTAGAGATCAATGTAATGTAACATCTGAGCCTGACGCTCGATCTCGATCGCATTCAGGCGTGTAGCTAGGAGAGAACACAGTTTAAGAATCACGTGGAGTAGGTCTTATTTACTAGTCTCGTTTCCTTTTGTAACTCTTCCATGGTCTTATGGTGTTCTCAACATCAGCCTAGCTACATTCATTGTATGTCAAAGGCTGATACCGCTGACTTCCATTTAGCCTTTTTCTACCAGCAGTGGCCACCTTATCCCTACATACTTTATATTTTCATCTCCCCACTTGACTGGCACTTTGATATCGGTTGTTTTTGTTTTGCATTACGTGCCTTGACCGCACGCACTGTTCCTTGATTTCAACTCTAGTGCCATTAATGCACCAATATTACCTTATCCCCTTTTTTCTCTTCTTGCCCTTAGAATTAAAGCTATCCTTTTGAATAGCTCCATGTGCTGCTATAAACTTAATTACAAGCTTTTTCGTTAGTCTCCAAATTTCTGTCCTTAAGCTAGTCCTTACAAAGGCACTACTGTATACTTCCCTCTTGAGGGATACTGGTAAACTGCTTTTCACGATGCCAGAGTCGTTGCCGAATGCACTTAATCCTATTTGTATTCTCCAAGCTATTTCACAATCGAGGTGGCAACCAGTAGCCACTACCAACTCCAAGTAGATGTATTCGCTCGCTACTTTCAGTGCTGCGCTGCTTGTCTAGAATTGCTGCTCCTTTCCCGCACCGGCGCCGGTATGTTTTTATACTCACCACGTTGTTCTTTAGATCTTTAATCATCTCGGCAGTTTGTTGCATTACTTATCAGCATTATCAGTAATTTGCAGATTACAATGGTATTTTTCATTATCTTGGTTTCATCTTCGTCGAATGACTGCCCTGCAATCTTCAGATATTTCCCACTACTTATGCATGTGCTTATTCTACACTGGGATTGCACAGCGCCAGTGTGACAGCCAATGCTTTGACTAAATCAAATTTCTATTGATCACTGCAGCCTACCTCTTTTTTCATTTTGTTTTAGCAGATTGGTGCACTAGACCTTCTGTTGGCCTCTGGTCTTTTTGGTTGGTTTATGGCTCGTGAGGTTTAACGTCTCAAAGCGACTCAGGCTACGAGGGACGCCGTAGTGGAGGGCTCCGGATAATTTCGGCAGCCTGGGGTTCTTTAACGTCCACTGACATCGCACAGTACACGGGCCTGAATAAATAAATAGCAGCGCAAGGAGACAAGGACAAGAAGAGACAACAAGGACGGGCCTCTAGCATTTTGCCTCCATCGAAATGCGACTACCGCAGCCGGGATCGAACCCACGTCTTTCGGATCAGCAGCCGAGCACCATAACCACTGCGCCACCGCGGCTGCTTAGGGGCCTGCATATTGCCACTTTGCATAATGATGTCATGAAATCCATGCTAGTAATTTGTGACAGTGCTGCTGTACCTAAAATGTTTTCATTTATATGAAAGCGTGGCGTTGCAACAAATTTGAAATCGGCATCCCAAGCGAGTTGTTACCAACGTTTCTTGCACAAGGATCTAAACTTGCCATAGTATTCATAGATCTAGTGTTTTAGAATTAGAATTTCCTAGCCGTGCAGAGTAAATATGACCGGATACACTCAAGAACGAAGTGTGAATGCCCTTTATAAGAGGCCCTCCAGCGAATGACGTCGACCGACTGTCATTACACTGCAGTCTGATCTGTTAGTCCAGGGTTAATTCCCTTACATCTGCCAGCCCCCTGCTATGTCGTGCTAGCAGTTGTAGAGAGATTAACCGCGGTGTCATCACAGTCAGTTAGTACCATTGGCTGAAAGGAATCCTTTGAGGAGCATCTGACGCTTCGTTCTTTAGTGATATGCAACTGTAGATCACTTCATCAAGGGCTGCAGTCAGTGAGAAAGTTTAACGACACTGAATATTTCTGTGCCGCTAAGAACTTGGGGATCTTATCGGGTGCTGGCGTAGCCACAAAATTTCGGCTGTATGTGCCTCGACACCCACTTCTCAGGGGCAGCCTTGACATGAACTGTGCGTGTCTCACCCGCAGTTATTCTGAGCGAACGTTCCTTTTGTCGTGCTCTACTTCCTTGAGCGTATTTTGCTAGTGTTCCAGCTTGATCAAGAGACAGCAGCACATCGTCCGTGTAGAAAGCTTAGCTGGCACAGCAATATGCCCTCGTGTTGCCCGTGCTCTTGCTGAATAGCTTGAAGTTATGAAGAAAAATGCTTTAATTAATGAGTTCTTTCTGTGTATATTCAGACAGAGCACTTTTTTCTTATTCCTTTTTTTTTAAGCCCAAACTAATATCTGTGTATATTCAGAACGAGTTTCAGGTGGCTCAGACGTCAGCTTCATGCATTTAGCATGAACATTGGGGAATCATGTGTTATGTGTATTTTCAAAGCAAACTTGAGAAAAAATTAGCCAGTGGCCCAGGTTTGTGGAAGGAAATGGTACCAATATGCCAAGCGCAGCCGTTGCGAGGTGATATCGCATTAACACATTTTCATCGCTGACGATGCATCCTATTCTTAGTCAGCTTAGTCTGTGTGTTCGATCCCGGCCGCGGCGGCTGAATTTCTTTGGAGGAGAAATTCTTGAGGCCCGTGTACTGTGCGATGTCGGTGCACGTTAAAGAACCCCAGGTGGTCGAAATTTCCGGAGCCCTCCACTACGGCGTCTCTCATAGCCTTAGTCGCTTTGGGACGTTAAACCCCATAAACCAAACCAAACCTTAGTCTGTGTGCATCAGCGTGAACTAGGTCTGCTTGATGCAATACTGCGTGCCCTAAGATCAAGATGCGCGCTCTACTGTAAAAGTTAATACTGAATAAATTTAACAGCAGTTTCATTATTTCGATAGTTTTAACTGAAGAAACGTTACCTAAGAAACGTTATCAATATAATGTGAAAGGCAATCTTATGTGCACATTGATCTTCGTCTGCAGGTGATTTCTTTCGTGGCGTGAGGATAGGGTGCAGCATGGTGTTCTGAAGCTTGCTGATACCCAGGGGGCATTTTTCGAAATGTTCCATCTTTGCTCATTCGGACAAGTACTGTAGCGTCTTTGGAGTTGATTTTTTGCGACAATAGACTTTCTCCATAGTTGCCAGGGTCACATTTTTTGATGTCGCTTTATTCTACATGCACAGTTTATCTGTGAACGGCAAACCAGTAAGCCCCCTGAATGTGGCTTCAACCATCCTCATGCAGGCTGCATAATTATGAATGCATATTTCGCTCAGTCCTGCTTTGCACGTGCAGCTTGCTGTAACTGTCTGTCCGAAATCAATCTGAGCCTTGTACATCCTGCTGACTGTTTGTGATCTCCAGCACAGTCGAACATTGGGAGTTTCATCTGTCCTTCTGCCATGTGTCGTAGATCGCAGAGCAAGACTCCAGCCGGCGATGAGGCACAGGTAATCAATTCTCACTTTGCGTTGCCATCTTGGGGGCTGTTGTGAAAAATTTCTCGCAGTTTGGGGCAGTTACGCGACGGCTGCATAAAAGTGCGACCTTGTAAAGCGTAACCAGACTAGCGCTGTATCAAGAACTCTTACATCATGCATGCATACTCTAAAACAGTAATAAGCACCCAACTGCAGGTCTTCCAGCTTTGCATTTGAGTTTAAAAAAGGTCAAAAACAAAACGAACCGCGAAAATGCCGTTGTAATCAAACAACGCGAAGGCGTGAAGGCCTACACGATAGCCCTGCACAAATGCGGCTCGAAAACCAGACGAAGGCAGCGCACTTACACGGACGCTGGAGCTTTGGCCAAAGCTTCGTGCAATCCACCCACCGCGTGTCCAGTTTGAAGGCAAATAACAATATTCCAGAGGTTGGCAGGTCCAGCGCAGGTCCAGCGTCCGCATCCTCAGGCAGCGGAATAAGAAGGCCACCAATGGCAGGAGATATCACATGATCAAAATGGCAGCTTACATGAGCCAGCTCTGTAAAGGGTCTATGCACGGTTTTGTCGAACGTTTTTTATTCTGGCAACACTGCGATTTTGCCTATAGAATTTGCCCTATAGAACTTCCTGCTTAAAGAATTTGGACGGGCCCGTTTTTCTTGCAAGCAATAACCCAAAGGAAAAAGAGAGGAACCGAAAGGTGGCACGTCACCTGCACCGGCGCGTTATCAAACACTGCGCGGATTGCTTTGCTCGGCGCGCTGCCTTATCAAAACCAGCCTGACATGCGTCGTCTGCACAGGCTCAAACCTTTTCAAACGCCGCGCCATCGATACTGAAAGCGCCTTGGGGCTAGTGTCATCATCAGCAACCATGTTTGTCTACCAACGTCAAAAAACCGTCCCTTCACAATTTGTAACATATGCATGGGCACCAATTCCATGTACGGTTTTTCGCAGCACTTCGTACAAAGCGGGTAGACATGGGTCGCCTCCTACAGACATGCTGTGGATAAGTTTTCTGAACGATTTCTTCCACATGTCGCCCCTTTTATCCACTTTCCTCGTGCGGGGAAGCCAACTACACGTATTGTTTACTTCTCTAATTATTCTTTCCTCTCTTCCTGTGCTGGTTCTTACGTCGGAAACGCAAGTGCACACTGACCAATAGTTGCTTCCAAAGCGAGACAGCGAATCCCGACGGAGCCTACTGACAAGGCGTTTAACAGTGTGAGGGTCATAGACCTTACCGTCCCTGCCCAACTCGCCACTCCATCCATAATCATGTCCACCTGCTTCGACTATGATAGGCCCAACTGTCACTGAGAATTCAGAACAAATAAAAAGCGCGAAGTAAAGACGGCACTTCTGCATAACAAGAGCCACTGTAGTTCTAAGCAAGTGTTCCGTTCTCCCCACCCGTTCCCGCGACTGACAGCCGCCGGGAACGCGAAGCAGGCTGACGCTGGCGAATGCGACACGCTTGAAGCGACGCCGCGCTGGCCCTCGCTGGATGCGTTTTCTCCTCAGCAGCGCGATTGGCGCATCCAATCGCGGCGTCATGGGAATGCCGCGGGGAGAGTCCCGGTCCGCTCCGATGCATGCTCTATCCGAAGGCCATGGCACGTGCCAGAACGCGAAGGGAACTTCCAGATGATTGCTTTTCCGACGGTGGAACGAATGGTGGCCAGTGCGGGGACACGTCTCGGCACTTTCCGGCATGCAGAATGGAACTGCTCTGGAGAGCGTAACACTTCGCGCTGGCGCGCAGAAGTTGACTTTGCGAGGGTGGCGCTTTCAGCAAGTTGTTGCGAGGTGCGGGGCTTCCGCCTGACACCTTTTGTTGAGAATCATTCTTTTTTTTTTAGTGTAACGACGTCGGCTTTTCAAACTTTCCGTTCGATTGGCTTATTTTATGGCAGTCTCAGAGGGTGGATAAGTTAGCGTGTCGAAAGGTGGCTCGCACTCTCTTTCTAGCTTGGTATATACTTCATATGCCAAGCGTCCTCTTCGCCTGTCGACTGTCGCGTTCACTGCCCAAAGAAAGACCCTCCCGTTTTAAATTGAACGATAAACGCAGGAACTTGCGCGTTTGCGAACACGTGACTTCTTATACACCGCGGCTGAGTCTTCCGGTTCACTTGCGTGAGAACGCCCTGCGCGAGATCTCTTGCGCGGAGTATCATTGAGACCGCGAACGATGGGCGCTGAAGCCACCCGCGTGGATTGGTTGGTGCGGCAAATTACGTCAGGGGCTGTCAGTTCAATTTTTTTGTCGACAATTTTTCGGTGGAGCAATAAATTTTCTCATTTTGTGGTTACCTCCGATGCGTTTTTTAAGGTCCTCTACCGCGTTAACCATCCAACATTAATCACAACAGATGGCCCGAAATCTGTCCATCGAAGAAAGGAAAAACAAAAAAAAAACAAAAAAATTCGCGGAACATTACCTTCTGCTCAGGTCCCCTGCTCATATAGCCTTTGGTGCGAGGCCCGTCGTCCAAAATGTCCAAAGGACAGCGTTTTCTCAGCAGTTGACTACTGAACATTTCTCCTTTTTTTTTTTTTACCTTGGCGCCTGTCTGTAGAAAAAGGTGTATTGAAGTTTCATACTTACAGTGCATTTAAACCTACCGCCTGTTTAATGTATCTGTTTTCTTTGTCTGCGTCCTTTTGCGAAGTGATTATAATTTACCGGTAATATGTGGGCGTACGGATAAAGAAACAATGGTCGCAAGGAAGAAATGTTCTTCATTCTCTTTCACTTGAACTTCGATTTTGATGAAGCCATCTGGTGAATAATTTAGTCAAAACATTTAGATACCCCACTTCAACGAAAGCCGTTACTTCAAGCGCACTGAAACAATTGTATACGAGGTCTGTTAGAAAAGTGTCCGACTTTGTTTTTTTTTTTTTTGCGAACACCTGATGGATATGAAACAAGCGCGCTTGCAACAGCTGACCTTGAACCTTCGTGCGCATGCACGAATTTTTTCCCGCCTGCCGATTGCGTCAGTCCCTGGGACGCAGCGTTTGAGTGAGGCAGTGCGCAGTGCTCTCGTCGGTTTTTTATTCCAAGGAAAATGGTGGAGTGACAGGAGCAGCGCTACTGCATCAAATTTGCCAGAAAGTGGGCGACAGCCAAGTGGAAACCATTCGGAATATTCAGACGGCTTTCGGTGGCGATGCTATGAGCAGCACACAAATTAAGCAGTGGCACAATTGGTTTAAAGATGGCCGCACGTCGGTGGAGAGAGAGTCACGCTCCGGTCGGCCATCAACATGCCGAAACGACCAGGTCATTGCCGAAATGAACGCTGTGGTGATGCGGGACCGTCGTGTGGCTATCCGAGAAATTGCGGAAGAGGTGGACATCAACAATTTTTCTGCACATTCCATTATCACCGAAGATTTGGACATGGAGAGAGTTGCGGCGAAATTCGTGCCGAAGCTGCCCACGGTGGAGCAAAAGCAGCTTCGTGTTGAAATCTCAAAGTACAGTCTTTGTCAAAAGTCTAGAGCCCAGGGGGTTCACTTCCAAGCTTCATACTTGGACTCCAGGAGCATTTATGGAAGTGCTACCTATTGCAGGAGGCAGTACCAGAAATCTTCTCATGTCCAGGAAACATGGAGCGCCAGAGATCCATTAGGAACGACATAGTGTGGCTCAAAAGAAAACACCCTGGGCTCCAAACTTTTGACAAAGGCTGTACATGCTGGATTCCACAAACAGTGACCCCGACTTCATCGACACCATAATCACTGATGACGAGTCTTGGGTATACGCGTACGACCCGGAAACCAAATCCCAGTCGTCACAGTAGTAGCATTCCACGTCACCAAGACAAAAGAAGGCCCGCGAAGTGCGCAGCAATGACAAAGTGATGCTGACTGCTTTCTTCGACTCCCTCTGTGTGGCACACCACGAGTACGCACCCCACATGGTCAAACAATGACCAAAGAGTACTACAGGGGTGTCCTCCGTCGCCTACGTGGTGCTGTGCGTCGCAAGAGACCGGAGTTGAGGTCAACAGGAAATTGGCGCATCCATCACGACAATGCTCCTGCACATTCCAAGCACTTGACTCAGACTTTTCTGGCGAAAAACCAGACTACTGTAGTTCAACAGGCTCCTTACTCACCTGATATGACGTCCTGCGACTTCTGGTTGTTTCCCAAAATCAAGAGGCCATTGAAAGGGGCGCGATATCAGACAAGAGAGAACATTATGGCTGCAACGACAGCTGAGCTAAACTCCACTCCGAAAGGGGCCTTTTCGGAATACTTCCAACGATGGCAGCACCGCTGGGAGAAGTGTGTGGAGTCCCAAGGAGACTACTTTTAAGGTTATTAGGTTTCTAACGCTCCAGCTATGCCAGTTTTTTTTCTCCGGCCAAACGTCGGATACTTTTTTAACAGACCTCGTAGTTGTTAAAGTTAATGCTGTTGCGCCGCATCACGGAAGCAGCCGCTTTAGTCAAGTTTACCCATTTCTGTTTTTGGCACTAAATAACTGAAATGGCTTCCCCCTTCCCCTATTATAAGCGGCAATGGTTATTTGAGAATTCTAGATTATTCAAGAATTCAAATCTATGAAGGTTCTAGGTTAAGGATGCAGAGTATTTTTGTACTAGCATTTAAAATGGTAAAATAATCGTAGATTAAAATCGCGATGATGTTCAGGCTTCTCCTGATTGCGTTGTAGAATGCGGGGAAACTCATAGGGACGTCATTATCGCCGAAAATTGAGATGTCCGTTACTTTCGCCTGCATGCTGCTGAGCGTTATCCGGTGTCGCCAAACAATGCTTCGTGAGCTTCTCCTTCTATGGCATTGGTTTTCTTCTCTGAAAAGACTGTTTCTTCGCTGGAAACGCCACGCTACACTCTCATACGTGACGTCATTATCGGGGCCTCCGCCCGTCGCTGTGCACTGGACAGAAGCCTAAGCGCCGACGCCACTTTATTCGGCGATTACGCCGCCATTTCAAGTGGTAGCACTAAATGATTTCGCAGGCTTTACTTGCATGTTTCTCCCATTTGGTCCATTTAAACTCACCGTATTCTAAAACCACTTCAGTTGCCCTTTAAGTAATCATGATGCACACCTGAAAATGAAGGTGACACGATGCTTTTCAGAGGAGCATTATCCTGAAGTGCACTTTGTTTCTATATTTATACCGCTGTGTTTCTCCAACTTTCAGTACTTACTCGAAGACAGATGATCCAACCTGCATTTCTAACAGCGCTGATAAGTGCACTGAAAGATGTAATATACATTTTTATTTCCAAGTGTTATGCGGCCCAGCCATTAGATTAGAGGTTTGAAAACTGTGCCTGGTTCTGTGCTGTTGGCTCTCTAGACGGTGTCACAAAACGAGATGCTCTTGTGTTTGAAATCACGTCTACACTTCGTTCCTGCCCTTGGCCTGCTTGGCCTCACAGTGAAATTTGATTTGCTATGCTTGCTACGCCTGATGTGTAGCTGCCAGGCTTTTAACATTACCTCATCACGGAGTTGACTGCTTAACGAAGTGTGTTATTGAGTTTTTCGCACTTCTCTATCTCTCTCTCTTTTTGTTGTTGTTGAAAACGGGGGTGCACTAACGACGCCGCTACGCCCACAGCCCTGCTGACGCATACACATGGCGTTCAGGGCCGACGTCGCCGCTAGCACGGCACGTGACGCAAATCCAATAACGTTCCCTGCTTTCAACGCTCTGTGGGGGGCCTCGATGCGTTAAACAAACCTTTAGATCGCTCTAACGTAGGTTTTCCAGGATAAATTCGTTAACTCCATTTTATAGCCGTCGTTTCAATTCTGCTTTACGACGTGCACTGTCCTCGAACTAAAAATCAATAAGAAATCCCCATGAGTCGTCCATTACCGACGGCTCACGCCCTGTCGCAATGAATGCGTTTGGTTTATTCGGGCTCATGGGTTTGAGCTGTTAGCCGGTAAGGTTGATAGACTTATATACCAGTACGAGCGCGTAAAATGTGTTCTGCTTACGAGTCTGATATTTGACGCCCCCTGTGTTGTTAATGGCAAATCGTTAAAAATTATTAGTTGCATTCCGGTAGGCTTGCATCCCGGCGCATGTGTTTTATCTGCTTTTGATTCTTTTATTGTTAGGAAACACACCAGCTAGCTTATGTTTAGTGCCACGCTTTCCTCGCTTCGTAGCACACTGCTCGCGCTCTGCGTGTATGCGAAGCTAGAACATGTACGGGGTGTGTCACCTAAGACTTTACACTATTTTTAAAAATAGGCTTTTTGAGTTCTCTTTTCAGTATAGCATTGTCAGCGGTATACTACATCACAATACATCTAAGACGGGCTAACTAGCAGGCTGGTTAACTAATATTGAATAGTGAACTTTTAACCATTACCATTAGGCTCCTTAGTTATTAAGAGGTGTGTAGCCCACGGAAAGTGACATCCATATCAGTTTTTATAATTTCGAAAATGCGGTACCATCGGCGCTGTGGGCTAACAAATATTGGCTAAATCACGCCAAAATACATGCGCTTTCGAGAAGCTTGCCGGCAAAGCAAGCTCTCCCGTGCCAGTAAGTCGTCGGAATAGCCAAAATTTGTTCTGATATCAATGTACCTTTGGCCATTCTTGAGCAAAAGCGTGTTCCACCTTGTGCTGTAACCGGCGTCGCCGAAGCCGACTTCCCGCTTTTCAAACGAACAACGGATCTCAGTTCATTCCGGTCGCACGTGCACAGGGAAATCGCGGCCGCTGTGCTTAATGGGACGGAACCAAGCAGGCGCGGTGTTTACACTCCGGTCATGACCATTACGCGTCGCTTAACGGCGTCCTCGTAACGAGAGGGCCGCCCGCGTAACTCAAACCCGCACGTGCATGCGCTTCCATCATCGAGCAAAAGCGAGAGTGACGAGCGGTTTTTCTCTTTCCATCTAGATACGAACGAATTGAGTTGCAACCGTCGGATAGGCGTGTACGCATCCCACCCGTTAATGGTTTCAGGTCTGCGGAAATGCGCAACCGTTCTTCCCCGCTCTGGCCGAGGACGGTTATGACCTCAGTCATGCTGGTTTCCTTTTCCCTTTGTTCTTTTCAAACAAGCGCCCATGTTTGTTTGTGTGCGTGCTCAGGGGCGTGTTCAACGTTGTGCAGTTGTAGCGGTGAAAAGAGGACGAGAATAGCTGGGGAAGGGGCCTAAGGGAAAGCTCATGTACTTAAAGCAAGTTTGTGTACCGAGGCGTAATATGTGGAAGGAAGCAATGCACCATGCGCCCAAAAGTACGAGGACATCCTTGCGAATATCTTAAAAGTATATAAAAGCATATTGAAGGCTCTGTATGAGATTGCTCCCGTCGAAATGAGGCGCCCGCTGTTGTTGATAACTAATGAACTGGTTTTTTCCTGCTTGGAATAGCGGGAAGTCCCGGTGGGCGTTCTTTTCCCGTCTTTCTCAAAGAGCCTTCTCCGAAGGAAGCTCCATGAAATCCCTCTTGACCAGCGCTTAATATTTCTCGCTTCATAAAAACTCATTTTTTTATTTTCCTATGCGCGGGTCTATGATAGCTGCGCGGTGTCTGCGTGGCTACAGGGCATCGTTATAGGTAGGCTTCTATCTACCAGTATACTATACAGGGTGTTTCACCTAAAACAAATAACAATTAATTTTTAAAAATCGGCTTTCTAAGTTAGAAGAGCGCGCCCTTCGGAATACCATTGTAAGAGATGGTGTGCATCAGAATACTGCCAAGACGTGTTAACTAGCAGGCAGGCAGGTTTAACTTTGAAAAGCTAACTTTTTAACTATTACAGTTAGGCTCCTCATTTATTCAGAGGTCTGTACGTAACCCGCCTTAGGCGTATCCATGTCAGTTTGTAGATTTTCGAAAATGACGTTCTAGTCACCGCTGCAGCACAAAGAATTTATATTCGGGGCTGCACTCGGGTGAAATCGAAGCCGCGCGTCCGGCCCTGAGAGAGCGCTAGCCATGGTTACGAGTACGCGTCAAACAGCGGCGCGGGTGTTACACGCTCTTTTCGCGGCGCCCCTGGTGGGAGCGGCGAGAGTACAGAACGCGTGACGGGCGCGCCGTTGTGTGACGAGCGCTTACAGGCGTGGCGGCCGCTCGGTTTCGATTTCGCCTATGTGAGGCCCCGAAATTCCTTGAGCTGCAGCGGTGATGAGAATGGCATTTTCGGAAATCTACAAACTGATATGCACATTATTTTTTGGTGCGCTACAAGCCGATCATTAAAGGAGGAGCGTCAGTTCAACAGTTCAAAGTTATTTATTTTAGGTTAATTAACCAGCTTCTGTGTTAACTAACCCGTCTTGGCTTGGTTTGGTTTGGGTTATGGGGTTTAACGTCCCAAAGCGACTCAGGGTATGAGGGACGCCGTAGTGAAGGGCTCCGGAAATTTCGACCACCTGGGGTTCTTTAACGTGCACTGACATCGCACAGTACACGGGCCTCTAGAATCTCGCCTCCATCGAAATTCGACCGCCGCGGCCGGGATCGAACCCGCGTCTTTCGGGTCAGCAGCCGAGTGCCATAACCACTGAGCCACTGCGGCGGCTAGTTGCATTCTCATTCACAGCACCAGTGACAATGCTATGCCGAAGAAAGTGCTGTTCTCGTGTTAAATTTGCAGTTCATTGCGTTAAATTCGTAGCTAAATAGATAAAGTTTAGTTCGCGCATTTAGAGTTGCGCTTTTTCTTGCCCTGTCAATTTTCGCGCGTAACGTGCCGTTAAGTCTCAGAACATCTGAATGGCAACTTTTCACCAAGTGACAGCTCCTTTCCTTCCAACCACAATGAAGAGTGTTCCTAAAGAGCCAGAGATTTGTAAGTAATGTCACTCTCATTTTCATAGGGGGTATACTGCGAAGGCGCGTGAAAACGAGGCCGGTGGCAGGAAACTCGGCGTTTCTAGGAACGCATGATCGCTGCTCGTGCTTCAATGGGCACGACACAGAAATAAACAAATATACAAGCGCTCGGGATCTTTCAGCTCTCTTTAGCTTTCTGTTCAGGCGTTGAACATATCGCACCATGAACCCGCTTTACATTACAACGGCACCAGCGCAGGAAGCCGATTTGCTTCTACCTTCAGCGCTTGGCTCAAGCTCCACTTCCGCTATACTTGTGCGGGCCCCAAGAGCCTTCGCTGCCTTCGTTGAGTTGTAGACAGCTTCTTACTTCCGATGCGTCTAGCGCTCGGCACAGCGCACTTCAAGTCAGTTGCCGGAAAATGTCCGAGCCCGCAGACGAGAAATAAATCACGCGGCCGTCGAAGCGAAAGCTACCCGTCAGGGTATCGAGAATGGCTCGCGCAGTTCTCCGCGTAGGGGTCGCTCTGGGCCGCCTTATTTAGAAGCCATAAAGACGAGACGGCTCAATTGGGGCGGGAGTCAATGTTTTCCTTTCTTCTGCTGTCTAATCCCATAAACCACGCCGCTGCGAGTCCCAGGTTGAACGCATTCAGTGGACACAGTGAGCGCTGTGTGAGCACACAGGGCTGCCTTGGGCCGAAAAGGGGAGTGAGGGTCATTCAGAGAGCGAAACCCGCCTCCCGGGGTTTTGTTCCTTTATTTAGGATCGGGGAAAAAGACCTGCGCGACCTTGACTGCTGACCAGCGCCCTGGATGGCGCTGTCAGCGCAAGTCCGGCTCGAAGGGGAGGATATATA
Organism: Amblyomma mixtum; assembly: GCF_055824585.1. Taxonomy (NCBI): domain Eukaryota; kingdom Metazoa; phylum Arthropoda; class Arachnida; order Ixodida; family Ixodidae; genus Amblyomma; species Amblyomma mixtum. Next base: position 176,900,561 of record NC_143014.1, read on the forward strand.
CGCACTCTCCTGGAGCGGATGCTGCTATTTCTGGGTTGCCAGCAAGTTGCCTTTCAAAGCACCCGCATTTGCTCGAGATTCCTGGCACTGTCCGAGTGTCGCAATCCACGTGGCGTTTTTAGCTGGTCAACTTTTGAACGAAGTTAACGATAAAAAATTTATTCTATTCGATATTACTCTCCCTAATAACTTAGTTCTTCTTCAACTAATTATTTGTCAGATAATAATACAGGCAGGACTGTATTATTTCATCAGCCACTGCTCATTAGAGGTCCCAAATAACTTTCCACTAAGGCAGGTTTTATTCGTGAGAGTGGAAAACACAGCGTTCATCAAGAGCACAAGAAGCATATGCCCAAATTTCGAAATTATTTAACCCATTGTTTCTATGTAGGGCGGCGCGAATGAGTAGAAATAAAGCAGCTCCTGCTTAAATTTTCCATCAAGTACAAGACGAAAAAGAAGAAGTTACACGATGGGACACACGCACTCGTCTCCGGCACCACTCCAGTGCTTGAGCTCGCACTGCCAGTCCGAGCGCAAACGCATCTCGCCCCAGCGTAATCTATGGCTTGGCTCCTCAAGCTGGTCCCTCCGTTCGCCAGCTTTCTGTTCAGGCTGCCTCAGCTGGGCCACGCACAAAAAAAGTCCGATAAAGGAGAGTCGAGCTGCACGTAAGCAAGCGGAAGGGACCTGATTTATAGGTGTAACGTGCGCGTCTTTGTTATTCCTTTTTTTTTCCGCGGAGGTACGTGGGCGCAGACTGGCCATTTCTTTCGTGGCCATATTGTCTTTCCTGACTGCGCAGTGGTCACTGCTTGCTGCCGCATAGTGGGCCGAAACTAGACTTTGGAGACAAGGATACCCGCAAGCTGCCTCCCCCCTCCCCCCAGTAGCGTCTACACTATAAACAAAAAGGTGTAAAAGGGAGTAAGCTGTCCTTTCGCGCACTCCTTTCTATAATCACAGCGCTCATGGTGTCTCCTTACGGTGTCCCGTCCTTGCGCTGTTTTAAACTTTGATCGCCCAGTTCGCAACCCTTAAATAAAAGGGCGCGCGATAGAGGACAGCTTACTCGCTTTAAACTCCCATATAGGCGTATTCGTGTGTACTCTTAGCTTTCATTTTCTGTTTACCTGCATTCCTGCTTGATTTCATCAGGGAAGGTATAGTGCACGAACATGGGGCATCTTAACTTCATATCTCATAGCGTTATCGTCTGCCATGTGGAATCACAATTCAAAGCCAGATTCATAGCCCTTTGCCGGTTAAGGCTTGTGTTCAAAAGAGCGTGTTGTCGGGCTAGTTGGTTCTGCATAGTATATAAGGGAATTGCGCAACAACTTAGACAGGACACAGAAAGAAACACATACAACAGTCCACAAGCGCAATGCGCTTGTGGACTGTTGTATGTGTTTCTTTCTGTGTCCTGTCTAAGTTGTTGCGCAATTCACTTATATACAAGGCTTGTGTTGTCTCTTTGAATTTAGTCAGAAATGTGCGACGGGCTCAAGATAGAGTTCTTGTCATTGTATTTGCAAGTACACGTCATTGCGTCTAGGACTTCGTTTTCTGCCCACGACGTGCCTTTCCAGAAGCTGAGTGATTTTGAAAGACTGGTGTAGGTTGTCCACTCGGTGGTGTACAGGCGATTGTCAGGGTGTTGCAACAGTTTCTCACAGCCTTGTTTCTCAGGATGCTGAATTAATAATTCTTGCAGAGTGAGTAAATAATAATAGCGGTACCTTATATTACATGCTATTCATAATTATATGTCGCCTCTATGCTATATCATGGAGCGAAAGACGCGTTGACGTGAGCTGTAGAAACTGAAAGCAGTTTTACTGGACCGCGTAAGCTTGCGGCAAAATCATTACAAAGAATGTTGATTCTTTTAAGGGCGCCAGTAAACGAAAAGTAAGCTTCGGCTGGGTTTCCATTATTTAGACGAGACGACGTGAAACAGTTTATTTAGGCTATTAGTTCATCTTTCTTTGGTACGGAAAATTGGCCCGACAGTTCTAAAACTCGTGCCGTAAGCTGCCCAAGTAAGAGAGAAACACCTGTTTTTATTTGTTTGCTCTGCCGTCTTTTGACGTCCAGTCCCTTCAAACGGCAAGAACCATGCAGTAAGAATGCGCATTGTGTGCTCGCGGGGTCCCACAGAAAGCCTGACCCAAAACAATCACAATTATGGCCACCACGGACATTGGAGAACGGCAAACACATAAATCTGGACCGAACCACGCGAACTGGTCGAGCGTTCTTTCATTGTGTCCGAGGGTCATATAGCGTGGTCCCGGTCCATGCATGGCAGGTCGCCGGCGGTTCATGCAGTCGTCGTACACACGGCGCTCGGCCGCGGACCACAGATGGCCGTTTCTGGGAGGCTGCATAGGAAGCGACGGTGCGGGGGTGGTGTGCGTTGCGGCAGGGAGGAAGTGACCGTTCGCTCCTATTCTTCATTCTTTCCTCCCCCTTTTTTTTTTGCGAGCATCGGTTATTACGATAGGTTCGAGCGCACGTGCATCACCGGCCGGAAGCTCGGTCTTCAGAAGAGTTTGGTCAAAATATAACGCCAGAAAAGAGTCGCGTCGCAGCGCTTCTGCGGGGATTTCTATGGACTAGCTAGCTGCACATTTAATTGCGTTAGATCATTTTACCGTGATGACTAACTCTACGGAAGAGGAGGAAAGGTGAAGAAGGTTAACCGGGAGGAGAAACCGGCCTGCTACCCTGCACTGAGGGAGGGGGATGAGGAGATGTAAAGGTGAAGGAGAAAGGGATTTATGGAAAATTGAAGCCAGCAGGAAAAAAGCATGCGGCTAAGTCAGAGCCTATCGTTAAAGTTACCTTATGGATATACAGGTAGTGAATTTAATACAGCCTCTTTTTTATACTGGCACGCTGACGCTAATAGTCACCAAAGAACGCTCAAAGTTTTGGCTCTTTTTCGAGAGAAAGCAGTGACAGCAATAGCCATGCTCACCCCTCTCAGAGGATGGTCTATGGACTCACTTCAGCGCAGGAATTGAGAGGAGGTAATGGCTGATGCAGTCGAAATGCGTAGTGCCGCGAACACATGAGACTGACACTTAAAACCACCAAGACACGCAGTCTCTCACAAGCAGGGAGTGACTTAGCAAGAATCATGAACGGACTGCAGTGCGGATAGAAAATGAGGAAGAAATATCTCTTAACATCTCAGCCAGCCTCCCTTTCCACTCACGCTACAGTCCTTCGTAGAGGCCTTCGAGTCAATGGGTCCTGGTGAGGCGTTGGCGAGGCGGTGGGCTGCTGAGCGTTAGAGCCTGCTGCGCAGCTCTATACCAGTGCTATAGCTGGAAATCAAGGGCGTTGTGAGCGTCGCGCACCCGAAGCACGGTGCACAGTCATCTCATGCGTAATAACGTCGAGGGAAGGTGGACCACCAGTGAAGGCCCTAACACCCGACCGCCCCACGCCCCGCCTGTCGGAGCTTCCCCGCCGCTGACGTGGCCTTGCGCTCGGCTTCTTGCGGCGACTACGCTCTGACAGCCTCCAAACAAAAAGCCCCTCTCTTCTCGTGTTCCTCGCGTTCATAAACTCCCAAGGGGAAGCGGCGTTTGTTGATAGGGCGTCCAACGCACGCGTTGCGTTGCGACTTCTTTGTGTTCCCTGCGTCCCCACTCTCAGTTTCAGTGTTTGGTGGTTCGGCGAGCTTGGTTCCTTACAGTAGCGCTGCGACCGCACCAGCACATTTTCGCCTCTCTCCTGGGGTGTCTCAATTTCTCAATTTTTTAGTGCAATAGCACAAATAGTCGGCATTCCCCGCATTTAGCCGTTGTGTATTTGTCTGTTTGTCTGAAGCTATACTTTGTGGCAGGTTGCTCACCTGCCCACCATGTGGTGGGCAACCTGCCGAGGTGTGGGGTGTGTGTGTATACAAAGCGTCCTGGCTAACATTAGCCATTGTTTTCAAATATGCCGAAGCACTCTAAGACAGCGTGGCCAAATGCATGTCGCTGGATGTAGTATGGAGGAAGTCACCCTATATGTTGTATTATAATAATCAATAGTTCGACGAAAATACGTCTGGTCAGGCATTGAGTTAAAGGAAAAAGAATACGGTCACTGACCAAGTCAAGAAATTTTAGACGTTTCGGAACCTCGTACGGGTTCCTTGATCACTGAGCGGGACAGGAAGCGCCGCCACTTATATACGCAACACATGACGTAACGAGCGTGCGTAGATTGGTGGCATATTTCCTTGCATCCGGTTCATGGTAGCTGGTGTCGACTGGATGATTAGAGATTCCAGTAGGCGCCGAGATGACACGTTCCTTTCCTTCGCGACGATAGTGGCGTGGTCCCAGTCAATCGCGTGACCATGTTCTTACACATGCTGTGCAATGGCGTTAGTCGCGTGATTATTATTTCTTTGCGAGCTTCTGAGATTTTGCCTTGGCAACACGTACTTTTCTTACGGCGGCAGCTTCTACCAGCAGACACGGGGCACGGCAATGGGAGCGTCGATATCCGTTACAACGGCCAATTTAGTAATGGAAGCCTTGGAAGAAAAGGTACTGTCCACCTTCAATCCTGCACCGAAAGTCTACTACCGGTACGTGGACGACTGCTTCTGTATTTTGAAGAAGCAAGACGTCTCACGCTTCTTGGACAGCCTGAATGCCCAGAATGCGCATATACAGTTCACCCTGGAACTTGAGAAAGACGGCGCATTACCTTTCTTGGATGTACTGGTCCGCAGGGATGAGGGCGCCCTCACCTTCTCGGTCTATAGGAAGCCTACGCATACAGGTCGCTACCTCAATTTTATGTCTTGTCATCCGGCCGGCCACAAGACGTCAGTGGTATCATCTTTAATAACACGTGCCGTACGCATCTGCTCAGATGACAACTCATTAAAGAACGAACTGAAGACGGTCCACCGGGAGCTGACTTGCAATGGCTATCCTAGTCGCTTTATCTGCAAAATTGAAAAGCGGATATTGAAGCCGGAAACACAGACCGACAAGACGTTCCAGGCGCGTGCAGCCATTCCTTACGTGCGGGGAATCAGCGAGGCACTATCGCGCGTATTTTCAAAATACGACCTGCGCATTGCCCACATCCCGACCAGCAAGCTCCGTAACCAGCTCGTGAACGTGAAAGATAGACTGCAGATTGAAGAGTATCCAGGCGTGATATACCAGATACCATGTGCTGACTGCCCCCAGGTGTACATTGGTGAGACGGGAAAGTTTACAAGACGGCTCAGTGAACACAAACGTGACGTAAGAAATAATAATCACGCGACTAACGCCATTGCACAGCATGTGCAAGAACATGGTCACGCGATTGACTGGGACCACGCCACTATCGTCGCAAAGGAAAGGAACGTGTCATCTCGGCGCCTACTGGAATCTCTAATCATCCAGTCGACACCAGCTACCATGAACCGGATGCAAGGAAATATGCCACCAATCTACGCACGCTCGTTACGTCATGTGTTGCGTATATAAGTGGCGGCGCTTCCTGTCCCGCTCAGTGATCAAGGAACCCGTACGAGGTTCCGAAACGTCTAAAATTTCTTGACTTGGTCAGTGACCGTATTCTTTTTCCTTTATATGTTGTATTCTGCTTAATTGCAAAATTAGTCAGATAATTAACCAACTTCGCAAGCAATGAAGTTAGGCGAAAAATTAGAGAAGTAGACGAGTCCACAGAAAGTCGAATAGAACAGTTTCTAACTTTCTGTCTATTACGTATTAGTTTTTCCGCTCACTGAAGATGCCCGCGAAATATAAGAATAAAAATAACACCACGTGACATGCCCACTTGCACGCTATGATTGCAGTGCTCTCAAACGTTCCGCCCAACAAACAAACAGCTCATTTAGCCCGGTGTGCTGCCGCTTAAAAGGCGACAGGGCAGCGACGCAGGCGCTGGCTGTATGATTTACGCCGGCGGTAGCTTCCCTCGCGGCGGTTCATGATAGCGATAAGCCGACACAGCCCTTATCGCTAGCGTTCATGAAAAGAAGAGGAGGACCAATTCCGCATATATGGGCATTATCTCTATCCGAACAACTGTCATCCGTGAAAATTGGGTCTAAGCGCCGGAACCGAAGTGAAAACTGAAGTGCTAGCGTACTTAATTCGAACTTAGCCTAACTACGCAAATCGACCATATTTTTTTTTTTTTTTTGCCATCCCGACAACCTTCAGAGGCCCTCATACCGCATCAGACCGTATTCTCGAGCGAACTTCGCCGAATAGGGTGAAAGAACGGCCCACAAGCAGAAACATAAAACGCGAAATGCTTTCCTCCATCGTATCTGCACCATGATTATATTGCTAATGAAGCGCTGGCTCGATGAAAGCTCGGCAGACAGTCTGGTTCCACGAAGCTTGTAGGTGAAAGTGTCCACAACCGTCGTGTCGGCCTGTCCTTTGGCGAGTCGACTAGCGGCTCCCCGCGGGGTTGTCCCGTCTCGGCAATCTATCGAAATGGCCGTGCGAACCCGCCAGTAAGCCCCGGCACGTGCCTGCAGCTAATCCAGCGTGGCGGCAAGGCGCCGCGCGCTATACATCTACAGAAGCGCACTGCTTGCGGAGACGAAGCGAGGGTGCGTCATCGGATTCGTTCGCACGAAGTTGTGTGCAGTCTGGCTACATCCTCTAAGACGTGAACGACGAAAGATTTCACCACCGTGCAATACGGAGTGCTGTGAGCAAGAAGCTTTTGTATTGCCCAGTGTATGTACCTGCGAGGAACTAATCTAAATGAAATATATAGAGCGTACTTTCAAGGTTCGTTAGGAGCCAGTGACAGCACGTAGAACAGAAATCTAAGGCGAAAAAAAAAACAAAAGCTTGTTGTCCTGCAAACTGCATGAGAAAAATGGGTTTCTTAAAAAGCTGAAATTCAAAAATTCTTTCCAAACCTTTTCCTTACTGAACACGAGCCAAAAGTGCAGATGGCGATCAGCGCTAAAGCTTGAGCTGGAGCTGTCGAGAACCCGCAATTGGCCCATATTTTTTTTTAGAAGGCCGAGATATTCGTGACAGCTAGCAGAACTCTAGCGCTTCAGGTACGCTGTGAGCTGCGCGTCAATGAGATCCACTTTGTCGAACCAGTCTACCGCACTGTAGCAGCTTTCTACGGACTAGTTTACCTGCCTTCTTGCGTTAAGCACATGAAATGGTCTGGGATTTTAGATTATCGCTGTGATTACTCGCGATGCTTGCCATTTCAAGGACACGAATTATAACAAAACTCTCACCTGATACGTCGAGTCAGTAAGCCCGAGGCATTAGTCACCTGAGACGGCATTTTTTTTATCTTATGGACCTTGACTGCTGTAACAGTCAACGACTATTCATGTTTTCTGAAAAAATAATGAATATTCCGTTTCCTTTCGGCTTTCAGTCGTGATAGTTTAGCTTTAAAGATGTGTTAAAAAAAAGATTTGGCGCCCTCAAAATGTGAAAGATAATTTCGAAAGGTGCAGTAACCTTGTGCTGAGGCGCAGTAAAGGAAGCCTGTTGCGTTTGTTGAGTTCTTCGTAACGTGCGGCACATTTTTCAACAGTTGGGGTGAGGGAAGGTCACCGACCACAAGTCTCATGTCACTCTTTCCTGTTGCAGAGTAGCGGGCCAGGAAGTGCTACCTCATGGTCGGCCTGTATGCCGTTCCTTGTAAATGAAGCTTTCTCACTGCCTCAACAAGTGCGGTACCAACTCCAGATACATTACCAATGAAAATAGGTTTCGCTCTGCTTTCTAAATCAGCCAATAATCTTCAGCTTCCGCTGTAGTGCATCAAATTGCGCGACGTAATGCGCAGCAGTTGGAGTTCCAGTGCATGTCATCGGACACGCGGAAACCCTCCGTGATTCTCTTGACTGAGTTATCAAATCAGGCGCCTGCCATTTCGTGCGAGAATGGACCCCCGCGTGCGCCCGAGCTGCTCCCACCGTCGGACACGCGCCACAGTCGCCTCCGTGCCGACCCCGCCTCCGAAAGCAATCACTTTCTCCTCGGCACCCGTGAGAATATCCTGGCACGGTGGTGGAAAACCCAGCCCCGGGAGGATTAAGGAGACGTGCCTATTACGGATTTACGGCTTGTAATCCTCATTTTATGGGAATGACACTACTTCTTTGGAACCGAAGCGTTCCTCTGTGTATATCATGCCTCATTTAGTTGCGCGCACCGAAAGAGTGTTTTAGATCGCACGGCGGCAACACGTTGCTGGCGAAGGGACCGAAAACATCGCAAAGGAAGTAATACATGCCCTTACACGGTTGTATATATCGTTGCTGTCTCCTGTGGCCCTGTGGAGTGAAGTACGAGCGACAGGCTTCGAGCCTTAAATGCTGATGGCCTGTTGCGTATAACTGAAGCTGTAAGTCACGGACCACGGTAAGCATTCAACTCCACTTGCTACAGTTGCTTGTCGGTGGCAGATCAGTGTGCGTTACACACCAGGGACATAAAAAATTGACGTTTTTTAGAGCTGATGTTTAAACATTGAAGAGAAGCGCATAAAATATTCGTCAATAGCGGCTATTCGTCAATATTCGTCAATCGTTAACTTACCTGTATAAGCCAACGTCAACTGACGATAAAGTGCCGAAGTAGAGCTGGGGGAGATGGGGTATGTAGTAGTCTGAACGCCTACAGGGTGAACGTTTCATGATGAACTAGACTCGTTACCTGAAAAGGTGCACCGACTAGCCCAGCAACAAATTTTACTACAGTATCATATGCTGTTATTTGTGCACTCCCTATGCTTGAAACGAACTCTTTTACAAAGCTTCCTACTATGTGCAACTGACCTTGACCTTCAAATATACCTTTTCCGTGCTAAGTCCAAAGGAGAACTAAATGACTACATGGTCTTGGCAATGAAGAAGTCGCTTGAGACAAAAGCCATGCTTTAAAGTTTGAGTTCCAATTTCCTCCTCTAGTTTCGCACACGTTCATATAGCTTACATTTCGTGTGCTTACATTTATTCTATCCTGAGTTGATTGAAGACACATCTAGTGAAGTTGCCCTCATATAAACTTAATTCTTTGCATGCATTTAAGCATTTTATTAATCACTCTATTTCTCATCTTTCAAAACAGGATGTTTACGCCGCTTTCGACGAAAAAAAAAATCGTCCTTCGGCCAGCCAGGGTAGTACTGACAGACAAACGTCCAAAGTTTGCATTGTTCTCAAACAAAAAAAGAACATATCTTAAGTGAATTTACAGTGCAGCACGCCGCACATGCAGGAAATAATGCCTATTTTCCCCCTAAAATTCTTTTGCTGTCTACAGCCTCCCTAACTTCCGCATACGTAGAGTGCTTTGATCCTTCAGCAAGGTAGTCCCCTTTTCACAATCACGTTTTCATCGCCTACCTTTCCTACTCACCCAAAAGTAGCCGACTGCGGAAATGTATTCAATCGGAATTGAGCCGTTCGATGGAATGAAACTAACAGTCAAGAGGCTAGACGCCTTCAGAGCGCTGTATAACTTCCTCATCGTGAACAGTAAAGTAACTGCAACAGTTTCGTCGGGTCAAGCTCGGCGGTAAGCCGCGGTCGAGTGCTGACACGCTCGATTATGCTGCCCAGCGGAATTTACTACATCCAACCATTTCAATTCAATCATATATGCTCTCTCTCTCTTCTGTCAAGGCGGCACCACAGCGTCCACAACACACGCGGGACTACATCGAAGAGAGGGCGCGAGCATTGGGCAATGGTGATGGATGGTGATACGGTGCGCGTTGATGAATGCGCGGATTATAACGATGGGACTATTGTAGTGGCTTGCTGTCGTCCGCGTTCGCAGACGTACAGTGTTGTGCGCGCCGAGAATGACCCCGAGGCGGCCTTCCGGAAGAAGAGCGTGCGTGTCTCTCGGAAGCGTCATAAAGTACTCAGGGCTTCGGCGCACTGGAGTGCGACGTCACTTCCGGGAAGGAGGTGTGCAAGAGTAGATGCGCGCTTTCACGATGCGTGGCGGAAGAAGAGGCGGCGCGAAGGGCTGACTGACGTCCCGCGCCAGTCGGCGTGACAGGAGCGGCCTTCGCCCTCCCTCTTGGACTCTGGCTGGGCCCTTGGGTGCCTTCAGCTGCTGCCTGCTGCGCGCTGTGGATGGAGGTGGCATGGGTGCGAGGGGTAAGGCGCGCGGACTGTAAACGCAGGGCTAGGGAGCGGGAAAAAAATGGGAGAGCTGGGGAGCGGACCGGTTTGACTGATGACTCCCTGGCATTCGCAGAGACGTCTCTCTTCCCCTGGTGGGCTCAATGGAGAACGGGCCTTGAATGCCGATACGAGGGCAATCCATCCACTCGCCAATTAGAGCGAGGTTTGTTTCCATCCGGGGTCCTGAGGAACGCTGGGGACTCTACATACTCGTGAAGCATCGGCATGGGTGCGGCGGCTCGATTGGGTCGACGGGGCGTGGTTTGGTTCATTTGTCGTCGGTGATGCTTGCAGGATGCGGGCCCCGCACGACGCAGAATGCGAAAACTTGCGTGCGCAGATACGCGTACAACACTGTCACGATGAAAATGTCTATATACTTTGGCACAAGTTCTCAGAGCGTAATTGTGGAGGATGTGTGAGGCTGTCGGTTCGGCCTCTTGGCAGTGACTTTGTCAGGGCATCATTGACAAGTAAAGGGGCGTGCGCCCAGTGTGGTTGACGGTGTGCTGGCGCAATGGACATTGAAAGGAGACGTGGTTCAACGCCTTTGGCGTGTACACGGGCAGACTCTCGCGCAGCCTCCTGTCGCATTTTACCGCTGATGCTTACTCGATCTCCTTGCACTTTGACGTGAAATGGAGAGAATGAAATGCCGTAGCGTACAACGAGGAAGCTCAACAAACTTGGTTAACGTGCTGACGTCCGGTCTGTGAACTTTGACCCCATGGGCCACGCCAACATATGGCGCTCTATGTACGCGGGGAAGTGTCCTATGGTGCAGGTTGCAGATGTAAAAGTAACGCGTTGTCACCAGCAACAGAAAAAGACAGAATTTGCCTTTCAGAATAAAGAAAAAAATTGGAGGGGACACTCAACCTCTGCCTTAAGGGTATGACGCGATAGCGCAAATGAGTTAATGAATGTCCGCATATGCGGAATGGGTCATTCTCGACTTCACACTCATAGATCCCTGGGACTCAACATACCATTCCTGGCGCAGTGGTGCAGCGGTTAAGGGATGCGCCACTGCCCTGCGATGACAGATGCTGCCATCAGTGGGTCTTGTGTGACCCAGGTTGCTCTTGCCGAGTGACCAATCATTAATTTAACTACCGCCTGTCAGTGTGCCCAGTTTGCTCACAACCCGATGGGCAGGTTGTGCTAACGCCGTAAGGTCGCGGGACCCAGGTGGCCCACCTGGTTGTTTCTCCGGGTTTTTTTTTTTTTCGCTCACAATGACGACGACGCCGATGACGCCTATGACGACGACGCCGGAGTTTCTGCAGCACGGGAGCCTTACGCTGTCGCGTTGAAATTGCGAGAGGGGCAGAACTTAGCACACAGATGTGCTAAAGCAGGAACGGAAGGCTTCTATTTCAGTCTGCCCTATATTAACATCATCAAATACCCCAGGTTAAGTGTGTAATATGAGACCCCTCAAATAAATGTGTGCATCGAGGCACTGTCCTAGAATACATCCGTTTCTGCACGTGAATGTTACTTTCCTGTCACTTCCTGGTCAGAATTTGCTTACTTTTTTTTCTTTCATATTCTCACTTGCTGTAGATAGCACTTGCTCTTTCTAGTTAGCGGTCTTGTTTCGCGGTCAGTCAACATGAGCGCTCCTTTCCAAACACACAAGAAGCCTTAAGATTCTGTCTGGTGAGTGTGCCGTTTCAAAGCGAGTCGGAAATTAAGCGTGGCCGAAACGACTCCGTCGAAACCAGGCAGTCACGTTTCGACACACCCCGTAGTAGGGGTTGAACCACCGCTTCGCCGACGAGCGCGTTTCGCATGACACACTGGTTTTGGCGGTCGCGTTCCGGCTCGTGAGCGTCGGGCGCTGATCCGTGCGCGTTCCACGCGCGCGAGTGAGTTCCCTCAGAGCTAACGTTCCTCTTCCCTCACGATAAAGAAGCACGAAGATGAAAAGGGAGAAGAAACAGTGATTTGTAAAGTGTCGAGAAACGGGGATGTGCACGCCGCGCTCGCTTCGCACCTCGGGCCACGAGCAAAACGGGTTGTCCCGGAAGAACGGAAAGAAAGCCCGCACGAGGAGCTCATGAATCATCCGCCGACTTGTCGGGTGTCACCGTTCCCAACGCCTGCGGGTGGTCGCCGGACCACCGGCGACGGGTTTATTGAGTCAAAGTGC